>NC_090924.1:1003227670-1003531920 GCF_040938575.1 Ambystoma mexicanum
AAAACGAATACAGCTACGAGCGTTTGTATCATGCAGCCCAGCCTTGAATCAAGGCAGGGCTGTATGACACCAATTACGCACAAAATTGGGTGTTAAAATTTATGAAAGGCAAATGCCATTCGTCCTGTGCAATTTTGGTGGTTATGCAAAGCCAATTTAATGATATATGCATATTTCACCTTGATATGCTAATTTCTGATGACATCACATGCCATTGCATTTGTTAATGAGTTCCCTCCCCCACTTTAATTTGTAGGACTTGACCCCTGGTTGTGTTGTGATGTTTCATTTCTGTTTGTGGGTGTGTTTAGTCACCATGTGTGGGTGGCATAACCAAGAAATTATGACCACCCAAGAGAGTTCATTGTTTGGCTAGGTATTATGGGCTTGCATTTACTGCCACTGCATTGCCCCTGTGTCTTGGCCTCATGGATTCCTTCCATGGAGAAGTGTAGAGTTGTTCCCCCTCTCTCCTGGGGTCATAGGACAAGCGAAAAGCAAACCCATGGGCTTCAACCAGGGTTACACTTTTGAATTCAAGCCCGTTTATTTGCTTTCCACTTGTCTGCTGGAAGTAGTGGCACAGCACCATTTCCTTGGAGCTCATCAGGCTGTATCCCCTTTCCCCCACCACAATCCAAAATGTTAGGCTGTGGTGACTCGACCTGGCTGTCAGAGCGCAGCCAGACAGAACACATTTTGTTCCTCACTAACAAAAGCCTTGCAATTACTTGGTTTTAGGCTAAAAAAGATGTTAAATGATATATTTTTCAACGTTAGAAAATGCCGCAAAAAACGCAGTTGGGTGCCGCAATTTTTTTCTTTTTTGTGCCGCAATATTTTCCATTTCATGCTGCAATTTTCTGGAGGGTCTGATTAAAGTACACAATTTGCTGGTAACGTGGCACTAGTTTTCACAAAGATTACTTGCTGACCACGCCCACAAACATGGTTTGGCCCACTGTCGTCTCTGAAGTTGGCCCCTCTCCAACATTTTAAGGTTAAAGGGTTAGCATACATGCCTCCCCCACATTATGTTTTAGTCTCGTTTCTCCCCTGTCACATAGTATGGTGGTTCATCATCCCTCATAAGTTTAGTGCAATAAATATGTTCGAGCTTTTCAAAGAGTATTAACATGGTCCACTCATTTCCCCAGGCAGGTTCTAGGATTTAAGAAGCCCTGCGCAGCAATAGATATGCAGAGCTCCTATTTTATCACACGGACATAAAAGAAACTGTCATCAGAAGGAATGAAATGAGGCTTTGCTACTCAAGCAAGGCTTTTTTTTTTTTTTTAAAAATAGCACACATTCAGTGCGAACTGAATAACTCGAGAAATCATTTTGGCAGATGGGGCATAGTCGGGTAACCCGATGTTTCTGGGATCACACAAGTGGAGAAGCAAGATTTTTAGAACAACTTTGGCACTTCACCTCCTATGTTGTCAGCTCTAGTTGATAGAAATATGTGGGCTGCTTTAAAGAGAGCTCAAAGTGCACATCATAATAAAGCAACCTGAATTTCATAAATAAGTGAAAGATGCTGTACCTTTATTTTCCTCAGCTTGAATGGAGGAACACAAATACAAGAATATGAAGCAATGCAAAATTATGTTCCGAGTATTTGAAATGTACTTTGAAGACTTAGGGCCCGATTTACAGAAGCATTTTATAATGGCATAATCCCATAGAAGAACACTGGGAATCAGGTCCGTAGACACAAAGTAAAATGATGTGTAATAAGGCAACCTGCTTTCAGCTAGTTTAACAAAAGGGTGCTTGCTACCTGTTTTATGTAAGAACGCAAATGTGACGCAAACTGGGTGTGGCAAATAAGCAGCTCATGAAATTGAGGGAGAAAGTAAAGTATTTTGTGTGGCACATGCCATTTGCCTTTAAACAAAAAACGTTTTCCAAAAACATGGATCTGTCCGAGCTTTGCCAACTCTTCCACAAGAATAATGCGCCCATCACAGCTCTTACCAAAACAAATATATTTGAGACTCGTCAAACAATGTTTATTGAAATTAACCATTTACTTGGTTACTCAACCTGCAGGTCTAGCAGGAGTTTCACGTTTCACCCACGAACAGTGCCGAATCGACGGATTTGGTGGTTACAAATAGGGCAGAGCCCTAAGGGTGAGGCTGTGAGAAGCCAGTGCGCTGGAGGAGAAAGACAGATACCCGACGCCCAGTACTTCTGCCCTTTGAGCTTAAGGCTAGAGAAGTACAGTATATATAAGAGCACAAGGTCAGGCCTCATATACCGTGAGGTCAGGCCTCGAAGACGCAGGGAGCAACAACGGAAGCAATTGAGGGGCCTTGAAGCCAGACAGACTCCAGCTATGGTAACCCGGCCACTGGCTGCGAGGCCGCCCAGTCTCTCCTGGAGTGACATTGAATAGAAGGGTTGGCTGAACTGCATTGCTTCGCACACCCGACGTCCTTGATGGGAGGTACGACCAGAGGAGTCGGAAGGCGCACAGGAGCAGATCGCTGGACCCTCCACCACAGAATAGAGCAAAATGGTTAAAGGGCAGAAGCAGAGCATGGATCACTTTATGGGGTTGGGAGAGCAAAAAATAAATAAATTAATAAATAAAAAAGGCAGGTGCACACCAACACCTGCAGGGTGAGCCAACTCTAGAGCCGCGGGAATCTTACTCAATGTCACTTACACAGATAAGGGCTGCCATTCAGGGCTTACGCTCCTCAGTGGAGAACAATATTCAGTTAGTGGAGGCATCTCTAGTGAGAGCCGAGCTCAAAAGGTCAATGAGAAATTGGCAAAGGTGGAACAGCGGGTCGGAGTCACAGAAGACAGAAAGAAGTCTGTGCAAGGGTGAAAGCATTGGTGGCAGTAATCAAAACCCTGGAAAAGTGGGCGGAGGGCAGCTCCAGGAGATACATCTTCATAAACCATCTGCATTTTGGGAATCACGCAGGAGCAAGAGGGCCGCAGCATAGAACCATACTTCGAGAAGCTCATAGTGGAGGGGATGGGCATTAAAGGCCTATCCAAATGGTTCACCATTGAGAGGGCACCCCGTATCCATGGCATGCCGCCACCTGTAAAGGCCCCACCTAGAGAAATCATTGACAGACGCCAGGCTCTTGGTTATTCCCAGATTTCACCAAGGAGGTACAGAGGATGAGGAAATCCTAGGATGCATCCAAAAGCAAATTAAGAGCATGTATTCCAAGACTGGATTGACAATCTGGGTGCCACACAAGATGACCGTGGTAGGCAGAGGGGGAGAGGACTTGGACCCAGAAGGTACAGTGACCATGGCAGACGTCCTGGAAACCAGAGGGTGGAGAGACACGAAAAGAGTGCTTGTGCATCCGAATGGTACACTGGTATAATAGCAGGGCAGGGACCGGCCAGAGGTTCTGCACTTGAGGACACCCAGGCTCCGCTGAACACAGAGGGAGCTGGCAGTCCCATCATGGACCGACGGACTGAAAGGGATTTCAGGTTGACACCAGAGATAGCGGGGAGCGTGGCAGTATGATTTTCAACTCGCAGTCCTTGGGCTCTTTTCTGAGACCAGATCCAGCAAACATGAGACTGATGCAGAGACGGAGTAGGATGTTGTACAGTCAAGCCTTCGTACTTGGGGGGGGGGGGGGGGGTGTTGGGTTGGGGGCAGGCCTCTAGATAAGGTGGGTACCAGGCCTTTTTGAGCATGAGAATCTTGTAAATACAACAGCTTTATTTTCCTGGGTACATTTACACACAGGTTTAGAGCAGAGGGCAGCGCAAAGGTCGGGTTACTTGACAAAACCCAGAAGGCTTCTTTTGATGTTTAACCACATGGATGTAATTGCAAGCCACCTCTGAAACAAAGTATTTCTCTGAAGCCTTTCAAAAAAATAAACTACACACTGATAAAAGGAATGGTTTCTTTCCATTCAGCTTCAGAAGCATTGTTCATGTTTTCCTAGAATTTTAGGATTGTATAACTAATTTGATTGCAATGAGAATTCTTATTTTTTTAACAAGTTATGCTTTTTTCCAGTGAACGCAAACCAGTATTGCACAAATGTATTTTTAAAGTTCCGGGGCTGTGTGCATAATCATGCAGAGGCAGATCATTTTTTCACTTCTAATTTTATTTACACTCACAGTGTGTAAACTGATGACTATGCACAGTCTAGTTTACATCCATTCAACCTTGCAGTCAATGGGGTACTTAACTATAAATGGTCAGTGGCAGCAGAGTCTTTTCTCAAGGGTGACTGTCCTTACACTGATCACAGGTGTTATAGCCTCTCAAATCTTCGGAACTACAATTAAAACATCCAAAACATGTCCCTGTGATAATTCAGATAAGTATTTAACTTTATGTAGCGCTTCATGAATGGCTCGTCATACATCTAGGTACTGTGATTATTATACCCCAGTCGATATTTAGTTAACCAATAAGATAGCTCAGCCGGTTGAGCACTCGTTGCTGTAATCTGTGCGTGATCTGTAGGGTGCGGGTTCGAATCCTGGCAAGTCCAACTCAGCCTTTCAAGGTTGATAAAGGAGTACCAACTTTGGTTTGGTAGTAATTGTGATAAATATGTTCTATGCACAGTGCTTTGCCAAAAAGAGCTACATAAATAACCATTTGGCCACTAGATTAGATATAGAATTTAGCATGGAGTTCTTGCCTCTGCACTGTTCCATCATAACACTGGCATACCAATAGGTAGTAATAGTTCCAGGAAATTAGGACTTTCATTAATCAAAAGACAATTCTGCTATCGAATCTCAAAACACACAATACAATATGTTTGCTTTACTACATAATTGGCTAGGTTTTTGTGATTTCAACATTTAAATATGTACACGAGAGATCAAATGGACAAAATTAAAGGTGTATTCTGTCACAATGCAGAAAGCTGCCGCACAGTAATGATTTCCATACAGTTTTTCACACGTCGGCTGGATGTTACCTACATTTCACTCTTGCAAAGGAGAAAAGTCATTTTTACTCTCTTAAAATCACATTTACTCGCAAAGTTTAAAAATAGAGAGTAAAACACTCCCACCTCAAAATCTTATCTGGAGCACTGGGGGGTGGGGGGAATACAGGGCGGTTTTGACATGGGCCGAGGGCGGGCTCAGAGGAAGGGTGCGGCAGAAGCGTTCCCCTGTCTAAGACTTCCAGGTTACATTTTCTTTTTTCATTTGGGCGACGCATACACCTACTTCAAGGGTTGTATAGTGTGAGGGGGTGAGTTTTTTGTTATGGTTTTCACTACACTGGGAGGGTGTTGCCACAAATAGGTGGTTATGCAGATATTTCCAACGGGCGCGGGACCGTTAGACATGGTCGGACACCCACACAGGAGCTCATGTTGCGGACTAAAATGGTGTAAGGTCCAGTGCATGTCCTAGAATGTCAATGGTTTGTGCAATGAGATTAAACAGGAAATGGTCATTCAAGCTTTAAAACAGGCACAGACCAAATTTTGTCTTCCACCGAGACACAACCCTCTTGGGATCAGAGGTAAAAAATGAAATTGCAGGAATAACTAAGCTTAACATACATGTTGGCTTTTCAAGAGGCTCCAGAGGGGTCATGATAATGGTTAGGAATCAAGTGCAGTTTGTGGTGTCCTCTGCGGTACGAGATAACCGGGGGGGGGGAGAGGGATTTAATGTGAGATGCATATAGGTGAAGGGCTCCCTGGGGATTTAGGGGGTATGGGCTATGTCCGATTTGCATGTATGCCCCTCCACCTATACAAACTATACCATTTGTATTCATTGGGTGGTGGGGGGAATATTTCAATTACATTATCGACAGGGGCCAAGCCAGTTATCCGATCCCTGAGGAATGGGGGAAGATAACCACACAAATCTGAATGCCAATGGACGTGTGGCATGCATTACAACCACAGGAGTTGGGTTACTAATTTAATTCTGGGGCACACCTCTCACTCTCCAGATTCAACTATTTCTTTGCAACAGGGTCAGACGAAGGGCGACTAAATGAGGCCCCGCTCCTACCAAGGGACATCTCGGATCACTCCCCATTGCCGATCTCCATGGGCAAGGATCATACTCCTGGAGGAGGCCTTGCAAATTCTTAAAAATCCCACTAAACCCGCAGCACGAGTTCCTTAGTTTAGATACTCAAAATGTACTTGTCCCAAGGTGACTGGTGACAAAATATTTACCAGTGCTTTTTGTAAAATGGTGCATGCTGCCATAAGCACACCTGTTGCAATGCTGTCAAGCATGCACAGTGAAACCTGTACTGACCATTTACTGCAAATAAAGTGCGTTTGCAGTAAATGAAAAATACATTTTAAAATTTCCATACTCGCCAGCAAGGTAGAGTATGATGCACATTGGAACTCGCCCTGCACAAACACTACTCTCCAATGCTTAGTGGGCTAGTAGATTTTGTGAGCCTGGTCCTGGAGGGTAAATGCGTACCATCTAGGTTTCCATGCAGTAACATACAAACTGAGGGACAGACCAAGGGAGTATTTTGAGACAAATACCTTATCTGTGCGTAGTGCCATGACTCTGGGCAGGATACATGCGCATATGGCCTAGAGAGCAAGGGTATATGAAGTTGGGGACAAAGCAGGGTAGCGACTAGTGTGGCTGGAAAAACGTGATCAGCCCTCTAGCCATGTACATAGTGTACTTCAGGAAAAGGGAGGCGAAACAAGAGACGTAGATGAGATCTGTGATGTATTTGCAAACTATTATCGGAAACTATGCATTCCTGTCGGGAGGTGGACTATGTTGATTTGGTTGGGATAGATCCCACTGGTGCATTTGACAGCATGCCAGGTGGTAACATTGGAGACAATAATCAAAGCTAGGTCATACTCGAGTTTTTTGTTAATGGGGGGTGGGGACATGTAGCCGAGCAAGAATACTGTAAAAGGAAAAATGAAACACGAATTACCCCCGTCTACCGCTTTGTATCTTACTGTACACTTTCTTTCAATTCTCATTTCATATGTGACTTGTTCATGAAACTAAGTGGCCATACACAACCCTGGATTTAGGAAAATATATACAACACTTTTGTTTAATTCAAACCATATTTAAAAAAACATACATTTTGACAAAATTGCTTTGGTGATTTCTGTCAATCAGTTTTTTTGATTTCAGATAAACAATACTTAAAGTAGCCATGTTTGTCCAGCAGTGGATAATGGATCGCTGTCTATATGAAAAGTTCTCCATTTAGAGAAATGGCATTTTCATACTTCATCCCGCTACATCACATTGACGAAAATGCTATAATTTTGCAACTAGAATAGCTTTTTGATAAGTTGTTAGAGCACAGCGAAAGATTACTCTTATCCTTTGTATAACTGGCCCTCCACTTAAGTTCAGCTTGGCAGCAGCTAAGTGAGTGCTCTGAGCTCATCCAAAAACCAAGGTTCGGACACATGGGCTCTTTCCTTACCAAGCTTGGCCGGCACAAGTTGTTAAACAACAGCCAGGAAGGACACACCCAGGTCCTGCAACATGCAGGAGTTAGGGGAGCACAGTGAGAGAGAAGTGAAGCTGATAGTGTAGAGAGATCGACCTTGCGCCAGTTCCTTTTCAAAGTGGGTAGCTTGAGGGAGCAACTGACAGGGATAGGAAGAACAGCAGTGAAGGAAATCAAATAAAGGTCAGACCAGAGTACAGGGCAAGAAGTAGTAATGGCAATGAGTGACTTGGGGCACAAATAAAATCAAGTGTATTGCCCAGCTAATGAGTGGGCACTTGAATCAGTTGAGGAAGATTGAGATCGCTCGTAAGAAAGAGAAAGTGTTCAACCTGGGTAGCCCTTGGCAGGCAGATTGAAGTCCCCCAACACCTATAGATTAGGGTGGTCGACTTGGAGAGCCGATACCAAGTCAGTGAAGTCCGTATAGAACATGGCATCCACCCCAGGGGGTGGTATACCAATAGGACAATAAGTGTCATTGAAACCGATATGGATATAGTAGCAAGAAGACATTCCATCTTCAGTGAGTGTACTGGTACCAGATAGGAGATATTGAGGAGAGTTTTTATATATAATTCCCACTCCCCCGCCGGGATGTATAGAAGGGCGGTCAACATGAATAAAACTGTAGTTGTTGGGGAGGGCTTGTACAATAGAAGGGGCCAGAGGAGTCATGGAGCCAGGTTTCAGTGAGAAACAGTAAATCAGGCTGACTTGTAGTTATCAGATTGTGGCACAGATTGTGGCAGTCAAAAGCATGCACGACCAGCAAGCGCGTATTTAACAAACCTCAATGAAGCAAGGATGTTGTAGTAGTGGGCGAGGTACTAGGTTTACTATTAGCTTTCTGGATGACAGGTGCAATAAGGCTTTTGGAAAGGCCGAGGGGCCAGATGGTTTCAAGGGGCGCCAAGGAGATGAGTACATGGCAGTCCAGGAACCCAGTAAGTCCTAACAGCACAGGCGGGCTTGCCTTAAGCGCGCCTTCGGTGCACTGGCGGCGTTCCCGCCGCACGTGTGGAAGCCCTACCACATATCAAGCTTTTAAATGTCCCGTGGGAGCCGGGGAAACGCAGCCTCATGTGCAAAGAAAGAGGACTGCGGTAGAGTGTACACGCAGGTCGAGAATCAACACACAAGTAGTGCGAGCCGAGCACGTTACATAAAACAGAGTAAGAGATCTAAAAGCAGTTAAAATCACCAAACACACAAGTAGTAGCTATAAGGCTTTAAAATGGGTCCCTAATGGACACCTCACCTTCTACGCAGCACGTGCGGAAGCCCTTGTGTTCTAACTCCAAGTCTCCTGCGGAGCCTCCTCAAAGATCCCAACAGCCTCTTCAAAGATCCCAACATAGCCATCCACCAATACAGAGACGATACTCTGTTGTACATTAGAGTAAAAAGCGTGCAGGACATCATTAGTCTCTGTGATTAACTAGCCATCATCCAGTCCTGGATGTCAACTACCTACCTCAAACTAAACCCATCCAAGACTTGGTCCTCATATGTTCACACCCCAAAAAATAAAACTACCTACCTCAAACTAAACCCATCCAAGACTTGGTCCTCATATGTTCACACCCCAAAAAATAAAACTACCTACCTCAAACTAAACCCATCCAAGACTTGGTCCTCATGTTCACACCCCAAAAAATAAAAAAAATAATAAAAAAAAAAAAAAAACCTACTAAATAACGTCCTACAATTGCTCAATGATACGCACCTAGAAGGATCCCCCTAAAAGCAGTCCACCATGCTGCAGCACGTCTTATTACAGGAGCATGGAAATGTGACAATTAGCCCCATACTACGCGAACTACAGTGGCTTCGACTCCAAGCCAGGATACTGTTCAAGATTGCATGTATCATCTACAAAGCAGTCACGAATAGCACACCAGCATACCATGGCGGCTAAGCTCCACATATCTGGTGGCACACGCTCCTCACAAAGCAAATCTACCAACCAGTTTGAATCATAACTCGCCCGCTAAGAGAGGACCCGCAAACAATCCTCTTGTCAAGCACCCACCCTCTGGAACTCTATGCCAGTGACAGCTTGGAATATCCCCACAGTTCTCCAACTTTGCAATTCTAAACATGGCTCTTTCAACACCACCTGATCAAGGACTAATACCAATGGACGCAAGTACCAACACAAAGACCTCAGATTACTGCACTACTGTTGAAAGATGGCAGCCCAAATTCCGGCTACCCACACTGTATAGCGCTCCACTGCTCTCGAGCTAGGTCTGTGCTTTAAACAATAACATAAGCCTACTGTTTGCTGCTTAGCATTTACTCGGACAGGGATAGGATTTAACCCTGTATACAAAGGAGGTAGGGAAAGAGTGCTTTATCCCAAAGGAAGGTGGTACGGAAGAGCAATGTTGCAGGGTGGAACCTGGTGGAAATCTGAGATGGACTTGATCCAGGGCGTATCCCTCCTCTAGAGAGGTAATGCATGATGTGGGAAGTTAACCAAGGTCAGTAAAAGCGGGCAATTGTCTATGGTTGACAAAGGCCTTGAATACGACATCTTTTGCTAATCAATAGCCAATATCTTCTCCAAACGTAAGCACAATCTGCATTCTAGTCCGGAACACGAGGGGTCACACCCATTTGTTTTAGGCAGGGAATGTGGATTTAACCCAGGCTGATATCTGTCTTGCACGAAACGTGGCTGCTTCAATATTAGATGGTTTCCTTATCAGGCTTGGTTAAACAATAGAAGACATAGCGCAGCAGCTTTGTTGGTAGGGGTTTGTAGTGGGAAGGGTTTATGTGCCACAGAGTTGAAATCGCTAAATGCTTATATTGGAATGGGTAAGAGGTATTTATTTTGAAAAACCCACAACCTTACTGATAAACCTCTACTGGGACTCTTGTGCTATTCCCTTAGGGAAATGATGGATGCAATAGAAAAAGCTATAACAAAACAACTGTATGCATGATAGATAGGCAATCATGTGTGGATATTTTAACAGTTGCTATCTAGAGGACAGATGTTTGGATGAGTCTGTATCGGCATGCATGAAGGGCACCATTTGAAGAGGGTGGTAAATGTGAGATGTCGAAAGATTGAGGACTAGTTGGGGTTAATGGCAATATGAAAGGGAACATCCCTCCCAAGCCTACTTGGAGAAATGGTCCAATGTGGTCTACAATTCACTAGATCCGTCACTGAAGCTGAAATGCGAAACCCGTTTGGTACAAGCAACATTTACCAGTGATCATGCAGGTCTGTGGCTAAATTAGAAAGTGAAAACTCAGACAAGTGATAAAGAATATTTCAAAACAAGAATGAGTTGCAACAACGCCAGAAAGTACATACTGGAACAGTTCAATAATGTTCTATCCGCATTACAGGGCACTGACTTGAATAGGTTATATTTCTAATAACACAAGAGGGGTTTATGGGAGGTTTGTATGAATCCCTTTATCAATAGGAGAAATGTAGGCATCTTTACAATTTTGACCACGAGGTTCTTGCTCATAAGAGGAAGATGGGGGTAGGGAGGCGTTTTTGCGCGGCTAAAGAAATGGCCGCTGCCCGAGAGGCTCCGGCTGCAATATCCTACTAAATATCCTGCAGACCGGGACTAAGATCGTCCTTTGGAGTGGATGTCCAGCTGTCGGGACACCTGCGGCATCTTTTCGACCCGAAACTGAACGGCTCCAACGCACTAAAAAGCAAACTCAACGTTGGCCCTGGGCCCTGCCGCCTTGCTAGAGGAGCGAGGGGGAGAGGCACCCGTGTAAGCGGAGGGCCGCCTGAGGGACTGTCTGCGTGCTGGTGACAGCTTGGGCTTCCAGCGGCGTGTGCTCCGAATAGGGGGGTGAGAGCGGCCCAGATCCCCGGCTTTCGCTGCTGCACTGCCCCCTCCACCGGACTGCCTGGCTGCTAACAACATCCTTTGGGACGCCGCCCCGTCCCCAGCTTGAGGGATTGCTGGATCGACGGGGGAGGAACGTGAACACATCACCCGCTCAACCGGGATTTGGTCCTGGCTGCTTGGGCACACTTCCGATTGCTGCTGCTGTTGGGGGGACCCACCGCCACCACAGGGGATGGACTGGGCAGGCCGGCATGCTGTCGGGGAGTCCCAGGGCAGAGGGCTGCTCTGGCCCCCGGCGTGACCTGGCCTGCTACGGGGCCCTCCCTCGTTGCGGTCCGCCCCAAGAAAGAAGATCTACAGCCAACGGATCCTGCCTGCGCACGTATCGGCGGCACTGCAGTGAGCGCTGGCCTGCTTGCCGAGTTGCTGCGTACCTCTGTCCCCGATCCCCCCCCCCCCCCCCCAGTGAATAACAGTAGGCACCATATAGCCCTGCGTGCCCCAGGCTGTGCTGGGCGATTTGTGCCTTGGTTGCCTTGCGGCTTGGGCCACGTTGCCCTGGTGGGCCAGGAAACGGCAGAAGCTTGGCCCTGGAGTCTGGGGGGGGGGGGGGGGGAGGGGGTTTGGGGGGGTGCTGCTGGCTAGGGTCAGCGGGCATATGTGCAACAGCCAAAATACATGCTGGAATAGCACGAAACTGCTGCTGCCATTTTATGTCCCTGGGAGGTTGGACTGAACTACAATTCTGCAAAAAGCATCAACTGGCCTGGTCACCCCCAATTGTGAATAACCCCTTGGATCGCCCCGCCAGCTCCGGATTGTCCACAGCAGGGCGGGTCCGGGGCATATGCACTGGGGGGCTTCAGCTCTTCAGTAGACTGGATTGCTACACTGCACGTGGCTTGGTGGCTGGGGAGGAATCGGGTTACACTCGTGTGGTGGAGGGCCCTGCTGTGCTGCCCCTGGCCGTCCGACCAGGACGCCCCTGCATGGGCAAGGGCCGCAGCTGGCAGTCATATTAGGACCTGGAAACTGTTTAAGCCGGCTCTGTACAGGGGAGGGGTTCAGGGGCCTGCAGCCTCTACGACTGACTAGGCTATAACTTGAATGGCCGTACCTGGGCACGCCTAGAACACCCGAACAGGGCAATTCGCACCCTTGACCTTCCTGAGCGGATGGTTCTGTGGGACAGATGGCAACTGAGAGGCCCCAGCTCTGAAACACCACACGGGCCTGCACGACCATCCAAAATCTGCAAAGGGACACAGGTGGCACATTGATTAGTGGCAATAAGATCATACAAGGCACCCCAACCCCCCGCACGAGCTAGAGGAGTGCGGTGTCCATTTAAGAGAAATCACGCGGCAACGGGCACTACTATGGTGACCACCAAGGAGCAGGCCAGGATGGAGTTTGCCCGCTCAGACCAGACGCTGCCTCCCTCTGTGAGCCAGCCTCCGTCTCAACTGGATGTGGCTGCCCTAAATCAAATTCTACTTGCCCTGAAGAGCAGCACAGATAACCTGTGGGGGGGGGGGACAATTGATGCTCTATCATACAAGGTGGATGCATCGGCTATACAGATTGACAATTGACAAACTGTGTGGGCGCATGACTGAAGCTGAGCAGCGGGTTGGGGACGGTGAGGACAAAGCTGCTACTCTGCAATGCGAAATGGCTGGAATGCAGCAAACGGTGAAAAGGGTATTGGCAAAGAACAAAGATTTGGAGTGGCGCTCCAGACAAAAAAACGTACGGATACTGGGCATTCCGGAATCGACGGCCATAGAAAACAGGGAAAAGTTTGTCGAAACACTATTGGTGGAAATACTGGAAAATCCGCCGCTGACCACTGTGTTCATGGTCGAAAGAGCCCACCGGTCCCTGGCCACCCGACTGCCTCCTGGAGCGCCTGAGCGCCCTATAATAGCAAGAATTTTAACTATAGAGAATGCAACACTATCCTTTGCATCGCCAGGGAAAAAGGTGAGCTACGCTGGGGGTCCTCCATAATCCGACTATTCCCCGACTTTAGCCCCAGTGTACAGGACCAACGCAAATGATTCCAGAAAGCTAAACGCACCATGAGAAAAAAAACAAAAAAAACAACAAAAAAATGTTTTTAAAAAAATAAAAAGGTGTTAAATATGCAATGCTGTTCCCTGCCAAACTCTGTTCAACATAATGGATCTACTGTGTTCTTCGCTTCAACCGAGGTGGCAGAACGCTTTGCAGAGAATCTACCAGATACTGGAGGGTCGCCCGCACACGCCCTACAGCGTCCCTGATCATTTGTAACGCTGCAAGGAATTCCAGTGTGTTCTTTCGATGGCGAGTTATACCACGCTCCTGTAATGTTCGAGCATGGCCTGGTTGAGACACTGATGGCCGAAGCCACTAAGAACACATTGGCCGCCTCTAGCGCTCCACAACCTGCAGTTACTGCAGATGGTTCCATTTAAAGCATGTGCTTAGTTAAGGGTGGGGGGAGGGGGGGGGCGAGGAATGGGTGCTGGAAGGTTGTTTCTGCCATGGGGGGAGCAAATGTTGGGGCTCGAATGTTAATGATTTTTGGTATAAAGGCTTTGTGCTCACCTTGGATGACTCACATACACTGCATGGATATAGCATGGAAAACTACACAGGATATCTCGATGCATAGTCCTAAAACATGCTACCCTGGGCTGTCAGTTAGGATTCTGCTAAAGTTATGGCCAACTTATCGCTGGGTGGGAAATCCGGACCAATGTTGACAATTCTCTCGTGGAACATACGAGGGCTCACCAACTCCAAGAAGGCGCGACTAATCGCGAACTATAGTAGAAACCAAGGGGCAAACGTACTGTGCCTACAGGAGACCCATTTAGCCCGTGAACGCACCCCCCCCCTCCACCCCAGGTTGCCTGGATGGGGAATACACAGGTACGACGACTCCTTCACCACTCATTCTAGAGGGGTGGCCGTTTATATACACAATTCGCTGCAGTATAAACTACACGAGGGGGTCACGGACGAGGGAGGGCGAGTCCTTATGTTGGCAGGTGAGATGCTGGTTATTAAGCTCCTTCTAGTGAATATCTATGCTCCAAACATTGACTCTCCAGAGTTCTTTCAGTGTGCCAGGCATATACACAAATTCCTGAACTATGAGATAGTATGGGCGGCGACATCAACTTTGCTCTACACTGGACCTAGACAGATCGGTAACACAATAATCGGTGCATCCGCAGACGGTCAGAGCATAGAACACCATCTCCCAATACCATGATCTGGTCGACGTATGGCAGAGTAAAGTAAACACACTGATACAAGGGAATACACATTCTTCTTGAGCGTACACAGCAGTGTGTCTAGGATTGATTATATAATGGCCACATCACCTATATAGTAGAAGTGGAGGGTACAAATGGGACGCTGAGTACTACGAGCAGCTGTACGTTTTGTACCCTACTCCCGGGCACGATGAACTGATAAGATGTCTAGATGAGGTAGCCCTAGACTGGCTGGACCAGGACATAGGTAGCACCCTCAATGGTACCATTACCGAAGAAGAAATTCGAAACGCAATTAAATCCCTACCTAGTGGGAAGGCCCATGGAACGGACAGCATAATGATAGAATTTTACAAGGCGTATGTCGACCTGGTAATTCCCCATTTGACGGCCATGTATGCTAACGCTCTGGCCAGTGGCTCCCTGCCAGAATCTACCAGAACCGCTCTAGTCACAGTCCTTTTAAAACCCGGAAGGAACCCTGTATGTTATCATCATTTAGGCCCTTGTCATTAATGAACACAGTCAACAAAATCTTGGCTAAAGTACTCACAAATCGCCTCCTTCCTCACATGCCAGCCTTGGTTCTCCTTGACCAGGCTGTGTTCATTCCAGGCAGATCCACCCAAAATAATCTCAGGTGCTTATTCACCCTCATAAATAATGTCAACCAGAAAATTCCAATGGCGGTGGCGGCACTAGGTGCCAAAAAAGCCTTCGATTCTGTGGAATAGCCCTTTGTATTCGAAGTGCTCTGTCAGTCTGGGTTAGGACTTTGTTATAGTAGCTGGGTTAAACTATTATACACTGCTCCGCGGGCAGCTGTACACACAAACGGGACAATCGACGTACATATACCCTATGCAGCCCCTTCTCCCCCCATCCTTTTTGCTCTGGCGATGGAACCCCTGGCCTGTCATATCCAGGAATTACACGCAAGCCGTGGGATACATGTTCAATCACATCTCTCCACCATATCATTGTACACTGACGATATCCTTTTGTACTCTAGGCACCCTCGGCAGTACATAGCCCCCCCTAATACAGGAGGTGATAAGGGTTGGTGAACACTCTGGGCTCAATTGGGAGAAGTCTGAAATACTTCCCCTAACCCCCGGGGTGCAGCAGACCAACGTGGGGGATGAATTCCGGTGGTGCCCGAAGAGGATACACTACCTAGGCATCATGGTATCCACGACTCAGGATGGGCTATACAAAAGTCAAACTATGTTTCACCCTTGGAGGAAATGGAGAGTAAATTAGAGACATGGATACGACTCCCGATTAAACAAGCGGCGCATATAGCATTGGCTAAAATGGCGTTTCTCCCCAAAATGCTTTATATATTCAATAACGTTCCAGTATGGCCGCCCCTCAGCTACTGGCGCCGGATACGTAGCTTGATGTCCAGATTAGTGTGAGTGGGGAAGCAACTTAAGATATCCCTGGATACACTAACTCGATCGTACGAGTTTGGTGGGCTGGAATACCTGGACCCGTTTGTATATTACTTGGCGGCTCAGCTGCAATACATTGCAGGCTGGAGCTCTCCAAGCTCCGACTCTCTACACACAATACTTGCAAGAGCGGTCGCAGATCCTAACTGGCTGATGGGCATGCTTTGGGGTGAGACAGTCACTGTCCCGAGGGGGTGAGGTCCAACCTATAGCAATAACATGTAAAGCCTGGGAACGAATGACCCAATTGCTGGAGACTAACCCCACCCCACATATCTGCCTGAGCTACCAATGTACAATATAGTAGGCCTTCCATTAATGCATGAACAGGCATTCAGAAAACACTTTCAAGTCCTAGGAGTCCAGACATTAGGGGATATAGTGCAAGATGGGGAAATGTATACAATGGGAGGAGCTTTGTACTAGGGGTCCATATAATGTTGTGACATACTTTTCTATTTCAGATTGCGCAGTTAACAAAAATAAATGGCCCGAATTTCCACGAGCCCATATACCTCACCCAGCACAGTGCCATGTTGTCAGCCCTGTCTCGGCAGGGAAATTGGTATACACCATCTATAGGCTGATCAGAGCTGGGATGGGTGCAGGGAGTAACTCCTACAAAACCAGATGGAATACCATTTTGTGCACAGGGTTTGATGAGGGCCAATGGAATCTGTATGCAGACACGGTACATATCTATGAATTGTCGCTACAGGTTAATTATAAATTTGTCCACCAAACTTCTCATTCTCCACTCGCCCTAAGCAGATATTTCCCCGAGTAGATCCCCCAATTGTAAGAGATGTGGTGTTTGTCCACGGATCCAGAACTTCTGGGGGGAATGCTGTACTGAACTAACCAGTGTACTAGGCCGCGATATACCACAAGATCCGAAAGTGTTATTATTGGGCAAACCCGACGAGAACATTGCTAATAAATGGGAGGGATTGCTCCTGTCCACAGCTGCAGGGCTGATGAAGTGAAATATCGCACAGAAATGGGGTGCCCCGGAATCTTCGACACTGGGTCAATGGGCAGATGATATGGACACATGCGCAATGCTGGAACAGAGTTTATAAGGCCAGAGGTTGTCCCACAAAGGCTTCCAAAGTGTGGGGAAAATGGGAAGAACGTGAGTCTCAGTAACTTCTGATACCCCAAGGTGCACGATCATAGAACATATGGGTGCAGCTGCATATGGAAGCCAACTGACTAACTATGCTTAAATTAATGGTTTATTCAATGAACACGTATGTCTTGACCTTTTTGTTTTGTTAATGATTGTTGTTTAAATCAATAAAATATTATCAACAAAAAAAAAAAAGATGTGGTGTTGAGCCAGCTGACTTCTTTCATGTAGCGTGGTGTTGTCCACGCATTAGGCCTTATTGGACTGCAATAGGAGAGGCGATGGCGGAAATGTTACCCCCCGCTAGAGATTCTACACCTGAGCTATGGTTATTGGCCCTAATTGAAGAGGGTACCCGCACCGAGAAGAAGTTAATGGGAATGGCAACTGTGATAGCCAGGTACTTGATTGCAAGAACATGGGGTCGGACAAACCCGTCTTCGAGATGGTTAGATACTATGAGACTGTGAACAAAGAGACCAGGTATGCTACAACATTACCAGCCTCGAGCCGACCGCTCGACTTTTGGCCCCCCTTTAGACAATACTTGCTGGACCTTGACCTTAGGCACCTAGTGGACCCACAAACGGAGACGGCCCTGAGGGGGCGCACTGGGCAATAAAGCGGTACGATTAACTTGAGATATCAACAAACTTAATATGTAACAACTAGTGGATTTAGGTTACCCTTTTTTTCCTCTATTGCAGTTGTAGTTTTGGGTGAGTGGAATAAATGGGGAGGGGGGGGGGGAAAGGAGGGTTGGTTTTACTGGTCTTGATTTTTAAGTTGTTGATGGTAAACAAAGAAAGTTTAACAAAAAAGAAAAGAAGAGGATGATGAGAAGAGAACTTTGTCTGCTTGGTCAGTTACCCTGTAGTGCTAGTGTAATCCTCAAGGGCAAGATAAAGAATAAATACAATAATTGGTTGCAGCAATACAAATAATTCTTGCCGCAGGACGCTAAACATATGTTAAGAGCATTGGGAGATCATAATACAGGCCAATTAACAAGCAGCTAAACCTGCAAGAAAATCTGCACACTAATCCAGTTTCCAAGGAGGAATGGATTGCTTTTTATTCTAAGATCTATAGCAGTGAGACTGTACCCCCCTCCCCTGTGATGAGGAACCAACCAGAAGGGTTAAGTGGAGGTTACCATTTGACAAAGATGATATCCTTACAATTACTAAGAGCACCAGGGCTCGAACTTAACCTTAAAGGGTAACCCAACCCTTTGGGTGCACATTTTGTAAACACTTTTTTAGAAAGGTCATTACACTTATGCAAGTTCCCTTCATGGAAAACTTTGATTTTAGTACCAATCCATAAAAAGAGGGGCAGATTCATCTTGAGAATGTTAGACCGATTGCCCTACTAGCTGTTACAGGGAAGATCTTTTGCTCCTTGGTAGAATCTCATTTTAGGAGCTGGTTGCCAAACTCTAGGATTAACTTGATGCATGTATGAACTGTATTCAGATATTCAAAGAAAGGCATTGTTCTGACCCACACCAAATCCCAAAGATGTAATCTATCCATCTTTTCCATAAAGGGATGTTAGCCCATTTTGGTTTATCTAGAATTAATCTCTTCTTAAATAAGTTGGCGTAAACCGGGGCCATGCCCGACCCCAGAAGGTTTGTTAACCTTCGTTACACTTTTTAGATGCAAGTTCGGTCGAGGAAGGCAATATTGTTACCACAATCTACCACAAGCCGGCGGATGCCAATAACTTGCTTCATTATACAAGTATTCACCCAAGGGCAATGTTACAAAGCCTTCCCTACAGTCAAATCCGGCAGGACTTGACGCAGAGTGTTCCATGTTAGTCAAATTCAAAAAGCGCGGTTAGCCTCCTGTTGTCCTCGGCGAGGCTAAGACTAGGTCTACAGAGATTACACAAGAGCAGTGGCTTGTGCCCAAAAAACAGACTAAAGAGGTCCCACTTCCATTTATATCTAAATTCTCTAGGCAAAGTTTCCTAATTAGTAGAATTATCAAGCATTACAATATGACCCCGCATTACACACAAACTCAAAAGCCACCCATGATGGCTTTCAAAAGGGTCAAGAATCTCAGGGACAAATTAGTGAGAGCAAAAAGAGCGCAAAAGGATAAACAATTGTTGAGCACACATAGGAAGGGTACTTTCCGCTGCCTTGGGTTCAGCCACTACAATAACATTTTTAAAAGGTGACACTATCTCTCATCCACACGGGTAAAAATTAAAATAATCAAACTCGGCAGATTATGCTACTTGCCTCACCACAGGTGTAGTTTATGCTATTAAACGTCTGTGTGGACATCTCTATGTAGGCCAAACATGGAGACCTGTGAAAGAAGGTTGGACAGAGCACAAGTTTAACATATGATGTAACAATTTAAAATCCCCTTTGGCAAGACACTTTCAAGAGTACCAACAATCCGTGGGTCAAATGAAGTTCGTGATACTGGAGGTTGTAAACGCCCAGGGAGGGCTGGGGGAGTAACTACTACTCCTACCTCCTGCAGAGAGAGATGCTTTTGATACATCTCCTTGACATTGTTCATCCGAGAGGGCTCAATGAAAAGTTTTGTTTGAATTGCTTTGTGTAATTACCCATGACATAGTTGCTGAATATACCTGGCTGGTAATGTATACTGCTAGCCTGTATGTATACAATCTGAATACTGTGACTGTGCTCTCGGAGAATAGTATATAAAACCTAGATGCCATTTGGATAAGTTGATTAATTAGGATGGGTTACTGGATTAAACCATCCCTGAAATACATAATCACATGGGACTATTGGGGTCAACTATTGTTGCCATACATTGAAATTTGATCTATTTAACTTTGTGAACTAAACATAAGTTATGTGTACATTTTTCTTGCTCATCATTTATGTGGTTATCTTAATGTAGAACCCCAATATGCATTTTCTCATTATGCAAAATTCGGTTATGTTGCTTTTAACTATGGTCTCTTTTTAGGATTGAAAACCTGCTCATACATGCAATTTTGAGTACATAGAGAGTAGTCCCCTGGACGGCCACTCTGTATAACTTACCTTCATGTTAGATCATTAGGGCACATTTTATGGTATGAATTTAACTATTGCTTACACTAGATGGCTACGGGTACCTAGTGGAGCCAATTGGATGTGGACTCCGACAATTGCTAGGATGCCTCATATTTTTTTGTAGCCATCTTGGTATTCTCTATGAGGTATTTCTTTTGCCCGCAATTTTGACCCGTTTTACTTTACTCAATGTCACTTAGCTGGTGTATGGCCTCTCATGGTTTCCCCAGTGGATTAGTCCACCTTCTATGTTTACTGGTTTGTTGTTCCCAATCCAAGATGGCTGTTCGTATTGATTAGTTAGCCGTTAGTCCGCCCTCCGCCCTCCATCTCTGCAGTAGCTCGAGATTTACTTTTGTTGGTAGCAATAGGCTGCAGTTCTATGGCTCCAGAGGGAATGTCAAGAGTGCATGCGGTTCCTTTTGATCTGCAATGCGTTTTCACCTGCACTGTTTGTAAGGCGAGTTTACTTATTGATTTGGAGCTTCAACTTGGAGCTGAATGTGGTGACGATTTATCCATTGTGTCGTCCTTCTATAATTGTCTTTATCCTTTCTTTCCACAGTCTCCTACCTCTTTATACACAGATATCCGTGTTTTCTCATGTTTATGTAACCTTCCTACATTCGCGTCTAGATTTAAGTAAACGCTGCATTTCCGCTTTGTGTGAGGAATGGAGTGATTTTCCATTCATTGGGTAAACTATGGGCTTTACATTTAGATCTGACAAGAGACAGACAGAGGCACATAGTGACTAATGGGTTTTGGTTGTGCCTCTTGCAGAGCGTAATACATACATTTGAAGAGTGCTGCCCACTTCTGCAGCATTTGAATTAGCTTGGAAATTTCACTGTGCCTTTTCTACTTACCTCTATATGGACTATTTTAGATAACACCAGGTCAGTAGCTCTCCTCCCTTGGATATTCTTGGTTTGGAGAAGGTTTAGACATTTGATTCCCTGAACACTTTTCTAATACATTTTTGGATTGATTGTTTATGGGTTTTTGTTCCTGGCTATATTTTGTTTAACCTCATCCATTGGATTGATTATCGGCCAGTTAGGCCTTTTAATGTTTTTGCCCGGTTTAACATCCCTGAATACTTTCCACATGCATGGTTTTAGCATGCTAGACAAGGGTGTCCATCTTTGAGTACCATGGTTATTTTTTTTTTTTCTCTGCTTGATCGCCCCGTCACTTCCAGTTGGCTCTGGGTACTCTATGGGGATTGTTACCGATAGTCACACACATGGAAAATGAACCTTATGTGTAATAGCACTAAAATGATCACAGGCCATACCCGAGTGTATTTACTTGATCATAATGTGATACACAACCTCTGTAAGCGTTTGTTGGTTTTTTTTCCAGTCCAAATTGCTCTTGAAGAAGGGGTCTTTACCGCTCATTTCAGACTGCCTGATTTTTAGAAGACATTGAAGCGATTAACCAACTATATCCTGTTATATGATTATGTTGTGTATCTATTTGTGTTATCTTTCTCTACATTATTGTAAATCTTTCAAAGAATTGGCCGATTGCAGCATTGTAAAGTGTGCAGGGGACAGGAGGGTCCTAACTTTGGACCTCACTTGTTCTTAGGACTGAAATCTATAATGTACGATTATTTTCCAGGGCAGCCCAAGTTATGCCCGATTAGATATTTGACAGCAAACGAAGATATTACGAGGTAAGTGAGACCCCCCCAGGGGTATCCCAATTGTTCATAACATTATGCAAGCCATACAAGACCATCACACCAGCAACAATAGCCAGATGGCTGATGGTACAGGCAAGCAATGACAGAGAGTTACGGTATGCACTCTGAGGGGAACAATGGCTACCAAAGCCTTTAACATAGGAGCCAGACTAATCGTATGTTCAATGATGGATGTAGAACATGGTATTTATCTGCTATAACTGTATATACATGCATAAATGATTAATTGATATAGATGTGGAAATGTGTACATTAGTATAAAGTTGAACTGTTGGTAATATACGATTGTCCCACACTTTTTCGACATACACTAAAAATATATTTTATGATACTAGGTTCGGTGGGGAACTCCAAGCCATCGGGAAGTTCAGGAACGGCACTGATCATGCAACGGGATTGTGGTTACTGGTGGACGCAATTTCGATCAAGAAAAGAGGAAGTGAAGGAGGATGTTCAGGGTGTTTATGGACAGAGTTTATTGATTAGTTAGGTTGGTCATGTGGTCAGTTAAGAGACCAATAATATTGGACTACCAAAGACTACCTCCACTGGAAGTCTTCGTTACCATTCATATTATTGGTTATTCATTGCTGCTCGAGTAGTAAATATGAAAGGGAAGCATAATCCTTTGCGTCTTTAATAAAATTATGACTTTCTGGGACAAATGTGTTGATAATCTGAAATGTTGAACTCTACCACGGTATTTTTTTAAAATCAAGTATACAAATTAAAATAATATTTTAAAACGAATTGCTCCAAGAGTATAAAAATCAAAACATTACAGTATGAAAACATTACAATCAAATCTAATTGAAAGTTCTTTGTGTGCCCTTGTCTCTAAAATAACCACCTTTTATAATTTAGCAGGTGCAGTACAACAGTGATTTTTTTTTTTTTTTTTTAAATAGTGCAGGAAATGAGAGATGGTGGGTAGGGAACAGGAAACTTAAGAGTCCTTACAAAAACATCTCCCCAATGCATGCGTCGGCGGACTCCAGCGGTCAGAACCCTGGTGCGAGTGTTATTTAGTTAAGTCAGTGCTGCCTTTTAACACTGGTTACCAAGAGATCTTGTGAGGAGGGTT
Source organism: Ambystoma mexicanum (assembly GCF_040938575.1). NCBI lineage: Eukaryota > Metazoa > Chordata > Amphibia > Caudata > Ambystomatidae > Ambystoma > Ambystoma mexicanum. The sequence continues at coordinate 1,003,250,698 of NC_090924.1, forward strand.
CCTGTGCCTAGGGAGGCAGGAGTCTGCATTTCTGCAGAAGGATGTAATGACCGACCATCAATCATTTACAATGTTAGTACTGGTGACCCCCTCAAGAGCAGCCTTCCACCCTAGCTCCAAAAGCTTCATTCTCCCATTGGTGCCTTGCACTCATCTGAGTGTCAAACCCATCAGGCATTAATTCAACTTCATCAGCTTCTTTTACAACCTGGGTCCAGATATCCCGATTTTACCTCTTGTCCTTAAATGCTTCCTGGGAAACCCTTCTCCCTCTTGATTGAATGAAGGGGAGTTCCCAGGCCACGCCTCGGGCTAAGTAACATAGGTGTGCTTAAACTCAGACAATAACGGGCCATGGTCTTTGATCGGGCACACAACCTAAAGCCTTTTGTCCAAGACTAGAAATACAAACAATTCTTACCCAAGCCGGCGACATTATTACATGGAACCAGCCTGCTCGATGCCCGTTTCAGAGATTGTGAACCAGAAAGTTCTTATCTTTCTCACAACCCTCTGTAGGCTATGTGCTGACCAGCAGATCAGTCGCTGCTTTTTTGCATAATACCTGATCATCATCCGTCCCTCAAGTGTGGAGCCAAGAGACAAACACAAATTCTGGGGCCACTAGCACGCACCACACTTATTTTTTTAAGGAGGTAAATAAACTCAACATACTGAGAAGCAGCTAAAACTGTTTTTCAAAGTAGGGAATGCGAACTATTTTATCATCCATCCAGAAGCGTCCAGTTGAATCTAAACGCTGTACACAACATAGTTGTAGGCTAGGTTTGTATATGGCGATATTATCACCCATACCGCCTCTATGTTTGTGCCTGTGTAGTCTGAAATCCACCAAATCCATGTTTTCCCTGTAGTTGCCACAGACGCCGCGCTGCACGGACTGTCAACATACAAGATAACGGTAACGACAGAGGACAACCCCCCCCCCAGCTCCTAACCACCCCCCCAAAACGGAGTTCCCCTTCAAAAGTTTAGAATCCTAAAATGCAGCCGCTTTTATCACTTTTCCCCGGACATTAGCACCATTAGGCTCAACGCATGTTCCTCAGTTGTCAAACAAAAACACACAAACCAATCCAAAAGTACACTGCCAGAATTCGCAAATCCCACCTGGCCCCCATCTCTAATTCCATAATCTAAAGTGGAGTTGTAAGTGCATAGTTACGAAAGGCATCGAACACGCACCCAGAGGCTCAACATTACAGGGGGGGGTCCCCCATGCATGCATAGGCGTAGGTACAGCCAGGTCACCTTCCCCATGGGGGTTAGGGGGTGTAAATGACCATTACAGACAGGCGAAAACAACTTTTCGAGCGTTAGACCAAGAGTGTAATTCTCCGAATATCCGTGGATCTTAATTCACGAGTAGAAAAAGTACATATACCAAAACACTTATTGTTCAACCAAAGGGAATACTTTACATTGCAGCACGCCGACTCGATAAAAACTCGAGCTCGTAAACTACGTTTGTACAGCAAGCCGTCACAGTGACGCTTCACACTCCAAGACTGTTCGCGTGTGTAAACAACAATTTGATAAGACACGAAGACTTGAGCGTTAAGCGAGTCAACTCCCCCACCAACCCCCCTTTTCTGTCAGCTGAGAGGGCGAGGTGGCCGTGGAACGGGCGAAGGAGTAAATCGTACGGCCTCGTTCCTGGAGGTATCATCACCGGAAGCCACGTACCGCTCCGTGGAACCGCGTTATTATTCTTCCCCGCCAGCCATCGGGTAGCTGCACGCTTTGTTGTGTATGCCTGCTGCTCCCCATACATGAGAAGGCGGGGAAGCAGAGTGGATGATCCCCTGGGTGGCTAGTGGGTCCCTGGACCCAGAGCAACCCCCGCCCCGACAACCCATGCTCGAGAACACCTGCCATGGCAAATGATGCGAGGTTCTTGAGACGACGGGGGGGGGCATTGCGTAGCATCGTGGAAAGGGAGGGAGTACACTTCAGACTTGTCCGCCAGTCACAGTGGCCCACCTGCAACCTTGTTTACCCCAGAAGCGCCCCCGTTCCTCCACGCCCGGCCTCCCTCCCCATGCCCGGCCCAACTCCGGGTGCTGCCAGCACTCGCTCACCTGAGAGAGCGTCGATGGCCTTCATCGCCCAGCTCTCGTCGGGGCAGTCCACGAAGGCGTAGCCCGCCTTGAGCAGGAAGTGTCCGCTGAAGGGGATCTTGGACTCCTTGAAGAGGCTCTCCAGGTCCTGGGCGCTCACCGCCTCGCTTAGGTTTCCAATGTACAGCTTGTTCATCTTCCGTACGAAAGCAGGCGCCGAGGGCGATGCAAACCCCAGTGTTCACAGGCACAACAAACACAAAATACGCGGGAGCAGGGGGTGGGCGTTCAGCGGCTTTACTGTCAATGAGAACTGAAAACGTGTTTGAAAAAATAAAATGCCCTCATTTCATTCGCGTAAAAAAAGCCTCACAGGCTACAATGGCGGGCATGGAAAGAAACCGGAGGAGGAGGCAGGGGAAAAAACTACTTTTTGTCTCCCCCCACTCCCGAACCCCTTAGCAGGCCGACGGTGAAAATGTCACACTACGCTGACGACAGCGCCGCCTCCAAATAAAAGAAAAAAATCACGAATATTTTGGCCCTTTTTTTTTTTTTTGAATGAGCCACGTGTTCAAACTACAAATCAACTTCTCACGTGAGAAATCGCAGCTCCTCAATTAGATAGTGGATTTAAGCAAAGGGGGACGGGCTGAAGCGAGAGAGGGGGATTGGTTAGAAGAGAGTTAGAGGGCGTGGAAAGAGCAAGTTTTCATTGGGCGTGGAAAAGGAGGCAGCTCCCACCCTCATGGGAGATGATGAGATGGTTAGTCATCGGCTGTAAAGCGTGTAGATCTGATTGGGAGGCCTCTTACTACGACTCGTTCTAACGATTTATTGGGTGGTGTGAGTGCTTTGCAGTCATCAGGTTTGAAAGATCGTATTCTGCCGTGGATTCCCTCCTAGCATGCTGTCGTGCTATACAAATTAAAACAAGCATTGGCAATACCACCAGTTTGGTCTTTTGTGTATTCATAGGAAAGGCACTGCCATTAACTAGCCATTGATGGTAGCAGATGCCAAATGGTGCAATTACCTGAGCATTTAATAGCTGTGCCTGGAATATGCCTAATACTCGTACACAAGCCAAAACGGTTGGCTTTGCTAATGCTTGTTTTTAACAGGACTTCAGTGAAGGATTTGCATAGTGTGGCTGAAGGCAGACCTCGTTATGAAATTTTTATTACATCAGTAGCACATATACAGGCAGACCACTCAGTAGACTGCTTTGGGAAACACTGGCAGGCACTTCAAGTGCAAAGTTTAATGGTAAGGCTTGATTAAAAGAAACACTAAGTGTTCCCATGAGAAGGTTTTTTGGGCGCAGAGGGGCAGGAACTGCGTGGGAATGGACATAGGGATTAGCATGGCCATGGTTCGGCACATAACAAAACAACACCTACAGCATGTGCCCTCTCGTATGCACTTCTCCATATCTGTACTCAAATGCAATGGTTCAGTTTATACGTGGCGCAAGTACCACCTAATTGCCTATTTATTTTATTTATTTATTTTAATTCTTATTACACGCCACCTGCCTGTGGGCCTCATGGCGCACAGAAAATCAAAACAAGACAAACATTAAAAGACTGAAGCAGAGGAAGTGTGGAAAAGTCGTAAGATTACTATATGTTAAAAAGGTGAGTCTTATTACCTCTTTTAGAAAGAGGGTAGTTTTTAACCTGGCGTATTGCAGGTGGAAGTACATTCCATAGGAGAGGACCCTGGAAATCGAGAGTGGTACCTCCAAATTTAGTGATTTTGAATCTGGGGGAAGCAAGTACTGTATCAGTAGAGGAACAAAGGTTTCTGCCGGTTGTCTTGACTTTGATGCGTTCTGACAAATATAAGGGACTGCTTAAGGCCGTGTGTCATTGTTAACACTTTATGTGTTATTCTGTGTTTTACCGGATGCCAATGTAGCTTCTTTCTGTAGGTAGAAATGTGAGTGCGGCACGACTAGTTAAAGATGGTGCGCACAGCATTATTCTGAGCCACCTGCAAAGATTGTATATTGGCAGCAGTGGTGCCGGACAGTAGGCTGTTACAGTAATCTAATCTAGAATTTATCAATGCGGTGGACAGAAGCCTAAACTAATTAAATGAGTACAAATCTCATAGACACAAGGACACTGATTGGGATATTATTTTTGTAGGGGCATGTTTGAAGTTTAGTAAGAATCACAGCAGTCACACTTAAATCAACATATATTTAAAACAAAGACATAAATCTGAGCGTTTGCATGGAATTATTTATGCTGACATTTAGACATTTCTCCTTACATGTGAATGCCCACAACTTTTGGTAATGCTTTGACTGTGGGGATAACATTTCTTATTAAGATAACACCTATTATTTCACTTTTTATTACAATGTTTACAAGCAGGACAAATATGTCATGGCCCCCTTCTTACAAATGTGATAATATCAATGTTATATTTTGTATTGAAAAAGGACTGAAGGGAACAGGGGTCAGGAGAGGGTGTGGGGCAATATGATAGTTATTTATTTTTATCTAGACTTAGTGTATAGACCATTGAGTTAAATGCTCAACTGTAACACGTGACTGCCTGCACTTTCCAAGTTCAAATCTTGGCAGCGCCTAATCAGCCCTTCATACTTTTGAGGTTAATAAATTGAGTACTGTTAGGAAAGATTTCGTAATTGTAGGTAATTTTCCTTCCATGTGGCAACCCCTAAACTTTTTGCTGTTGTTTTTCACCTTGTTCTTGACTTTGCCAGAGAAGTGCAGCCTTCTGCCGCACTCCTCTGGGCTTTCGCTCCTTTCTTACGGGGAAACTGACATGCCCTTAAGACAGTCAGTACCGGGGAACGCTGTTTCCCGTAGTTTCTTCTATCATGTTGCGGCTTTCGTGCAACATGACACAAGAGGGCACTGTAAGCTAAGTTACAGCTCTCTTGGGTCTCTAGCCTTCTACAGGCCCTTGATACTCGTTTAGGATTGTATCTGATTGGTGCAAGTGATTCAGGGACGGGAATGGTGGCAGCGATCGTTTCTTGTGTTTTGAGCTCCTTTTGGCGTTCTAAGCGCGTTTTCCGCGCTTAACCCAAAATGGTGGCCTGGCTCCCAAAATGGCCAGACCACGAGGCTCCTTTGTCCTGTCCGCTGACCGTCTTGCTCCCTTCACCTTCCCCAGGTCGAGCCGACCCGGGGCCTTCCTTATTTGGGCATGTACTTTCCCGCGAAACACAAATGCTTTCGCGGGCTTCTACATGTCTTGTGTGTGCCTCCAGGATGTGGGCTGGGATGTCTGGTCCCAATACACATCCTGGGTGCCAGAGAGTCTAGGGTGGTGTGAATGCCTGGGACCACCGTGGTCCGTGATTGGTCCACGAATGGTGTGAGTGTTGATGAGCAGATCTCCCATTGGGTCCCCTCCGTTTTGGCGCGAAGGGAACTTTGGATAAGAGGGGGCTGGAAACACCACTACCATGTCGATCTCCTGAGTTCTCACGAATGAAGGAATACAGGAGTCAAGTATCCTGCAACCAAGAGGCTGGACCGAGGAATCGCTGGTGACCCGCTGAAGGACTTCTCCTCTGCACTGCTGTCGCCTTGTGAAACCCTTTTCACCTTTGATCGAACCAGAAGGCCTGTACTGGTACTTCGACCCTTGGAATAGCGGGAACAGCTATTCTCGGCATCTTCACCATCTCCTGCCAGTAAGCCTTCGGAAGCGTCTCTGGGCGATCCAGCTGACTGACCAGCTTACACAGGAGTCTTGCTCTGTAACCGCCGCCAGGTTGTGTAGTATTTCGAGTCCTTGTCACTCTCACACGCTTCGTACACTTGGCGTTCCCAGGTCTGAAGTGAGTAGTGTACATTTGGCTCAGATACACACGGCCGCTCCGTTGCCCTGCTGTGGTAACAAACTGTGCGGGTTTCTTAGATTGGGACGTCTTTTTACTCAACACGACGACGAGGCGTTCCCTGCTCTTCTGAACCTGCCAGCTACTGAAACGGACGTGGAGAAGCCTGGGTCTGCTTGCATCGGGGACCGGTGAGTAGCATAGCTAGGATCTGGTCGCCCTCCTGCAGGAGCCCATTGCTTTTCCCCGCTGTGTCAAACAGCACCCTTTTCCGTACTCGCGCTCTGCTTTTGCCCACTGTGGAGGCTGCGCTTGAGTCGCGGAACTTGTTCTTCTTCTTTTGTGCACTAAACTGAACTGCCTGATTTCCCTCAAAGAGCTTCTCCTTTTGCCCGTTGGCACCAGCGCGTGCAGGTACTTTTGAGCACAAGGCTCCACTCTTCGCAGGGCTCGGACTTCCATCTAGTTAGGTGCCTCTGAAGGCGAACTGGGTCTAAGCATTATTTCGCACTGCCTGTCTTCCTTCCCTTTTAGGTGGACTACCCATTTCGTGCATCTAACGCTTGAGACTGTCGTATTTGTATATATATTGTGTTGATATGGTATGTGTTGGTTTACTATCGTTATATTGTGATTTTCTCGCTACGGTCATTGTTTTAAAGGCCTTGGAATAAATGTGTATATATTTTTAATATAACAACTGTTTGGAGTAGTTTGTAAGTGATCTTGCTTTGTGTGCTCATTGCGGGCTTTCAGTCACCCTCACCCCTCTTGAGACCTAGTCTTGACCGCCGCGATCGCTACCTTGATTGGTCTGGCTCGTCCAGAGGTTACCCTGTTCCAAGTAATTAGGTTGGCCTTCTGAACTTCTGCGCCACCAGGACAGAGTTCAGAAATCCGTCTTAACAAGTACCATTACATTTGGTAGTAATTCCACTGTTGTTACACCACTTAGAAGCGGAAGGGTTCAAGCATTACATGCTATACATAAACATGTGATATAATAACATATTCTTGCAGAATTATTAGGGAAACTCTAGACCACAGTAGCATCAAAATTGAGTATTTTGGCATGCCCAAAATGATAGGCCATAAAAAGATAAAACAGGAAAGCTGATTCTATATAAGAAGCTCTTGAAGTGCTGCATTCTGTCTGCCCTAAATAGACAAACCCTACTCTCCAACTGTACCCTTGCAACAAAAGAAGACTAGCCAATGAAAGAAAGACAAAATGTACTTGAAATGAAGAAGGTACCCGGAAAGTGGAATTGTGATGTGAATGTCAAACTGCGGTCTGCATTAAATGCAATATGCACACATTTCACCTGACTAGAATGTGTACCAAACGCAGTTGCTGTGTGCTGCTCGTCCCCAATATCAGGCCCCCTGTTTCTCAGTGGAGGGAAGGGTAAAAGGGGCGAGGGCAGGCTTTATGGAAGGGATCCGCCTGTCCATTCATAGAGACCCCACTGCACCAGCAACACCCACTACTGAAATCCAAAAACTAGAAATACTTCCAGAAACCAGTTAGGCTCAGTCACCAAGCAACCAGCCTGGTGCGGTTACTCACATGGTGATAATGGGACAATACTCTGAACCAGAGAAAGCCTAGGGATTCTGAATCTGTGCATCATGAATTTCCAGACTCTGCAAATCAGAGTGTGAAGATTTTAAGATTGGATAATAAGCTGATTCAAGCTATTCATTTAGAATGGGACTCTACTCTATGTGGGTGCCCCCTTCCAATTTGATAAGAAAGCTAAATAGCTTTTCTTAAGCAGTCATTTGGAGGTTAAAGCTTCCCTGTTTTCTGCCTTTCTTTGTTTTGCAGAGGCCAGTAAACCTGTCCTGTGATAATCTGTATTTTTTCCCTCCTCTCTATTGCTACATCTAGGGTTTGCCACAGGATGAGGTCACAAGGTGGAGCTGATGCCCTAAAGAAACATTAATCCTCACAAAGTGAAGGCTGCTGCTCTTTAATTGTGCACTGTTCGCCAAAGACAGACCTTTCATAAAACTGTTCAATAATCACAGACATTTTTCACCCTTCTTTTAGCTCTTTGGAGTGGGGTATCTAATATGCAGGCAAATTAAGAAAGTTCAACAGTGAAACTCCTCAAGCTATCCAACCTTAAAGCTAAAACCAGAGAAATCACTCATTCAATTTGCACTTGAAAACATATTCTCCTATTAAAATCTATGCACCCCACAGCTGTCTCCCCTAACGGAAGTCCTTTCCCTAGGTGGAACTAAATTCACTCTTCCCATTCCTTATGATACATGGATTTTATGATCAGATATGTGCTCCTGGGAGTTTAAAAAAAGAAACGCCAACTGAAACTGCCTGTGTCCCCAAAAACGTGTTTACCATTTTTCAACTGCCCTTTTGAATTTTAAATCCCAAGACTACACTAGATCAATGTCTTTTTATCATGAACATTTACAGGCAGGCTTTGACAACTGTAGGTAAGAGGGCCCCCAGCCACTGTTTTCGGATGCGCCACTCCTCCCCAATGCACAATGTGTAAGAATGGCCCGAAGAATGGTGGTCGGGAAGATGGAGGCTGAGCTTTCCTGTGGAACTTCCATTACATACAGCCGATGCTTGTCCAGCCCTAGTTAGTTTGGGCTTTTTAACAGGACCACAGTAAAGGAAATGCAGAGTGCTTATAAATGGAGTGGCTAAAGGCAGTTCTGGTAAGACGTTTTTAATTACACCAGCATTGTGTTTACAACTCCAATTAAGTCATTAACTCTTAGAAGACTACTTTGAAAATTACCTGGCAGGCACTTTGACTGCAAAGTCTGATGGTAAGGCTTGATTAAAGTGAGTTCAAAGAGTTCCCATGAGGAGGAGTTTTGGGCGGGAATAGGCAGGATTGGGTGGGAATGGCCATAGGGATTAGCAAGGCCATGGGCAGTCAATGGGTGGGCTCATAAATAAACACCTATAGACTGTGTGTCCCTCGTCATATGTAATTCCTGTATGTCCATCTTCATATGCCATTCCTCCCTATCTGTATTTCAATAGTTTAGGCCTATAAGTGTCGCAAGTGACACCTAATAGCCTAAACTAAAAACACAACAACATGAGGTGTACATACTACTTTCCTTGACCTCGACCTGTAGTTACTTGAGTGCCAGGTGTTCTGCGCAATTGGGATGTGAAGAGACTGGGTGCAATTTCTGCATGTAAGGTGCATGCCTATGGGGTGGGAGTCAGTAGAAGATATTCATTTTTTGCTGTGAACTCGAGAGCCTGGTGATTTCTGCAATGTGCAAAGTTGATCTTTAAGAAATTGGTGGGATAAGACAATATAGCACCAATGGTGAAACCATACAATGCACCCCATACTTCAAACACTGCACTGCCACTACAGCCCTACATTAAAAAATCATTACAATATAAACAAACACTGTTTTTACTGATCTGTATAAAATTACTTAAACTGATCACTGTTATCGCTGATTTGCAATACTCTGGCCTGGTGGACAGATGTATAGAAGGGATACAATACTAGCTTCAGAAGCCCATCGCTAAGATGTATGGGGCCTTGTGCCCAAAAGTTCACCAAAGTCCCTTACAGTTTAGTGAGGTTGGAAAAAATTAACAAAGGGTCTCTGGGGTCCAATAAACAGTTCCAAGTCATAGAGACAAGTTATTCTAACAAAAGTGCCACCAACGTTCGGAGTGCTTGTGTGAACAAGAAATGGCAAAGCCAAACTATTATAAAAGTTTCTAAAAGTTATGAACACTTTTAAGAGGGAGTTAGGGGTTCAGGTAAGGATTTTTACAACTCACCCCCATACTCCGATTCTTCGTAGGACATGGCAGGTCTGTGGAAGAGGGTCTTCTCCGGTCGGCGAGTAATGTTGGTGCAAGGTCTTGCAGTTGGGAAATGCAAAAGAACTCAATGCAGGGCCCCTCTCAGGACAGGACTGGACGCAGGTAAGCTATTTCGGATGATGGCCACCGATGCCCGGCGACACAAAGGGATTCACTTGTTGCTGACAGACTTCGCCTCCTATCTCGGGTCCCTTTGATGCAAGGACCACAAAATTTCGCAGAGTTGAGTCTTATAGTACACGCCCAGGATCTCCCAAGTTCAAGTCCTCAACTCAGAAAAGTGACGTCTGCAGCACGGTAGCCCAAACTCTGAGCTGGTCAGCCCCTGGGCAGTCCAGAGGCACTTCCGAAGGCTCTTCTTCGTAGGACTCAAAGCTGAAGTTGAGTATGGATGTTCCCTCCACTCCAAGGGTCACAGCTCCTTCGCAAGACTGATGAAGATCTTCCACAAGACAGGTCTCTACCAGGACAGCAGCAGAAGTTGGTTGCCAAGCCTTCTTCTAACTGGTCTCCTCGTGGGTCTTGGAGCTGGACAGGATTCTTGGCTCCTTTGGTTTCTTCCAGTATCTCTCTAGAGTGGGTGCCGGGGTCCTCTTCTTCTCCAAAAAGCCTGGTAAGAGCTGAAACTCGCACTAGCCGATGACAGATCTAGCCCACAGTGGTCCAATCATTCATGCAAACCACTCAGACACACGGAAACCAGTTTGTGGATTGGGACCAGACAGCCCTCCATTAGCCTGCGTAAAGCCTCTGCTTTCCCGGGCACTGGAAGTCCATTTAAGGATTTTCGTGGCCTGACAGGCCAAGAAGATGAGTCTTACTGAGTCTCCGTAGTAAATAGTGCTGCTTTAAAGTTGAATTTGCTGCACTTTTTTAATAGAGTGTTGAGTTCTCCAGGATGAATAAACCTAAGAATACCTGAGAGAAAGACACCTTTTAAATAAGGCTGAGTGATATTAGTTGTTGTTTGTGCATATGGTTGTTGTAAAGATGCCCTCCAGATATATAGACTGAAGTATGTTGTCAGATGGAGTGTGTGTGAGTGTGCTGTGTATACTCTCTTGTTCTGTCCATTCATAGACAGGTGGCGTGCCACTGGCCCCTAGGAAAAGTGGAGGTGGGAACAGGGACAGCTTGATATGCATTCTGTCTCTGGTTAGTTGGACTCTTAATGAGTCCACAGTGTCTCAATACATTAAGTCTAAGACGAGACATGACATTGCCTCCAAAAAATTCTAACCCAAACCAGGTAAATTTCACTTTTTTACAATGTATATATGACCTATGCACTTCCCATGAAATACACTCTAGCAGGTTTGTCAACAAAGCTGTAAAGAGGAATAAAATGTAAACCTTTAATAATGCTCTTGTGATTTTTGGGGAATGGCGGAGAGGTGACAGCATTTTTGTATAGCCAATGTTTGGCTGAGATCCCAGAAACTGGGCCAAAGTGAGGGATTCTGCATATATGTGTGGGAGGGGAGCAGAGGTGGAAGAATAATATAAATCATTGCTACGTCTTACCACTAGCTCACGTTTTATTAAGTGCAGACTTTTAGTTCAAAGGCTCACAAAGATGGTCCTGGACGCATTTGCCTTCTCCCGAGCAAAGCTTAGAATCAGCTCGGCTTAGACAAACTGAGACACACAAAGCATCTGGGGCTGGTGCAGCCAGCATGTTAACCTCTCCAACATTTCGTTAACACCAGACCCTTTCTTATGTAGGACATTTCCAGTTGAAAGATCCCCACAAAGCATCAGTTACCTAGCAAATCTGGGACAGTTAAAGTAACACACTAAAGCTCCGACGTCTTTATATCCATAATGTGTACTGTACTAGCTCTATATGCAAACAATAAAGGGTTGCTTTTATGTCAATAGTTACATATCATTAACGACATGAATAACGAGCTGGAGGTTTGTGACAAAGAAGCTCCATACCTGAGTTTATTACAGAACTTTTTTCAGTGTATGTTTTAAAGTGCTGAACAGGCTTGCGTTGTTTTGCAACCTGGGACATTATAGTTTTCCAGTCAGTGTGTGGAAATAATGCTGAAATAATATTTTTGTTGGCTTAGCATGCTCGGAGGTGGAGTTGAGATATGTTGTTGGTTAGGGTGGGAGCTAGAAGGATTTTGAAGTGGTTATTTTTACTATATCTTTCTTCAATCTCTGCCGAATTTCACTGTATATGGACACACCTCCATGGAGCCTAGGTTTGGCCGCTCCTTTTGATCACAGTATTTCAGATGTGGACCATAAACCTCAGGGGAGTTCATTTTTTTGTTATCAATTGTCATCATTGTTTATATGTGAGGTCGTCTTCACAGACAAATTTGAAATGTTTGATTATTGTATGTCATATCATATGTTTGTTGTTTTTGGTCTCTGTTAAGTGCAACTATTTAATGCGAGTACATTGTAATACATTTTCATCACTTTGCATTTCTAACCACTTTTTGCTTTAGTGGGTTATGTGGGTTACACCACACTGGCACACATACATTGACTGGTGTACTAAGAAACGTGATGTATTAATTGCTTAAATAGGTTTTTGACCAGAAGAATGTGTGTTTTGTGGACACACCTCCACGTCCTGAGGAACACCCTACGCCACTCCTGGGCTTTGCTTTGACCTTAGTGTTCCACATGTCAGTTTTCTTCATTTGAATTAACTGCAGCCAGACTTCAATTGCAAAGTATATCGAGTTTAAGGCGCAGATATGGGCTTGCCAAAAGTATCTAATTCCTAAAAATATTTACGAGAAGAAGAGGATGCGACAATATTATAAAATGAACATTAAAGCGTCCTCTATCATTGCTTGATTGACCTCTTGTACAATGCATGTAGCAAAAGGAGTCGTTTTTACCTACTAACACTGTCTAAGAGCCTATTCATTTCTAATTTAATGCCAATCACAATATGTTTAAACTATGTTTTTTAACTGTAAATGATGACTCGCCGATAACACTAATAAACATGTTCTAAGGAGTTATGTGTCTGAAATAGTATCTTGTTTCATTTGCATTCATGCATGGTTGAAACAAAGATTTATATGTATTAATATATTCTATGGATATTTCTGTTGGGGATGAATCCAATGCAACAAGAGCCAATGAAGGTCATAAACCAAAGGTTAAGCCTCCCCAACCCTCATGTTTCGATCCTGGCAGAATACCACTAGTTTCTTTTCTCCATTTCCACCACTGGGGGAGAGGGAGAGGGAGATCAGGAGAGGGACACAGGTGTTTTTACATGATTGTGTGGGAGCAGTTGTTTTTATGAGCAAAGAAAGTTCAGGTTTCTAAAGATGTGTATGGTGTGATTGTCTGTAATGAGGAAAATGATAACTCAGGAAACAGTAACCAAGTTTGTGAGTAGCTTTTTGTGTGTCGCAAGGGAAGTGTGGCGTTCTAGTTGCAGGGGGCCGTGGAGACGAGTTTGTGAGGTGTAGTGATTTCATTATGGCTGCAGGTGGGTGCATGGACAACTCGTCTCTGTTTCATGAGGTTTATGAGTTCTTACTGTTGTTCCTTAGTGGAGGCGTGTTGGTGTGGAAGGAGGTTCAGTCAATGGGTATACATGTGTGGAGAAGTGCTTATGAGCATCACTTTGTGGAGAGGACATCCTTGTCATTTTCTACAATAAGAGGTGCTCTCAGGGGTGACTGCTAAATACAAAGTATGAACAGATGCCCATGTGCAGACCTGTCACCACTGAATTGTTGAAACAACTTATAATCTCTTTGTACCAGTGGCATCTATGTGATACTAATCATTTCCTTCTTAAGAGGAAGTATAGCCTCACTGGCAAAAGTTTTGTCAACTAAAGTTAATTTATTTTGTGGAGCGTGCACAGCATAACTTAATTGAATGTGCTATCACAAATTAAATCAGAGGTTCCTCCTCTGTGCCTACTAAACATGTCTACTGAATCCAATGAAGGCTGGGGCTGTTATGGTATTCATTTAATTTTTTTGCCATTTCTACCTGTATATTCGTTTATTTTTGTCCTCCAAAGAAATCATTTCAGTATTTGTATTTTCTGAATTTGTATTTTTTATTCGATCAGAGGCAAATTTAATCTACCTCCAAACGGCCAGTAGCACCACGTTGATATCAGGGCTTTAATAATTAAATGGCACCCACTTGAGTGAATCGCCTCGTTGACTAACCGAGGTGCTGCTGCTGCAGCCTACAAGGGCAATCACTTGTGCGTTCTAGTCAGGCCTGATGGTGGCCCTACGTCGCAGCTGCTTTCGTGAACGTTGTGCAACTTGTTTTGTCTGTATTTAACAGTAAAAACATGAAAACAGGAAGCCCTACATAAAAGCCTTCACTTCAGTATAAGTGAGGCAGATTTGTTTTAAAGAATTACCACATCAAGTTATTAGTGTTATGGCATCCATTAATTGAAATCTGTCGGGTTGACGTTAACAGCCACACGTTTTCGAAAATGCTGCATGGAGCTTTCTGGAAATCCGCATGCATTGTTTTAAAATGCATTATTAACATTATTTTGAGAATGGAAATTGATTTTGTACAGTAGCTCATACTGTGACTTTTTAAATACAACAAAAGTTAATTTATGACAGGTTTGTGCATTATATAGCAAAGGTAGGCATTGGATATGCCCACGTTTTCACCCCTTCAAATGTCCCTTTGCAACAAAGTACAGGGAAAAATGTTTTTAAAGACTTCGTGGAATTTTCAATATATCCACTTCCACCTCTTGGGTGGAGGTGGCAATTTGAGTAAACAAAATGACATATATGGCATAAAAAATAAAGACCTCATGCAATGTTACTATAAATACTGCATACATTAATTCCGCCAGACCCAAATTAAAGAGCCATAGGCAAAACCAGGCTGTAATCCCATGTACCCCCATTTTTTGTTTTTGTTTTTTTTATTCTTGGCTTAATTGGATAATACAATTTTTTTCAAGATTTTATTTATTTGTTGTGTTTCTTCGTTTTATGAACAAGACTTCCTGTTCAGTCATAGTTGGTGTGTCATAGATCCCTTTCCAGTTATTTTGTCGTTCTATTGGATGTAATGTCAGTGGCGCTGGTCTCCACGCCGAGGCTTTGGGAAAAATTCATGACTGCAATTTCTGTTTTTGTCGACTTGCCACTCAGCAGGAGGTTACACCAGTGTGTTTCATCGAGGGTGTAAGCACCTTTAAATAGGTGGCACGTGTAGGTTTGTCTGTTTGAAGTTATGCCTTTGCATGACAGGAGTAGGTGTCTTACTGTTTCCACAGCATCAGGGCTCTTGCAAAAGCAGCATGTTTTCGTGGTTGATATTCCTCTTGTCGCTAGGATCTTTTTGGTTTTGAGCAGATTTAGTCGGATTCTTAAGAAGGTAGACCTGATACCTTTTTGTTTGGGAATTTAGCAAGGTATTCTCCTGTGATGTTGACCTTTTGTAGGTTTGGTGGGAGATGATAAGTTAGTTTGTTTTTCTCCACGCCACATCCTGCAGCGTTTGTATCCAGTCCCAAGTTTTTAATCGGGATTTCACTTTGTTCGGGTTTTTATTCGAGCTCTCTTTCAGAGCTTCCAATCTCTTTGAGCAGGTCTTGGTTTTTTCGCATCCACCCTTTCAACAGCTCAGTGGTTTCTTTGTTTATTTCATATCTGATTATTTGAAACAGTTTTGAGTTTTGAAGTGAGAGTTTTGCGGAAGAGCATCAGCCCATTTAAAAGCACTGTTTTCATTGTTGCCCCCATACTATTACAAAAGACCATATTGTTTTGCCTTCCTTGCCTTTGGCACTCTATTCTGGAGAACAAGACAAATGCATGTTTAATCCATGTTGTTTCCAAATTCTGGCTTCACAACTTGATCAAACACTGAGATCCTGTGCAAATCATGGTATCTGACTCAGACTTATTTTTCTTCAGTTTCAAAATGATGAGCACCTGGAAGTTATCCAGTTAACAGTGTCTGGTATGGAACACAGCCATCGCCATATATGGTTTCTTATGAGCCCCGAGTCTCTCCGCACTGAATAGTTGAAGAATTGATCTATTACACTTTTTAGTGGCACATGCAGTCTAAATGTGGTAGACATACTTGCAAAAAGATAGATGTTCTGCTCTTTGGTGTTTGCCCTTTTTAGTCAATGGTTCTGATTTTGTTTCACTGTAACTTATTGTGTTTTATGTGGCCCATAATATGTTTTGGACTTCAAGTGCCATGATCCCTATCCAGCATAGTCAGTGGGGAAGGATCATGCAAGTTGTAGACAAAAACACCTGGAGGGCTACATAATCAGTAACTAAGTTAGATATTCTTATGTGCCACCCGTCCCCAGCAAAGATTTCTAGAGACAACATAGGCATAATTGGGTACCCTTGGATTTGCCTTTCCCCAAGATTTGCTGACAAGCAAGTTGATTCGATAGGCTTGTATATGGACATAATGTAGGTTGATTGAGTGGTGGCAGTTTATCTCTCCAGTTAATAAAATGGTAACTTACATCACAAAATATGAAGTTCATTAGAGTACATACGCTGGGCACACATATTTAAAATAAGTGGGAACACTTATTAGCATAAGCAACTAACGTCACAGTAGAGGAGCACGCATCAAGAACGTTTTTCCTCTCTGCCATCATGTCCCTTTCTTTCACTTATATTTGTTCCTATTTTCAGACATCCCTGGACGGGGTCAAAATTTGCAACTACAATGAAAAGGCTTGGTGCATTAAGACCTTTCTGGTTGCTATGTGTGCAGTATTAAACACTAAGTACATAACATCCAATTTCTTTACCTTACAGTCCTTTATTTTTCCCTTTATATGTTTTCGTGCTCTTTTTTTATTCCTCTCCTCGATTATACATTTTCTTACACCCAATTTCTTCTTCCCCATCAGTACGTTTTGCTTCCAGTTTTTTCCTCTCTGCTATCAGCATTGTTCCTGTACTTGTTCCTTGCGCGTAATATTCATTATTTTTTACTTCTAATCTTTCTCTCCCCCATTTTGGGGTAATACAACACTAAAATGGCAGAGATGAAGAATAGTCTCACTCACAATATTTTTATTACGGCAATCCCCGTGGGATTTACCACCCTTACCGGAACCTGTAATATCCCGGGATAACAGGCACCGGTAATGGTAGGGTCAGTTTGCCGGTATCCCGACAGAATTACTGGTGGGATACCGCCAAACTTGTAATGACCCCCATAAGTCACTTGTCTTTGGCATAAATCACAGTTATCCACATTCCTTGCCATTTTGTTCTCGCCAAACGTGACTTTTCATTCACCAAACTTTCTGGTCTTGAACAGCATTTGCGCCCACAGACACTATCACGATCCCGCATGGAACAAACTTACAAACCCACATAAACACAGAATACAACATACAACAATGCATAATAAACACAAACATGTAATGAAGAAACTAGCGTGTAAGGAACATAAAGACACAAATGCAGACTATACACAGGATAGCCATCATGGAATGAATCGATGGGCACACACTCCACGTTGATTGAAAAATAGCACATCTTGGCACCCACACGTGGAATGAACAGTGAATCACACATTTGAAAAAAAGGTACATTTGTAGAAATATGCAAGTTTATAAAAAGAGCTAGTTGCTACTTATTTTAAGGTAAAGTCTACAAATTATGGGAATGTCAATGTTATGGTGCCAAAAGTACTGTTTTCCTAATCCATACACTACAAATGCAACCTTAACTCACATTACATCATTAATTCACAACAGTTACTTAACATGATAGGTAACTCTGCTCATACTATAGTGAAATTGAGCCTTGTGAAGAAGTGGTATGGAGCAAGTTACATTTGTATGTGTTGGATTTTGTTTGGATTATGGAATTAGTATATTTGGAGTGAGCGTTACCTAATCACTGTCAGTCCCACCATTTGAAGACTGCAACCGTTCTGATATGGAGTACCGATAACTTTTGTCAAAAGTGTTTTCTGTATATATATAACTTTGCCCCCTCTGAACCAAACCTCACCAAACTTTGTAAAAATAATTCAGAGTGGGCCATATACTTTTTTTGCAAAGTTTGGTGAGGATTCGTCCGGGGGAGCGAAGTTATAAGATGCCCAAAAAGTGCTCTTCCCATGGGATTAGCAATTTAAGTGCTGTGTAATATATATATATATATATATATATATCCTTTATATATCGTGAGAATGTTTGTAGGTTATGTAATCTTGCTGTATACCCTGAAACTTTGAAGCATATTGTTACATATTGCTCTGGAGTGCATGCACAACGATGTCAATATTTTGCACATTGTTTCAACCTTTTGGGAGCTATTGAGAATGAGGAATTATTGTTGCATGTTTTTGGTGCTAAACGAATGTCTGTAAGAATAGCTACTATTGGCTTTTTACATGAGCTTGAATTTAACTAGATAGAAGGCCTGGGATATATATCCCTTTTATATGAGATTGTGTTATCAAGTTTACAAGAGTAATTTTAGATTACTCTTGTATCATACATTAATTGTTTTTTATTTCGAATGATGTAATCTTGTTTTCAATTGAAAGGTTGTTTTTTCAGCCAATCATTAAACAAAACAAAACATATATATATATATATCCTTTATAGTTTGCTTCCTATCCTCATTTTTCAAATGTGTTTGTAACCGCCCACTTTGCATTTTTCTTTTACTTTCTTTACTTTCTGGAAGCAATAAGCTTATTATGTATAGAACTGTCGAGCCTCACACAAAGATATATTTTCTGCAGATGTAGTTTGGCCTGCACTCGTTCTAATAAAAGTAGTTTTAAGTCTCGCCTGAAAATCAAGATATTTACCTATTTTCAGAGGTCTAGTGGGAAATGTTATGAAAAATCGCGACCCAGCCCTCAAGCCTACACCACAACATAACTCCTGTCTGAACACCCTTATCGGGCACCCCGCCTCAAAAGGGATTAAAGGAACGCTGCCCCCGTCTAATAATATCCACCCACCCTCCGCTCGTGTATGTTATATTCGTCCATAGATAGGTCTTAAGAACCCAGCACTGGTTTCGCAAAGCCGAAAAGCATACCCCATGCAAATATTCAGATGTTTATAAATGTGGAAGAAATGTGAGCGAATCTGCGAAAACTATTTTGGACACTGAGATTTGACAGAAATCCATAAGGCTCAGTCGGTGTGGAGCTGTTTCCTTCCCAGCACGGTTGTAGGCATTTTGCAGGAGGCGTGGTTAGTAAGAAGCACGCCTGCCTCCTTTGCAGCTTGCGCCCTGCCCAGGGTACGGCTCTGAGTGCTCCCTCATGCCGTTTAGCATGCGAGCGAGGGTCGGGATGGGGCTCCCCGGGTGACCCTGTCCCCTGTGTAATGGCTTCTGGGCGTAACAAGAATGAAGGGAGGGCGGTACTTCCGTTGCGAGCCGCGTAGTGATTTCCAGTGTTTTCATTCATGTGCGTAGGCGGCGCTACTGAGGGCGCGATTGTTTGGTTTTTAAATAAAAAAAAAAATACGCAGAGCAGCGTGTATTCTAGTGATGTTGTGTTTTGACCAATGTATAAAGTTCCCCGCCGCCCCGCGGTGTTAGCTGCTCTCGCCCGTTCACAATTTCGTTTCTTTAACTGAAAATGACTGTAGTGGGGGAGGGGTGGTCCTCTGAGACGGCATAGCTTAGCAGCAGGATCGAGGGGCAAAAGAAATGTAAGTAAGTACAGTAACTGAGGGCAAGGACGACGGTGGCGGGTGGTCGGATGTGGAATTGCTGATAAAATGATTATCCCGAAAAGCCGGGCTCGCGATTGCCTGGTTCTGTCATTTTACAAGCCCTCGATATTAGCCTTTTGGCAAACAAGTCCCATTTGTTTGCTTTTGTTTTTTTTTTTTTTATCGGCGGGGCACAACACGGCTCATAAAAGGGAACTATGAATAAACGTGGAGAACCGTTTGGCGCGTCCTGTAGTTTAAGCGCCACCATTCGTTTTTTTTAAAGAGCCTATTCGAAATATGGCAGCACCATACATTAAACACGCCCCCAACAGTAAATACGGCAGCCGGCGAGCTATACTGCCTTTCCTCGTAAGAGTGCTTCCACTCGAAGCAAAGTGCTGCAATGATCCCTGTAACCCCAATCGCAAAGCGTGTCTTTCGATTGTTTTTTTCATGGCACTTCGTTTATGTAAAAGTACATTTCGCAGCATGTCCTTCCTATATTTGGAAAAAAAACGTGAAACTCGTGTCACCAATAACGAGAACGGACTATGTTGTTTTTGAAATCAGTTTTAATTTTAAAATCGGAAAGAAATTCATCTAAAGTTGCTGACAGTAGACGCTTTAATTTTTTTTCTACAGTTTTCGTTGTGAAATTCGAAGGGGCGCACGTCGTCGTTCCATTGATTGGAGCCGGTTGTATGCTTAGCTGGAGCAACCCATCAACTTGGCATTTCAGTCCTTCAACGGTCGTCGTTCCATTGATTGGAGCCGGTTGTATACGTAGATGGAGCAACCCATCCACTTGGCATTTCAGTCCTTTAACGGAAGACCCACGTGGTGAAAATTCCGGTTGATGAAAGACAAGTTTCATCGGAATCGAGTTGTTGCTTTTTTTATTTGTTTCTTTATTGTTTCACCAATAAGTCACCACAGAGAAACCATCAAAAATACAAATTCTGCTTCATAGGACATTTCTATACACATTCCTTTATTTTCCTCTTACCCGTTAACCCAATAAAGCAGACCTTTTCTACGTGCTTGAGTTCTTCTTTCTAGTTGTTTTTATTATGCAAAAAATACATTATTTTCCAGACCACAGAAAACCTTCTTGCTCACATTTTTTATTTTAAAACTTTGCACAGGACTGCATACATGCCAACCCTACAGATTTAGGCAGCAGGCTAACTGCTTTTTAAGCAGTCCTACCGCCTACAGATTTGGGTGGTTGCTTTTTACAGTCGCAGGTAATTTATGTGACTCTAAGGCAGGCTGCAGGACAAAGCATGCAACACATGAATTAGTCTGTCTGTACAGTGGGCTGGTAGGTGATTACTATGATTGGGCTCAGAACATTCCACTGACCTGACAGCTACGTGACTCTGTCCTGCACTCTTGCCAGTACAACCCTTTCAGTGATCCACCAGTGAAGGCAAGTGGCAAAATGTAACCCCATCACACCGCATCTGCCTATCAGACTGAGGGGGCATCAGTCTCCATTCACTGTTCAACTTGCACTGCAGGAATACATATGTATTGTCCAGGCTGCTGCTACAGAGCAGTGGCAAACGTTGCCTACTAGCTCTGTGTGATTACCTTCTGTGAAGTTAGGTAATTGAATTTGGTGTTAACTTACCATTCATAATTATACACTTTTAACATTTGAACATCTTGCCATGTTGTGCTGTTTGATGGGTTGTGTATTTAAGAATGCTTCAAGAGTGCCAACAATGTATGTTTTGTATTTTCCTGTGATGTCATTGTTATGAAAATTATTATATTTGAAACTTAAAAAAATCCTACATCCTTTTGGTCACAGAATGTTGGCAAGTATGGGACTGACTCTACCTAGGGGGCCTTGAAGCGCCTTACACATTTGAAAAGGGAGGTGGTGTAGAAGAAGTTCAAATGTTATAGACCAGGATAGGATGATTGAGATAGGCAAAAGATAGCAGAGCAGGTGGACTAACCGATTAGGTGTGCGGAAAGAGATACGTTTTGAGGCTTTTGCAGAAGGCGTACACCAGTATTCTTCGTCACTCTTGTAAGTCCTAATAATAAGGGGAGAAACATCATCATATCAGATATACTTTGTATGCTTAGCTGGGCAATTTGTTCTCAGTTCAACTTAACCTCATCCAAACAATGCTGAATTACAGTTCTGAAACGTGTCTGCTGCCAGGCACACACAACTTTTCTTTGTCACAATGCAGTATAACTAAAAAAAATAAACCTCTTGCACAGGACAATACATCTTTTATAATAACAGAGCGCATGCACTTGCTTATACAAATACATATCACAATTAAATACTCATGCATGCTTCACTTACGCCTCAGTTTGGCCAAGCACATTTCATTATTTCATTTTTTTTATTGCACCAACCTGTCTCCTTAACTGCAGATGTTTCAAGTGAGAAGGCCACCTGGTCCTGGCTTTGCTTGGAATTCTGGGACTTCAGTTTTCATGAATAGGAAAGAAAAAACGACATGTACTGGAATGGGAAGGGAGAAAACAGGACTGAATGGCTACCTCGCTCATGGCCAGGGGTAAACTTGAGAGCTGTGTTAACTGCAACTTAACAGCATCAGGGAAGTTTGTCACCTGTGGAAGTGGAGCTATTCGACCAAGAGTGCTTGCCAATGTCTTGGTGGTTTATCACGCCGGAGTAGAGGTGAGCCTGATGCCAACACTGTTTTTTCTAAAATGAAGATTCTTTTTTTTTGTCCTTGGTCGCATATAAATAGGGGGAGATAACGGAAGTCTACTGATTCATTTCATTGCACTATACTGCGTTTAAAACGCAACAGATCACCCACTGCATATAGAGTTTACATGGGCAAAAGACTAGGAGGATGAAGTTGGTTATTTGGGGACATAATAAATAAACGTGACTAGATAAACCGACTGCTCAGTACATGCCAATAAGGATGTATTTTTTTATTTTATGGACCTCAACAGGATATTGCTTTTATTTTGTATATATTTTTCAATCTTTGTAGATCTATATGGGGTTGGAAAATGCCCCTCTCACATTAAAATACAACATCCAGAGCAATAGCCTGCCAACCATTCGAAGCATGCATACTATCCCATTTGTATGACAACTGCTGTACCTTACTTAACAGGTTTATTTTTGACCACCCATTGTTAACTTAGTGACACGTTGCTTGCGTCATTTTCTCCCCATTCCTAATTGTGTCTTGTTTCCTCCGCATTACGAATAACATGACTGTATGCATTACGTCTATCATGTGATGTAATAACTAATGTCTAGCGGAGACTACACCATACTGCTTATATAATGTTCGCCGGTTTACCAATCATTGTATGCAAAACTCTGTCTCCTCGCAAGCTCCCCGTTACCAACTGTTCCCCTACACCCAGGGCTAGCTACAGCGCTCCGTAATAGTTTACACTGTGATATGCCACCTTCTTACTAGTTTCAGCAATATCCACCCCCGCCCACCTTTAGACCTGCCCAGCCTGACTGTGCTCATATGGTGCTCCATAGGTTACCTTTAATAACTTTAGCCAATCCCATATCCGAACCAACCACTGCAGCACCATCTCTATCCCAACACTCCTCCGTAATCATAACACCTCGACCCTCCCAGAAGCTTCCCCCTTACCGACAATTAATACAGACAATACCTGCTCAGTAGCAGCACCATCCCTACCATCATGCCTGTACTTCCACTTTGTACTAACAGTGTCTTCACTAAGATTAGAAACGACCGGGCCAAGATCGGGTATTACAGACACCACCCCCTTCCATGCCCCACCCCTTCCTACTTAAAATCTCCCCCTTCAGCAATCCAAACACAGTGCTCCACAAGACCACTTGTAACCAACTCGGGCATAATCCACCAACCTTCCTGCTCCAACATTCCATGAAAACGTTCCATACAAGCCCCCTACTCGCCATCCTGGGAGCACCATCCCCCGTGTCAGAGTCATACACCGAGTACGCCTAAGATCAAGATTACCATTAGCCCCTGACACTGCTACCCACCCCATTCGAGGAATCATGAGGCTATCTAGATTTGCCTCGCGGACCAGTGCCTGTCATTTCCAGAGCCACCCCTCCAGGCAGACAATCCTCATAGCTGAGCAGATCACTACACACATGCAAACAACAAGACCCCATAGTGACCACACCACAAGTGGTTTCTGCAACTATACAACACACTCAACACAAAAGAATCGCCCAGGCCAAAGCTCCCAGCTACAGCCCCCACCAAACCACAAAGGTGCCCTCCTCAACGTACGCCCACACCATTGAAACACAACACCTTATTCTAGACCAACAACTAGATTTCTTAGTAGTGACAGAAACCTGGTTACACAAAGTGTCTGGCCCTCTTCTAACATTGGCCACCCCCCTGGACTTCAGCATATTTAGGGCTGACCGTCCCAACACAACGGGAGGTGGGGTTGCCATCATCTACAAATCCAACCTCCAGCTTAGACCTTGTCCTCTAGACACCATAGATTGCTCCGAACTGCTTCTTCTTAAACTAACTACAAATCCTAAAACCACAATCGTCATTCTAATCATCTACAGAGTCCCCAACAATGCTAACCATCCTGAAACAGATATCCCACTCCTCATCACGTCCTACCTCAAGCCCAACACCAAATATTTCATACTAGGTGTCATCATCCTAGGCTTTAATGATAAACTGGAACATAAAGCCAGTGTTCTCCACTCAGCCCTTTCTGAAATGGACTTCACCCAATTAGTCAAGGCTCCTACACATGAGAAGGGTAGAATTCTTGACTGGATACTGTCACTCAGTGTTGAAGTATCCATTAAATCCAATTCGGCACTTAACTGGACAGACCATCACCTCATCTGCTTCAATGTTATGACACAAGAGAAACATACCCTTCCTCAAACCACACCCATGACATAAGAAACATACGTAACCTCACAGTAGATAGCCTCACCCTGTTCTAACGGAGACCCTACAAACCCATCTTCGCACTACTACTAACCCTGACCATCTTGCTGATATGTACTATAACTGCCTCAAAACAACTATTAATGCTTAGCGCCACTTACAACCAAAACTCCCCGATCAGCCAATCGCTCTAATTTCTGGTTCAATGAGGAACTAGTGATTCTCTGACGAAACAAAAGATCTCTGGAACACTTACACAAAAAGACCCAATCACATGAATCATTCTTTTCCTACCTGGAAGCAAACAAAACATATAAATCAGCTATCATTACCCATAATGCCAATGCATTTAATACACTTATTAACAACGCCGTCTCCAACTCCAAAGAGCTCTTCACTATACTTAGAGAATTAGAGTCACCCGACGCATCTCTCTCCCCTACTGCTAACTCCATTAAAGAATGGTGCACCACCATACAGAACGTGCTAGCCTCCAAAATACACACCCTCCAAGACAAAATTCTAGCCAAAAGAAATCTACTTGCCAACAAAAGAGCACCTCCCTTGGCTCTGGACAAAGGCTGTGAAGCAGCCACGCAATTCATATTTGCAATGGTCACCCAAGACCACATCCAGAACACCATCTCTACACTAAAACCATCAAACTGTAAAGGAGCTTGCTTCCCTGCACACTTGGTAAAACTCTGCGCACCTACGCTAACTCCTATCATCATCAATTTTGTCCATGCATCATCCGGCACAAATTCTGTCCCTGCCAGTATCAAGGAAGCTTGGGTCACCCCACTCCTCAAAAAACCCTCCCTGGACCCCACCATACCCACTAATTATCACCCCATAACCACAGTTCACTTTTGCTAAAAATAATTGACAAAATAGCTTGCACGCAAATTCAAAACCACCTGGAATGCAGTAATTTACTAGGAACCAGACCATCTGGTTTCAGGCCAAACCACAGCACAGAAATGGCCCTACTGGACCTTAAAATCCAGATGGACTCCATAAGGGATGCAGGTAATGTGTGTACTATTGATACTAGACCTCTCTGCCACCTTTGATTTGGTGGACCATGATAAACTGTGCAAGACACTTGCTGAAAACGGCCAATTCTAATGAAGCCACCCTCTGGGTCAAATCATTCTTGGCAAACTGCACCTCAACAGTAGCCCTTGGAAAGGATGCTGCTGTCCCAATACCAGTCCCCATAGGGGCACCACAAGGATCATGCCTTTCCCTCACTCTCTATAATGCTGATACAAAGTTATTATTTGCTGCCCTGGATGGCATGGGTGTCATCTACACAAACTTTGCGGATGACACCCAGATCCTTATCCCCATCACATGTAACTATGAGCTAGACACCACCACCATCAATAACATATATGCCATAATCCAAAACTGGATGGCTACAAACAGCCTGTGCCTCAAGGATGAAAAGACAGATTCTCATCATGGGCCCTCCCGCTAAACTTAAAAACGTTCCCCCCTGACTACGCTATCATCACCATTGACGAAACACCCATTCCAGTCCTTAAACGGCCCAAACCGGTGGGTGTATACTTGGATGCTAATTTGACTATGACAAGACACATTAATGCTCTATCTTCCACCAGTTCCAACACAACCAAACTTATTGTGCTCAGTGGCCAATTTCTGACCCCACAAAACTGCCTTACACTCGCACGTGCCCTTACCTTGTCAAAGCTTGACTATTGCAACAAATACTGCTAGGCACTTCCAACTCTAACCTGGACAAACTCCAACTCCTTCAAAATAAAGCTTTGTGAGCCGTATTGGGCATTAAAAGATCTGACCATATCTCTAAGACCAGGAGGGACGCACACTGGCTTCCCATCAAGGCCATAATCCTCTTCAAAACACTTTGTGTCACTCACAAATGCATCACCAACAAAGCTCCCACCTTTCTCAATAATGCCATCTCCCACAGCATAGCCACCAGATCCCTAAGATCCAACATGAGTTCCCAACTAGTTGTCCCTCGTTTCAAGAGATCCAGGGCAGGGGGCAGTAGCTTTCCAAGCGGCACCCAAGCTCCCTCCCCATTCTCACCAGAAATGAGCCATCCCATCAGGGTTTCAAGAAATCAATCAAAACTTGGCTTTTCAATAAATTCTAAAGTAAGCAGCTGACCCTGCAGCCCCACCTTGCATTACGCCTTGTTTCCACTATACTTACCTATTCTCTGTACCTGAGTCCATAATATGTGTAAACTGGAATACCCTGCAAAGTCTCAGCACTTTCAGGTAGCTAGCTCTCATGTGTATATTTTGTAATATATTATGTTTTGTACTGTAACATTGATCTTCTCTGTAACCAGATTTAAGCCTGTTGTAACCTACGCCGTGATACGTCTGGGTTTGGGCGTATAATAAATGCAATAAATAAATAATAAATAATTTGTTCTGAAGAGCAAGCGATGAGGGGATGTGATGATGGTCACCTTTTTGTGTGCTCTTTGAAACACATGGACAATTACTGTTGAGTAATGAGAAATCAGATTTTCCCTACTAACGTAAGAAGAAACTTCTAATTCTATTAAACTATAACAAAAACTAAGATCAAGACCACAAGTGATGGACGGAACTGGTTAGATTTACGTCCAATCATGAAACTTTACTCTTAATAAATTTTATTTTTCAATATAAATTGCCACCATTCCATGATATGCAACATAAAAAAAAATCTACATGCCCCTACTGCTTTGAGCTTCTATTACAACAAGTACATGAATACCAAGCTGATCATCCATCCCGATTCACAACCACTCTCACCATAGCATCCAATGCAAAACAATATATATACAAGCCCTTTACATTGATGAGGGCTTCTAAATGAACACGCTAATTAACATATTACAATGCACCAAATAACTCTTTAACGGTGTGTTTATTTCTTAACAACAAATCATCGTCGACACATGTTTCAGCCAGAATATGTGAGCCCTTTACTATGGCCCTTTGATGCTCCAGCCTTCTCCAGGATACAAGTGGGTACCATGCTATGCCTCACTGCTTATAACCTTTTGTACTTGTGACTCTAAAAAAACGACACTCAAATGGCTACTATTAACATTCATGTTCTGTCTCCCCTTCTCAATTTACTTCTAGACTGTATCACCCACAACTTACATATCATATAAATGCAAAAACCCAGGTCCATACCTCCACTATGGAGTTCTGGACCTATGATTCTGTAATTCGTCATGCTCAGGTGACTGCTTCACTTGAAAATGAACCCACCCATTGGCACAAGGATTCGGAGAACAGAAAAGGGAAATACTCACATTCCTGTATCTCACTCGTTCCACACATGCGCAGAGCACTGGCAATAATGACCTTTCCTATTGTTAATGGAATTACTTACACAATGCTGGTACTCAAATTCGCTCCATGTGTGAATAAGTCACCACTGTAGCCTCTCTATGAAGCAATGATTTGTTCTGCCAGTCGTCGGCGAGAAGATATCTAAAGGAAAGGGAAACACACCCTCTTCAGTTAAAGTTCTACCTTTCAACTGTTTAAATCAATTTTTCGTCACCAGACAGTTCTCATTTACCTCTATTTTGTAACTCTTTGGCACTGTACTGATTGTGGGGACGCCAAATGTCGTCTTGTCTCTTTCCCCTCTCGTGGTGGCTCTCCAGGGGTCACCCTCTCTCTCCACTACATCTAGAAAAGCAAGGCACACATCCCAACCTATCACAAGTATATTCACAGAGTACGATCTCTACTATCTCAGCCCCTCTTGCTGGGTCTGCCACTTCCAATGCTCCAAATTATACTGGCCTTGCTGAGCACTGATTGGTGTCCCTATATCAGCTACATATGGACTATGTAGCCCAAAAGCAGACCACGATTCTCATTTCTCAACCTAGGAGTGTCTCTTATAAATAACATTTCTCAGCGCTAACCACTTGCCAGAAATCCTTGACGACGTGGGAAATATCTCTTTGTGCCTGCTGTAACAACTGTCTCCTGCACCTCAGGGCTACCTTGCTTCTCTCTACCTTTGAACACTCCCCCAAGATTACTGGCGACACTCAGGGCTGAACATTTATGTATGTCCGGACGCTAGGAACCCGAGCGGTTACATGCACGTAATAGCGACAACTTACCCGAATGTATGTGCAGCAACTGGTGTACTCACTGCTCTCAGTGCTGATTCTGGGCACCAAATTCAAACGCCTGTGTCTCTGATGTTTGTTTATGTTCCAGACATAGAAAACAGGCTAAGTACGGCCCTCTCAAAGAGAGCCACAAAATACTGTTGCATAATCGCGACCACTGTGTATATACATTCATATACAAATAGTTCTAGCGGCTTCCAACCTAATTACGCCCCAATGAAAAGTTCGCTTTCTCGGCATGTAAAGTGTAGGCAAAAATGCCCATGTCATCAAACATGAAGGTGACACGACATCGTACGTTCGGGCGCAAGAGACCGCAGAACTCTGCTGCCTTCCCTGCCAATATCTGCATGTCAGGCAGAGCTTTGTAAAAAGCCAGGTGGACAGGTGTCTATTTCATGCACTTGGAGCATATATGGCCCTATCAACACAGGCATTCACGCTCTGACATGTCCATACCCTCAGCCCTTACTGACTGAGCCCACATCAAATAGATTATGTGAAAATAAGGTTGTTCCACTCGACTGAAATATTAAAGTTTCAAAGCCTGTAGAATAAGCCATCACAAATCTTTGTGTGGCCCATCTTGGTGTAATGCTCCACCAAAGGTTTGTCACAGACCCTGTTTCAAACGCACTGGACCTATGATTCTGTAATTCGTCATGCTCAGGTGACTGCTTCACTTGAAAATGAACCCACCCATTGGCACAAGGATTCGGAGAACAGAAAAGGGAAATACTCACATTCCTGTATCTCACTCGTTCCACACATGCGCAGAGCACTGGCAATAATGACCTTTCCTATTGTTAATGGAATTACTTACACAATGCTGGTACTCAAATTCGCTCCATGTGTGAATAAGTCACCACTGTAGCCTCTCTATGAAGCAATGATTTGTTCTGCCAGTCGTCGGCGAGAAGATATCTAAAGGAAAGGGAAACACACCCTCTTCAGTTAAAGTTCTACCTTTCAACTGTTTAAATCAAGATCTGTGCTCAGAAATATGTTGTTTGATGGGGCAGGTAGACTTGCCCAGTTACATCAATTTGCAGGGACACATAATGATGTACACTGCACATTTGATTTGACCATATTCAAATCTATGTTTTGTTTTGTTGAATGGACAGTCCACACATCTACCGCACTTGTGATGGCCATTCACTAGTTGGAGATCCCACATGTTCAGAACGGTCTGCTCTTTTCTGATGTATTGATAGGTGTGGACCAGTTTTTGCCTCAAACTGAAGTTTTTTTAACGCAAACATCTTTTTTTCCCCAGAGTACCTTGTTGTTTCGTCAGGTGCCAGTTCTTATTTACAATTGTTTTGATGGTGTTACTAATGGGACTGAACGTGGTGACACATGTTAACCTCTCCATTTTGGGGTTAGGTTGTATAGTCCGACTAATCTCCCTGTGGGTGTTAGCTGCCCTTTTGTAGCTATTTTGTATCATTTTACGTAGATATCCTCTGTCCAGTAATCTGGTCTTGAGTTGATCTGGATGTAGGTCAAAATCTGTCTTGTCTGAGCAGTTCTCCGAATAGGTAGACATTGTCCATACAGAAGATTCATTTTCAGCCCTGCTGGGTGAAAGTTAGTCAAATGGAGGAGGCTATTGCGATCTGTGGGCTTCCTGAATAAGGTGGTACGCAGACCCCCTTTGTCTTTAAAAATGTTTATATCCAAAAAGTTCATAGTTGCGATTCCATTATATTAACTTGATGTTGGGGTCACACACATTCAACCATCTGTGGAATTCAAAGAGCAGTTCTGCTGATCCTCTCCAAATGGCAAAGACATAATCTATATATCTTTTCCATACCACGACGTGGTTAAGGAACAGGTTGGTAATTGGTGACATACAAGTCTCTTCAAAATTGGCCATATATAAGTTGTCCACATCTGGGGCAAAGGTGGCCCCCATACTGAACCCTTTCTGTTGTTAATACAGTTGTTGCTTAAACAAGAAGGCATTTGCCATCATTGCCAGCCTCGCACATTACAAAATAAAACCCTGTCGGAGGTGTGTCTGGAGCTTCTCCTTTGTCTAAAAGGAGTTTAAGTACTGCCAGACTTTCCATTTGAGGAATCGAGGTGTACAAAGCTTCCACACCCATTGTCACCAGAATGTCTAAAGGTTCTATCACGGTATCCTGAATGATCGTTATCATATCGGTGGAATCTTTTAAATAGGACAGTCTTTACTACAAATAGTTTCAGGAAGTACTTCGTGTACACTGACAGGGGTTCTAAAAGGTAATTGATGGCTGAAACAATCTGCCTCCCTGGAGGATTATTGCTGTTTTTATGAATTTCCGGAAGGGTATAAAACGCGGCAGTTTTGGGATACGATTTGCGTAAGAACTGAAGTTCTTCCCCATTGATACATCTTTCAATTTCTGCGTGATTAGTGAGACTTTCTGTCAGAATCCGGGTAGTTGAACTCGAAGTGTAGCCGTAGAGTTCTTCCTACCAATGTACCCCTCTACATGGAATAAACATGTAGAGGTGTCTATTAATAGGAATATGGACACTGCACGAAAACCCAGGAACTGCACCAAAATAGAACACTGTAATCAGCAAGGATGTAGATGAGAATATTCAGCAAACTGGAATAGAGACAATATTTGTATGTCTAACCTGAAGGAGATAAATGTTAATTCAGGGATTGAAAGAGCAAACCGTCTTCTAAGTTGTGAGTATCGTGGAAAGTTCCTGGAGACTGTCTAAGAACACAGATAAGGGAAGTATAAGTACAAGAAGGTTTATGGGATAGAGAGGCAAGGTCAGATACAAGGAGATTTGACTTACCGTCTGGCCTAGGACAATGGCGATGAGTAATTGGCACGAAGATCCAGAGAATGCAAGCAGTGTACTCCACCCACCAGTACTAACCACGACGGCATGGGGAAGCCTAAAACGATGAGAGTAGAGTCTCTAGTTCCTTCTGTTCCACCTGTCACGACGTCACAAGGATGTTTACCAAATTGCGCCAGTTGTGGAAGTTTCTAGTCTAGGCGCAGTGTTTGGTGGAGGTAGACTAGAGTGCAAGTTGAACATCATGGCAACAATCAGATATCCAAATTCAGTCCTTTTCCTTTCCGGGTCGGTGTTGTGCAAGATCAATCCAATGTCCAAAACTGTAGCAGGAAGAATGGTGAAGGACGGTCGGGGTCAGTGTTGAGCGGGCAGCAGGGAGAACAAAATCAGTAACATGGTTCGTAGTCCGTAAGAAAGCCGAGGTTCGTAACAACTTTAAGATTGGTGAAAGTACAAGAGGAGTAAGCATAGGCAATTCCGAGAGACGTGAAACAAGGTCTGGTAACGAGGTAACTTCAAGATTCAAAAGAATACAAGCCACGATTCTTTGCAGAATCAGAAGCAGCGAAGAGCGGGAACTCAGAGTTTAAATGCCATGCCTCACATGATCCACCTTATATCCGCCTCTCGAGCGGAAACGTGTCACGAGTGTACCGTAGATGCCAGAGTCGCCACAGCAACCACCAGGTGTAGTGCTTCAGTGAGCGAGGAGTCTTGGAGCAAGAGGATTAGGGTTTTTGCGAAAAGACAGGTAGGAATGTCTAGAATCACTATGACGCTTGCCGTGTATTTCTGGTATCGGACAGGAATGCCTCCGAGGTTGTTTCCAAAGTGTTTTCTGGTTCCCGATCCTGACACTTTCAATCACTTCTTGTAGTCGTCTTGTGGGATTGCTGTCTAATTTTTTATAGGCTGTCTGGTCACTTAAAATGCGTTCACACTCAGTGTCATAGTTTTTAGTGTCTAAAATGACAATACGCCACCTTTGTCGGCAGGTTTTATAGTTTTGTTTTGTCTGCTGCAAAGATTTTTAAGACTCGCTCGTTCATTGATATTTAGAATGTACTGTCGTAAATTATGTTTCTTAATTGCTTCCAACGTTTGTCTGTTGACAATATTTTCGAATGCCACCATTTTTTTTCTTTTTTATTATTAATACTGTGTGTTCTAGTTTAACAAAAAACTTTTCACACTTTAGAAAAGAGATTAAATACAAACATATATAAAAATCTGTATAAGCAGCTTAATACTAAAAACAGAATAACAAAAGACAAAAAGCAATGCTAACAAAACAAATCCAGGAGTGAAGTTACATTTCCATAATTTCAGGTTAGTCTTCAAATTGAATTATCCTGGTAAACTCTAAGAAAGTTTTCCGACTTGCTAAAACCACATCAACACAAAAATGTACAAACTTACGAAGAATCCGCTTATTTCAGAAAAAAAACTTGAGGAAATATAGAACTTCATACCGAAAGTGAGCAACAAAGTTGAATAAAATATATCGACTAACACAAGGCTATATTTAAATCAACTGCACCCAAATTCATTCTCTGCCAGAGTTTACTTTCGATTTTGAATAGGAGTCTTCCCAATGCACACAAAAATGAAGTGTGAGGATTATTCATACATTTTACCCATAGCATTTCTCGTGCTGATACAGAATTCATTACATTTCTCTCCCCTAGGAAACCAAGTCTGTCATTTTTAAAGTAACAACAATAAATGACCAAATGCTTTATGGTTTCCTTTTGGGGAGCTATATTACAGAAGCGACAGATGTTAGAATTGAAATGCAACCACTGACCGATACATTCCTTTGAATGAAGCTGATTGAGACGAAACCTCATACAGATATCACGTAGTTTGGTGTCCGGGAAACACTCCACATACATCCGCCTCGCAACCCTTTTGTGTGTATGTTAGGCAAATTCTTTGTAAAGTTGATAAGAACCAATTTCGTCATGCGATTCGACCCAATCTGACCGATAAAGCATTTTTTTTAGAATATTCCACTCAAGTTCAAGATCCTCTTTGGTGGTGATAATACGATGCAAAGCAAGATCCATTCTTTTCTTAAAATCGATTATTGAATGTGGATTCTCTAGTGCCAACATCCTAGCGAATTCCACATAAATTGAATTACGGGGAGGGTCTAACAATTTGACGTACGAATTTAATTGCCGCCACGAAAAGCGAGAGGACAAACTAGACAGACCTAGTTCTATCCGTATACATGAATTTGGAACAGAATTAGACAAATTTAAGACTTGCTTCCAAATACGCCCCTGCAGGGAATTTAGTAAGTCATCAATGCTATGCAGACATAATTCTAAATTATACAAAAGTATAGCTTCAATCTTCAGTAGATAAAATTGAATCGCTGGCCTCAATGACAATTTACAATATTTGTGGTAGATTATTTTTAATTGCGAAATCAGAGGTCTAATTTTTGCTGTGAGAGTCCCACCTGTATTTTTTGGAGAAGTCATTGGTGATATCGAAGCCTAGATATTTGAGTATCGAAATTCTCTCCAGCTTGAGATTGTTGACTGTCCATGAATATCGTGGAATTTTCTTAGAACCAGACAGAATCAAGATCTTAGATTTACCTACATTGGGATGCAAGTTATGATTGAAGGCAAAGGTAGAAAAAGCCTGTAATTTGTTTTGGAGACCTATGGGTGTTTTGTCAAATATTAAAATATCATAGGCGTATACAAGCCAATGGCCCTCATTACAACTCAGGTGTTAAGGGTTTAACGGCGCCGTCGGCTTTTAGCAGGCGTTAAAAATCCAACCCGCAAAGGGACTTTGGAGCTAATTACGGCACCGTAATTTACGGTGCCGTGATTAGCGCCTTCCCCATTCCCATTATGCCCTATGGGGGCAAAAATGGGGAAGGGCAAATGGTGAATGGGGAATTACCGCCCCACTCACCTTGGAATGGGGCGGTAATTCCGCCATCCACCATGGCGGAATCGTAACCTTAGCGGCATGGACCATGGTGCTAATAGCACCATGGTCCTCCGCCAAGGTTGTAATGAGGGCCAATGTATTTTTAGATGACCTAGTTTTACCGGAAAACATAGAATTTGGTCCCAAATTGTTTCAATTTCAGCCAAACACAAATTAAAGAGTGTAGATGCGAGGCTACAGCCCTACTTCACCCCTGTACAAGTAGAAATCTTGTGCATTACATCACTCTGCCTATTGATACGGATTTTGAAATACGTGTCTGTATGTAATAATGCCAAAAGGTGAATGATGTTTTCTGGAAAACCAAGTTTTCTAAGTTTGCACCACAGAATGTTACGATTCACGCAATCAAATGCTGAGCATAGATCTATAGAGGCCATATAGATGTTACCAACCAAGTTTTTTTTACAAGAATGTAGCATGTGGGATAATATGATCGCGTTAATTGACGTGCCCATTTGTTTTCGAAAACCAGTTTTTGGTTTTGAGAAAGAATGTCATGTGATTTTATGAATTGTTCCATTTCATGAAGCAAAAGTATGGAAAAGATTTTATAAGAGCAGTCCATAAGAGCTATTGGCCTGTAATTACCGGGTTCTGCAGGATTACCCTTTTTATATATGGGCACAATTCTGGTGGGCAGATATGACTAGGTGGAATAAATCTTAGACCCCACTTTGAGGCCTGTGATGTTCAATGTCTCGGGAGTGCTGCCTGCCACTATACTGAAATCTTTATGATGTTGCGGTAAATAAACCTCAAAGAAATGTTTCAACCTAATGTTCCTGAAAAATGTACATAGCTAATATTTCACAGTTAAAGGGATTCGCTCTTGTCACTAAAACGCAAGATAGTCCTTTGGCTAACAGATCCATCTCTGACTCATTCAGTATGTACTTCGAAAGATTAATAATGGGAATTTTATCTTCATTTACAGGTTTGAATACCACTGTCTTGCGCGCATCCTCTGCGCAAATTGCGATGGTCTCAGTCGATTTCGGCCTTCTGGCCCACCCCTGGAAAAAAAAACACTTGTTGAGCCATACTAATTGGGGCCCTTTGTCCAGGTCCTTCATTTACTGTAGTTTTGTCTGAGTCACTTGATGACCCCGACGTTTTCGAGACGGTGACAAATCTGTTTCCGACGTCTATTATTCATATTAGCATTCTGTTCAGTATGGAACCCATCTCGTAAATACAGGTACGTCTTTTCTTCCTTGTAATTAGCTACATCTGTTTTCAGATTCTGGAGTTTCCTATCTAAATTCAACTGCTAAAACATCTCCTCTTCTAGTTTTTATGATGTATTCTTAGCATCTTGTTCTGTTTGTCTAAAACCTGTTTCTCAAGCGCTGCCATTTATTCTCCCTGTATGTTCTTTTTGAAGCAGGTATTATCAATAAAAATGCGTGGAATGTTCTTGACTTGGAGCCCCTCAGGGATAATGCCTTCTTTGAGGTACTCCAAAATGAACCTTCCATGCTTGTCTGTCTTGGTGAGTTTTTTTCTTTTTTGATTAATCTTTTCTAACTCGTCACTGGTACCTGTTGTGGGGTCTGCCCCACAACAGGGTGCCTGCATTAGGCACACATCTACTCAGGCGTGATAAACAAACAAGACATTGACGAGCACCCTTGGTCGAATAGCTCCACTTCCACAGATGACAAACTTCCCTTGTGCTGTTAAGTTGCAGGTAACGTAGCTCTCAAGTTTCCCCCATGTACCAGAATGTGAAGGGGGGAAAACAGGACTGAATGGCTACCTCGCTCATGGCCAGGGGGAAACTTGAGCGAGGTAGCCATTCAGTCCTGTTTTCCCCCCTTCACATTCTGGTACATGTTGTTTTTTTCTTTCCTATTTATAAAAACTGCAAGTCCCAAAATTCCAAGCAAAGCCAGGACTGGTTGGCCTTCTCACTTGAAACATCTGTAGTTAAGGAGACATGTTTCATCTTTCCTCTCCGCTGCGTGCAGCTACCTCCTCTCAATATCACCCATCTCGTCATTAAGTCTGTCTGTCCACCGCTGACTCCCCTCACCATTTCTTCGGTAACTCTGCCTATGGGACTGCACCTGCTGCCTCCATCTCCTAGTCTGTGCTGTATGCTGTCCTTGGCTGGAAGGGCTGGGTTTTGTTGCATCCGACCCACATCGCTGCGCAGCATTCCTGACTGCCACTAACTTGCTCTACCATCCCGGGCCTTGCTTGCCCACTACCACCGTGCCCCCCCCTTCTATCCTCACTCACTAAGTGGCCTGCCACTTCACTTAACAGTGACCTCCACTAAAAGTGGCCTGCCAGTCACTTACCTTGACATTACTCTACTTTCTACACACCTCATCTCTCTAGTCACCCCTTCCTGTCCCTGCACTCTCATAGGCCTGCACTCCCTGTAATGCATCACACCTCCCACCAATCTCACCCCTTTTCCCTTTTCTTCCCGTTCCTCTACCCACCCCCCCTCATCACCCTCTGTCTTGTCATCATGGCCTTCTCCTCCTCTAACTTTCCTTCACCCCCTCACTCCCACCCTACTCACCACCCCAACAAATCAGTCAGACGTCACAACCTCATTTACCCGCAACTAGCTTGCACTCAACCCAACTCCATCAACATCGCCCTCTGGAACACCAGGTCAATCTGCAACAACCACTGTGGTCCTTGACCTATTCTTACGCCTCAACCTTCACTTCCTCTGTATCACCGAAACATGGATCGCCCCACACAATGCTTCTGTTCCAGCGTCCCTCAATTCTTCCTCCTCCTTCTTCGCCCATGTCCCTCGATCCTCAGGCCGAGTTGGAGGCATTGGCCTTCTCTTTCGTCCCAACTGTCTTTCTTCTCCCTGCCCCTCTTCTCTCCCTGTCCTCCCCTCTTTCGAGTTCATGCACAAAATCTTTAACTGCCCGCCTGCCATATCTTTCCTTATTATTTACCGTCCTCCTGGCCCCCTTGGTACCTTCTACGAGGATATTGATCACCTTCTCAGCCTCATCTCCCCTAGTCCCACCACATTAATTGCACTGGGCGACTTTAACCTCCATCTCTCCTCCAACCCACCCTTTTCTCCTCTCCTGTGCATTTTCGACTCCTACCTTCTTACTCCTCTCCCTTCCCCATGCACTCACCTTTCTGGCTCCATTCTTGATCCCATCTTTACCTCATCATTCATTGCTTCTCCCATTTCCTCCCTACCCAATTATCTTTCTGACCACTCCTTAATCTCTGTCTCCCACACCTCTCCTTCCTCTCCTCCTCCCTCCTTCTCATCCACCACCCCCTTTTACCGACGCGACCTGCGCAACTTTGACTCCTCTCTCTTCCACGCTTCCTGCTCCTCTTCTCTCCCCCCTCTCTCCCACTTCTCCTCTCTCTCACCCAATGACGCATCTTCCACCTCAACCTCTACCCTCAATTCTACTCTTGATCTTCTTCACCCTCTCTGTCCTTTTCACCTCTCTCGCAAACCTGCCCAACCTTGGCTCTCTACTCAACTCTCCTCCATGTGTCGCCTCCTCAGATGCCTTGAACGACGCTGGTTAAAATACTCCTCCCTTTCTAACCAATCTTCTTACTTCTCCTATCATACCCTCTGACTTACGCCACTCCCAATCCTCCCACCCCGCCGAATTTTCCAAACCTTAACTCTTCTTCTCTCTCCCCCTACCACTGATCATTCCATTGCCTCACCTCTCTATGCCACAGATTTTGCCAACTTCTTCTCTAACAAAGTCCTCAATCTCCGCCAAGACATTCTCGGCTCCCCTTCTTACTCTCCCCCTCCGTCTCCCCATCCCTCTACCATGTCCTCCTTCACTCCTGTTGTCACTCAATTAGAAGTGTCCCTCTTATCTAACACTCACCCTACTGCCTCTCCCTCTGACCCCATTCCCACCTCCCTCATTCCTAAAATCTACCCCTCCTTATTCCCTACCTTACATCCTTTTTCAACACTTGTCTAACCACATCTACCTTTCCTTCTTCCTTCAAGCATGCTACCATCATCCCTATCCTGAAAAAGCCATCTGCCAACCCCCACCTTGTCTCCAACTTTCGCCCTATTTCCCTCTTGCCTTTCCTATCTAAACTCCTTGAACATATTGTCTATTCTCAACTATCCTCCTTTGTTTCTACCCACTCTCTTCTCCCTACTACTCAATCTGGCTTCCGCCCTCACCACTCTACATAAACTGCTCTCACCTCTATCCTCCACTCTCTCCTCTCTGCCCGCTACTCGAAACACTCCTCCATTCTCATTCTTCTCAACCGCCTTTAACACTGTCGATTATCCTCTACTCCTTAACACTCTCTCATCTTTTGGCCTCAAAGACTCTGTCCTCAATTGGTTCTCCTCCTATCTTTCCAACCACACCTTTGCAGTCTCCTGGGGTGGTAGCACCTCCACCACCCATCCTCTTTACCAAGGATCTGTCCTCGGCCCCTTTCTCTTCACACTCTACACTGTTTTTAAAAAAAACTATTTTTCTTTATTTTCGTTTAACAACAAACAAACACAAAACAAATAAACAACAACTCACAACATTTGCTCAGGCACTTTCGGGTTTGAGTTTGCAATGTGCGTTATCCGCTCAGGTCACGGCTAGGCACCCTCCTCCTGTGCCATGGTGTCCTTGTTCCAGTCTGCGTGCTGCGCACGGGTGCGGACAGGACAGTTCTCCTCTCCTCCCGGCTCGCTCAAATCAGTTGTGCTGTTTTCCTCGTCGCTCCCAAATAAGTCTTGTACCAAGGTATTCCATGCTAGTATCCTGGCTCCACTGTTGTTTTCTCCCCTTTGCGAGGCTCTGGTCCAGACCGTTGTTTCTGCTACTGCCCATTTTTGTAGGTCCGCCCACCAGCCTTCTATCGAGGGTCCTGCGCTTGCTTTCCATGCCATTGCAATGCAGTGTTTCGCCAGTATTGTCATCAAGTCTGTCATGTTAGCTACATGGACCCTTTGCTTGTCCCCCCTCGGGAACAGGCCCAGTATGTAGGACGCTGGCGACCAGGCTCGCATTTGGATTCCTGCCTTCAACGCTCCTTCCTGTATCGTATTCCAGAAAGCTGTCACTCCCGGGCATGTTCAAAACATGTGCACCGTATCTGCCTGTTCTTCCAGGTAGCGTGGGCAACTCTGTATTTGTCTATCCCTCATGTTCGACATTCTTTTAGGCGTCAAGTATGCCCTGTGCACTATGTAGAACTGCAACCTTGCGTTCCTGGAGACTTTCTTTGCGTATTGAAGGGCCCTGTTCCATTCTTCATCCTTGAGGGGGTCGCTGAAGTTTCTCCTCCCATTTTGTTCGACTGTTTAATGTCCTAGAGTTGATGAAACGCAACAGTTGTTCGTAAAGTCTGGACACAGTGTGTCCCCCCTCAGATGCATCATACCAGGCGTCCAGCGACCCACCCATGTCTTCCTCTTCCGGTAGGGTCTCCCACCTCTTTCTTATTCCTTGGACCATGCTGTTATACAATATGAATTGGCCACTGTGGATGTCCTGCTCCTCCGCCAGGGCCTGGAAGTCTACCCAGTGTCCTTCTTGCCACAGATCGCCTATTTGGGCCATTCCCTTGTCGTGTTCTGAATGTTGCCAGGCTTGCTATACGGGTGTCTACCAGTCCCGCCAGGGGGATGTGCCTTGAACAGGGGTCTCTCGTGTCCTGCACTTTCCATGCTCTTTTCCACAGTGCTCGGCCTAGTTGGACTATTTTGGGAAGGGTTGTGCTTGGGTCTCGTTTATCCACAGGAGTTCTTTCAAATAGTATCGCTGGAGCGATGGTCGAAACAGCATTGCATCTATGGAGGTGTCTTCCCCCTGCCACCGGACTACGAGTTGTGCGGCCAAGTAGTAACGCTCAAAGTCCGGGAGCTTAATCCCTCCCCATTCGTAGCCCCTTTGTAATGTGCTTAGTGCAACCCTGCTCCTCCCTCCTCCCCATAGGAAGGCCCTTGCCATTGAGTGTAATCGTCTGAAAAAGGACCCGGGGATGTTATTGAAATAATATAGGAGTTGGGGTAAAACTATCATCTTCATTAGGGCCGCCCGGCCTATCATCCCCAGCAGTAGTGTTTTCCAGAACTGCATGACGTTCTCTATTTTGTCCAGGGCTGCCTGCGTGTTGGCCATGTGTGTTTCCATGGTGTCGTGATATATGTCCACCCCTAGGTATCTGAAGGTGATTGGAGTCCATGTCAGGCCCAGGTGTGGCAGCTGGTCTGATGTTGCTCTCAGGCCTGCCAGGGGGAACAGTGAGGATTTTCCCTTGTTGATGGTGATTCCCGATAACCTGCCAAATGCTCCCAGTGCCTCTAGTAGGTCCGGCAGGTGGGCTCATGGGTCCTGGTCGTAAAGCAGCATGTCATCTGCATATATTGAAATCTGGTGTGTTTCCCCATCTATCACTATGCCGGTGTCCCCGTACTCCGCCCTTAGGAAGGCAACAAACGGTTCCAGAGCCTATATATATATATATATATATATATATATAGCATCGGGGACAGCAGGCACCCCTGTTTCGTACCTTGCCCTATGCTCCACTCCCCTAAGACATGCCTGCCCGTCTTAACTCTGGCTCTCGGGTCGTTGTACAGCAGCTTTATCCAATGTAGGAACCCCCTGCCTATCCCGAAGTGGGCGAGCGCCTCCAGAAGCCAGTCCCAGTTCACTGAATCGAACGCTTTGATTGCATCTAATGACGCCACTGCGTATTCTCCCTCCTCTCGGTTCGTCTTGTCAATCACGTGATGGAGTCTCCGGAGATTCCATGCCGTGTTTCGTTCAGGCACGTACCCCGTCTGGTCTGTGTGTACCAGTGTGGGTATCACCCTTTATAGCTGGTTGGCCAATGCCGCTGTCAATATCTTGGAATCCTGGTTTATCAAAGAGATTGGTCTGTAGGACCTACACTCGAGGGGGCGCTTCCCTGCTTTAAGTATCGGGACTATTACAGTTTCTGACATACTGCTCGGGAGTCGTCCACTCTCGTACGCCTCCTCCAGCGTCTCTAACAATCTCGGAGCCGAGCTATCTCTGTATCTTTTATAGAATTCCCCTGGTAACCCATCAGGCCCCAGGGATTTTCCTGTCGGTAACTGGGTGATGACCTCCGTCAGTTCCTCCACAGTAAGGGGGGCGTCCAACATCTGGGCCTGCTCTTCTGACAGTCGTGGGAGTTTGATTTCCGCAAATGCGTCTTCAAGGTCTCCCTCTTCTGCTTCCTGTACTTTGGTATATAGTTCCTTTATAAAATTGCTAAAACACCGTATTTGTACCCTCCTGGGACCTTTCGATCTCCCCCTGACTGTTTCAGATTGCATTTATCGGTTCTCGCTTGGTCTCCGGTTAGCCAGGCGAGAAGTCTACTAGGCTTATCCCCTTATGCGTGCAGCCTTTGTATGTACTTCCCATAGTCTAGCCTCTCTAGTCTCTCCCAGGCCACCATACACTGTTGTCTCAGGGTGGTGAGGTCGCCCGTTTCTCCCCCCCCTCCCTGCCTGTGCTTCCGCCCTCTCTATCTTCCTTTCTATCTCATCCAATTCAGCCAGGGTTTCTCTCCTAAGGCCTCCCGTTTTCCCAATCGCCGCCCCCCTGATCACCACCTTAAAGGCCTCCAAGGTCGTTCCCGTGCTGTCCACACTACCCAGGTTGTGTTCGAAGTAGTAGTCTATTATGGTTTGGATATGGTCTTCAAAATCCCCTTCTAGGAGTGCTTCCGCCCTAAGTCTCCACGTAGGTATGGGGGCTTTCCTGTATGTATGTGCCCATGTTGCTCCCAGTGGGGCGCGGTCAGATAGGGTTCGTGCGTGAATGTGTGCCCCAGTGAATTCGCCCAGTGCCTCTTTGCTCGTGAATAAATAGTCAATTCGGGCGAATGTCCCGTGTGGGGCACTATAGTGTGTGTAACCCCTTTCGCCCCCATGTGCCTTCCTCCAGATGTCTTCTAGCTCTAGCTGGTCCAGTGTCTTCTGCAACACCCGCACTGGTGGTGCGGCCCTTTTGTGTTTATCGTCCGACCGGTCCAGTCTGGGTCCAAAGTGCAATTAAGATCTCCGGCCCAGATGGTCATGGCATTCCTGTACGGCGCCAGCCGGGGTGTGAGTGATTTAAAGAAGTCTGTTGCATCGTGATTTGGGGCGTAGGTATTCACCAGACACACTTCCCGGTTCTCCAGCATTCCGTGGACGATCAGGACCCTGCCTTCGGCGTCTCTCTCCTGTTTGATGAGTTGGAATGGGATGCCCGGGGCAATCCAGGTCACTACCCCTCTCGCATAATTAGAGTATGTGGAGCTGTATATCTGGCCGCCCCATTTCTTGGCCATCTTGGCTTGTTTTTCAGCCGTCAGGTGGGTCTCTTGCAGCATTGCGATGTGGACTTTCGCTTTGTTTAGCCATGCGTAGATCCTCAGTCTCTTGACGTAGGCGTTTAGCCCCCTTACATTCCAAGTCACCACTTTTAGTTCATCTCGGTTCCTGTGTCTTACAGATTCCAGTGGCCTGCTCGTTCCCATCGGCCTGTTTAGTTTTCCCTTTCTGGCGTGCTGGCCTGGGAGGTCCGTCCATCATCTTATCCTCGTTATTCCCCTGGTAGCTTGGGGGTCCACCTTCCCTTTTGTCT
This sequence comes from Ambystoma mexicanum, assembly GCF_040938575.1. Taxonomy (NCBI): domain Eukaryota; kingdom Metazoa; phylum Chordata; class Amphibia; order Caudata; family Ambystomatidae; genus Ambystoma; species Ambystoma mexicanum. The sequence goes on from NC_090924.1 coordinate 1,003,293,623, forward strand.
CCCCCTGTCCTGGCAGACCGCCCTGCCACCAGTGTGCGTTTCTCACTACCTCTTCTCTTTGGTGTTCCTCGCCAGGTTCCCACGTTTGAGTGCAGCCTCACTTGCGCCCTTTCATTGCCTTTGCCGTGTCTGTGACCTCTTTGCTCATTATGTTTCCCTCCTCTCGTGCCTTCTCTTAACAAACTTAACCACACTACTACAACTACTATAAACCAACGCCCAGCCTCCCTCCCCCTGCTCGGGTCCCGCCGCATTCCAGATGCTGCCCTCGTTCCGCGGGTGTAGTGCCTTAAAACTGACACTGCTAATTTATCGCTACTTGGGGTCCCCTCTGTGGGTCTTGGCGGTCCAGTGCCGGAGGCCTTCGAGCCCCCGGGTTAGCCATTACTTTAAGCTTTCGATTCTCATTCTGCTGATTGTCCTGTTGTATCTCGATACGGCAGGGTTTCCTTAGTGTTTTGTCCTCACCCTCATTCCCTGCATCGACGCAGTGGCTCACGGTTCCTCTCGACTGTAACGCTCACCTGATTCCCGCAGAGGCGCCGGTCTTGACTGGATGAAGGCCGTATCTTCAAAGGTGATGTGTAACACACGGTTGGCTCTTTGGGCTGGACCTCTGTGCACTGTATGTCTGACTCGAAGAGTAAGATGTCTGCAGATAGAAAATATGGGATTAATGAACTGGGGTTATTGGGTGCCTCTCTCCTCTTCCCTTTCTCTTCTCCTGTAGAACCCCAAAGGTTAACGCCCTCACCTTAGGTAAGTGAACGCCGAGCTCTCCATCTGCCTCGGGGCAGGGTGCCGTAACCAGTTTCTTCACTGGATAAGGGTGCAGGCCTCTTGACCTCAGAGGACTGCTGTCCGTCGTTAACTGCACGAACGGTAAGTTCTGGGCACTTCAAATGTCTTAAAAGTCTTTTGTAATGATATCTCTTGTTTTGCAGGGTTCCGGCGATGGCGGATGGCGGGCTGATGAGAGTTGAGGATCGAACCCGCGTGAGGAATAGAAGCGCCTGGAAGCACGTAAGTAAGCGCTTGTAGCCTGCTTCACGATGCGCACTAACTGTCCCTTTTATCTTGCAGGTACAAGTTCGGAGCTTTAGAGAAGCTGAAGGGTGCTGGAATACCCACTGGATTCGGCGTGGGAAGGAGTAATGGCACGTGAGTAATAAAGTTGCCCAATGTCTTTAAACGCACCTTCTTTTGTCTTTCAGATGCGGGATGCAGCGCCGAAGGCCTCCGGAGTGTGCGAAGAGCTGGTAAGCTTTTGTCTTTCTGATGCCGGAAAGCAGTGCGAAGACCTCCGGAGCATGCGAAGAGTAGGTAAGCCTTTGTCTTTCAGATGCCGGAATGCAGCGCGAGGCGTTGGTGACAGCCGATGGACCAGGTAAGAGATGCGCTGCCACTGAAGACCGTAGTGCTAACCTGTTCTTTCTTTGTCTTTACAGGTGCTGCTGAAGACTGGATTCCAGGATGGTAAGCCTTTGTTCCCTTAGGCCCAGGATCAGAAGCAGAAGACACGATGAGCGTTCTGCTGCAGAGAATGCAGAATAACGCAAAGCAAGATTCATCCATCGGGTGTGGTTTAAATAGCCTCCTGTAGTGCTTAGGTGTCTCCTTCCACAGCCACGCCTAGGTAAGAAAAGAGTTCCTGCTTTCCAGAAGAGTTCCAGTGTTCTGAACCTAGGGAGTGGCTCCTGCCCCACCCAACAGGAAAAGTAGTCCCAAACAGAAGAGGATCAGGGGTTCAACTGGCAGGTAAGTAAGCAGCATGGTCTGCTGCAGGTAAGTCCACCCAAGCATTATGAGCCCGGCGCTTCCAGCGCTGGGACTGGGCATCTTTATGAGCCTGGTGCCACTGGCGCCAGGACAGGGTCCAAAAGGTCCCAATTGGGACTGGCTGGCACTCGGAACCGGGGTTATGGGTCTGCTTCCAAGGGAGTCGGGCAAGTCCTGATCTTTTGGAAGCAGAGATCATGACATCGACCCCCTCTCTTGGTTGTGGGATCCCCTGCTGGTCCATCCACTCCTGGGCGTCTGCCGTGGTCTCAAAGATCTGTGTCCTCCCGTTGTGCAGAACTTTGAGCTTGGACGGGTAGAGTAACATGAATATCACTCCCGCTGCCCAAAGGCGCTCTTTGGTCAGCCAGAACTGGGCTCGCTGTCTTTGCACAAGTGCCATATAGTCAGGGTAGATGGTTATCCTAGCTCTGTCGCGTGTTCTCTACCCGCCTTCTCTCGAGAATGTCAGGATTTTCTCCCTGTCTTTAAAGTTCAAGATCTTCGCGATCATGGATCTCTGTGGCGCAGCCGGGCAGGGTTTCCTGATTAGTGCTCGGTGCGCCCTTTTCACCACAAAGCCCTGGGACAGGGTCCCTGCACCTACTTCCTGGAGCAATAAATTCTCTATGTAATCTGTGGGGTTTCTGCCTTCCACCCCCTCTGGCAGCCCTACAATGCGCACTTTGTTGCGTCTGGCTCGGCCTTCTGCATCTTCGGCCCTGCGTTCTAGTGTTCTGATCCGTTCCAGCGCATCCGACATCCGAGGTGGTCACATTTGCTGTGTTGCACTGCTCCTGTTGTTCCACCATTGTCACTCTCGCTGCTAGGTTCCTCGTGTCCTGCCTGAGGAGCCCCACATCTACGATCACTGCGTCTAGCTTGCCCTCTATTGAGGCCTTTAGCGCCTCTATGGCCTCTAGGATGCTGCCCTCCACTTGTTTGAGCTCCCCTTAAGTGACGTATGATGTAGCTGTGTCCGTCACCGCCGACCCAGGTTGTGGGTCCTCGCTCTTGCGGGCGAACATCTCCATGCTTGTTTGCCACCCTCTGCTACCTTTCTGCTTGTCGGGCATGCTGATGTTTGTGGCCTTGTGAGTCTGTGCTTGAGTAGGGGCGGTGTGCCCCTGAGTGGCCTCCACTTTGCAGTCGTTGCTCTCCCTTCCTTGCGGGTTATCCCAGTCGTGGCTCTGTCCTTCTCAGGCCTTCGTCGGCCGTGCCGCTCCCCAGCACCTCCCTGGGCCCCGCTCTGCATGGTCTATGCCGCCCTGGAAGGTGCGGGCTCACCGGCGTGCACTGGCTAAAGTCTCTTTGTTGTCGCTCTACCCAGCTGCGGCCTCGCCGGGGTGTCGTTATAATCTCCTGCCTCCGCTGTCTCGTCCTTACCGGGTGCTCCAGTTGCATCTCTGCTGGTTGCTGCTGCTTGCTGCACCACCACGGTTGTTCCGGGCCTGTGGCCGCCCGCCTGCCTGTAACGCTCACCTGGTATCCATGGGGACGTCACTCAGCCTGTTCTGACCTCTTACGACCTCGAACCCTTCCCTGGAGGCTATTCGACTGGAGACTGGGCCTGAAACACATGATTGGTAGAGTTTAACTCCATATTGACTCTGTGTGCTTGAACCCCTTTTTCCCCGGGGTCCAACCCTTCCCTTTGATCCACAGCTCACCTTGTTTTTTTGGATAGTGTGCTCTCCATTCTGCTTTCAGCGCAGGGGCGCGTTGATTGATGCGGGCTCGTTGCTGCCTAGTTACCTGTCGGACTCTTGCCAGTGAAGTAAGTATAATGAGTCTTTTGAACAGTTCTCTAACTTCGTTCCTTTCCTTCCTTAGATGATGTCCGGGGATGGCGGCGTGCTGCTGAGATGAGCAGCGCTGAAGGTGAGTGAGAGCGCGATGCACCCCTTTCGTATTTGCATTGAACCGAGTTCTTTTTCTGTGTATTTTAGGTGCCGCGACATTTTCAGCGTGGATGCCGGTTATGAAGAACAAATGCGGTGGGTAAGCGCGGTATGCGGTGCCTCTAGATGTTTCCATGCTAACCTGGAGTGTCTTTTCCCTCTTGCAGATGGATGAGAAGTTCCGGAGACCGAGTTCCCCCAGAGCGGCTGGGATTCAGCTAAGCGTTTGAAGCCCGTACAGTATTTAAAAATAAGCAAAGATTTGCAGAATGCTTACTAATGCCTTTTTTCTGTTCTTTTCCCTTTTCCTTAGGAAGCGGCGTGCCGGGATGGGAATGACACCGCCGAAGATGCCCGCAGAACAGAAGGAGAGATGAATGATGGGCAGAAGCGCCGCAAGGTAAGGCTGTTCCTACGGTGTTCTTGCAGGAGCTGAGCGCAGAAGAAAGATGCAGGCCTACTGGAGACCGATCCGAACACGGTGAGTGTCACGCTGCAGGTGCAGAAAACGCATAGCATGTTTCTCAGCCTGGGTGTGGCTTAAATAGTCTCTGGGTATCCCAGGTGTCTCTGGGCTGAACCACACCCAAAAGACTAGACCGCACATGCAGTTCTGGGAACCGAAATATGTGGGGGCATCCATCTTGTCCCCATCAATGCACTACAAGTCCAATCCCCAATGACATCCTTAGGGAGTGAGTGAGTGAGTCTGGTGCCACAAGCGCCAAGTGTGACTCCAAGTGGGTCTTTGGAGGGATGGAGAGGCCCTTGAGGGCCATGTAGGTGATCGTGGCCTGGCTCCAGCCTGACATCTTGGAGGGCTGGGGACATGAGGGGCAGGAATCATGACACTGCCTCTCGCTGTTGGGGGCCGGGACAGTGTGGCCGTGCTCCGGTAAAACTTCTGTGTGCTGGGGGGAGTCCTGTCAGTGCCTCGGGCTGCAGGTGCCATCTTCTTCCCGTGTCTCGGCCCTCCACTCTCCTCTGCCACTATCCTTGGTTGCCTGCTCCTCCTCTGCCCGTGTTCTCATCCCTGTTAGGGAGGGTGGTCAGGTTTGGCGCCTCTCTCGATCTTCCGCAGGTGGTGTGCGGGTATCTGCTGGGCAACCGTCCATACTCTTGCGCCTGGCCGTCTCACGTACTCAGCTTCTGCTGCCCCTCGCAGCGCGGGCGGATCCTCAGTGCGCCGCAACTGCCATTTTGTGTGTGGTGGTCCCGCGCCTTTGCCTAGTTTCGGGTCTTTCCGACCTCCGATTTTGTTCGGGCTTTCATCCGTGCATGCCCTGGATCCACCGGGTGCCGTCCCTTCGATTTGTTCAGGGTCTCCTGCCGTTTTTTCAGCCGTTTATAAGGATTATGTAGTGGATCACCCGGGAGCTCTCTGTGACTCGCTCACTCTCGCATGGCCGCCGAGCCACGCCCCCCTTCTCACTCTACACTTCTTTCCTAGCTCCTATTATCTCCTCCTTTGGTATATCTCACCATTTCTATGCAGATGATACCCAGCTCTTCCTTTCCTTCTCTTCCTTCTCCCCTGACATCCCTCTCAAGCTCTCTTCCTGCCTTTCCGCTGTCAAATCTTGGATGTCCTCCCGCTTTTTCACCCTAAATGCTGACAAAACGGAAGTCCTTTTATTCCCAGCTAATACCCCCCAACCCTCCTCATCACATTCTCTTTTCCTCTTCCCATCTCCCCATTTCTCCCCACGCCCGCAATCTTTGCCTTCACATCGACTCCAACTTCTCCCTCTCACCATATCTCTCCCACTGCCCGCTCTTGCCGCTTCCACCTCTATAACATCCGTAAAGTCTGTCCCTTCCTAACCTGCCATGCTACAAAACTCCTTATTTCCTCCCTCCTCTTCTCTACTCTTCTACTGCTCCACTCTATTCTTCGATCTCCCCTCCACTCATCTAACCCCTCTTAAATCCATCTACCACTCTGCTATCCGCTCGCTCTGCCTTCTCTCTCCTCACAATCGCATCTCCTCTTCCCTCGCCTCTCTAACCTGGCTCTCCTTTCACTCCCATCTCAAATTCATCTTCCTCTGCCTCGTCTTTAAATCCCTCTATGGTCTTGCCCCACCTTACCTTTCCTCTATCCTCACCTTCTATACTCCCCCCTCGCCCACTTCGCTCTGCTGATCTCTTCCTTCTCACTCCCCCTCCTCTACCCTGTGCCTCATCCTGCTTCTGATCTTTTCAACTTCTGGCCCCTTTCCACTGGAACCGCCTCCCTCTCCGTATCCGTTCCATCTCCTCCTATTCCTCCTTCCGCACTTCTCTGAAATCTTACCTCCTCCAATTACCATCCTAACGCCTGTGCTGTCTCTTCCACGACAGTCTTACATCACATCCTATATCTTTACTACCTCTCCCACCACAGTCCAATACCACTCATGTAATGCCATATTGTTTATATAAATTGTTCTATATTCTGTTTTCTGATACTTGACTCACATGTTGTTAATGCTTGTTATGTATTCTTAGTGTCCTTATGTGAAGCGCTTTGGTGTAAAGCGCTATATAAAACCTAATCAAATACAAATACAAAATGTTGGCACAATAAAAGAAACTTGAAATAATGAAATGTGCTTGGCCAAACTGCGTCTTAAGTGAATCATGCTTGGGTATTTAATTGTAATATGTATTTGTATAAGCAAGTACATGCGCTGTGTTAGTATAAGAGAGAGCATTCTCCCACCTACTCCCCCAGGATCCTCCATTCAGGTGGCCAGGAAAGGGCCATCGCTTTTGGATCCCAACACTGGGGTTGGACAAGCGAGGGAGGATTGCCTGAGGGGAAGGTCATGGTGGTTTGGGAGGAGAATGCCTAACGGCGATACATGGTATTCTCCCTTTTCCTGTTACACATCAAAACCCTCTCCCTCTGCTTTTTTTGGATATTTTCAATCCCTTTCCATTTCCTCTCCCCATTTCCAACATGTACTGGAATGAAGAAGAGGCGATCAAAAGAGGCGATCAAAAGCAGTGAATATTATCCATAGACATAACTGTGAGCAGCAAAGAGGAGCCTACCACATTACAACACTAGGCTATCCCACTAATAGAGTCAGGCTATTTACCTTAACCATTCACACCTGACTCCACTTGACGCACAGGGTATGAAAGGTGTGGTTCTGCCAGGAAAAAGACACGAGCTGGGGTTGCTGGTTGGAACGTGAAGGCTGCAGTACGAGAAGCCTATGAAGTCCGGAGAACGGGACACCAAGATGCTGAAGAGGGAGCTGTGTCTCCATGGGGCTGGTGTAAGGCAAGTTGCTTATTATTGGCCGTATCCAGGCTAATGTTTGCTCACCTGGGACATGTGCCGGTCCCAGGGTGTCTTAGGGGCAGGTGGTGAGACCCTGACCTCGACCCACAGATCCCAAGATTCTGCTCACCAGCGCTGCACTATCTGGGTGAGTTTCGTAGCAAGAGACAGAGAGAAAGCCCAGTGGCATGCATGTGGCTGGAGTGGGAGCAGAGATATGAAAGCGTAAAGCAGCACGGGAAAAGGAAAGCAAGGAAAACAAGGTGCGTAAGTGGTGCAAAGATAGAAAAGGACAGAAAAGAGGGTGAACGATCCGAAAGCAGGAGAGAGGGTGCGAGCGACCCAAAGGATACAAAGAGTGTACTTGAAAGTTAAAGGAAGTGAAGAAAGGGTTGTCGCGATCCGAAAGCAGGAGAGGGTGCTGTTAGAATCTGGCTATGTTTGCAGGTTGAGCGTGGGAGGAGTATGTGATTTTAGGTCATTTGGGAGAAGGGCGCACATGTGGTGTTATTTAAACAATTAAGACTTTAACCAAGTGGTGTTTATTTGGGGTTGGCCTTAACTACTCTGTTTGCAGAAGGAATGTTTCCCAAACCAACATGGCAGTGAAGAACCAGGCAGTTGGTTGGACAAGATGGACTGGGACATTTGCTTGGTGGATTTTGAGAGCCTTGACTCAGAACTGACATTTCCAACTGCCTTTCATTGTTGATCCTCAGGCAGGAAGGTCTTGTTTGTGTAAAGTCTAGGTTTTAGGCCTTTTAGGGAAACGGTTGGCAGTAGATTTAGAGAAGAAAACTTCAGTTCATCTTGAGCTACATGGAAAAGCAGACTCTTTGCTGGGAGGGCAGCTTGTCACTTCTTTAGATAAAGACTTTCTTCTTCAAGAATTTGGATTGTAAATAAACTGTTAATTATTAGGACAATAATGCCGATTCTGTTAGTTAAGCGTTTGTAACTCTTTTAATTAAGTCTGGTGAATCTTATACGCCGGATAATAGAATTTGTAAAGTTGAAGTCAGTAATTGTGCTTGTAGGAATAGACGCTTCAGGGCAAACTGAACTCTGCTCGTAGAATGCTAACATGATGTCATGGTTGGTCAGAGGCTGTGCTCATCACAATGCAAATCCACTAAGAAACACTTTCCATGGGCACATTTGTGGCGATTACCTTGGCATCTATCACAGTTTAAAACAAACCCGGACAGAGCATGTTTCGTTGTCCAGGTAACCGATTGCTGCCAGGATGGCTGTGCATGTGTGTCTCCTACCGGGTGAGCCCGTCACCTGGGTTACGACATGGATCACACTATCACATGACCACTTCTTGCCTATATTCGCTGATCAGAAACGCTGTTCCGACGCTTCTGATTGAAGTGTGCTGCGGTTTGTTACCTGCGATATCTTATGGTTTTTCGAAATTTCCTGGTATCTCCTTGCTCCCGTTTACGTCCTGATTCTTGTACCTTCCATCGCTGACACTCAAGAGCCACCTTACCACTCTGCCGATCAGCTGGTTCTCTTCGGCTCTCTGACCTCGGCACGGCATCGGACTTCCATTGCTTGTTCCTTATTGGCTCTTGATATCTGTCTACGCTATGACCACGGTGCGTCTCAAGACTTTTCCGACTGCTTACTCTTTGTCTGCCTAGGCGCTACTGTTTTGCATTTGAACACAGAACATCTTTGGACACCCTACGTTCAATTCCTACATCAAAGGTATCACCCCAACACATAGGTCCCTTCCTATTGTGCCTTACTGCGTTCCTCTTTTCCTTTAACCTTATCCTGAAACTGCTTGTTCCTTCCTCACCCGAAACAGTGCAACGTTCCCTATCACAGCATTCCATGTTCACAACACTGCCCATTGGATTGGATTACATGACACTTTATACAGATATGGACGCTATGCTGAAATAACTCTTGATGAACTATTTAGTACATCCTCGTTCCGTCAGGTTAGTCTTTATTAACATCCCCATCCATTCCATTTATGGTGCAGTAACCAACCAGGAATCTTGATAGGAAGTCACACATCTGAAGACCCACTCACAAGGTTAGTGCTATCCCACTGTACATTAAAATCTCTAGCCTTCTGTTTCCTGATCTATTGTTCTGTTCTTTTTCTTCTTTCCCAGCTTGGTGTGTGTGGTTGCACTTGCCCTTTCATTTTAGCCACTGAATTGCACATTCCTTCTACGTGTAATCCGGTCTCTAGGGAGAAAGTTCATCCTCAATTGAGGAGACCCAATCCGGGTTTGTTGGGGTGACTGCGGCTGATAGTTGAATCCCACCAACCTTGGTTCCTAGTACCTGATCCTGTATGTGACTACAAGATGTGAAGCTGCTTTCACCACATCTGGCGGCGAGCAGCATTTCCTTTGAATAAACTGCGCAGTAGCGCATCTGATGGAAAGCAGTGCCTCATTCTATCAGACACGTACCAGCGCTTTCTGGGGAGTTGTTTCACGATCTCGCGCAGGCACACCGAGAACATTTCCTGCAAGGAGTTGGTCGTTTTTACATTAAAGGAGAAAGACTCTCTGGAAGAAGCTCAAGAAGTTAACCCTTCAACTTCTTTTTTCTGAAATTCAATAAAGAATCAATAAAAAGAAACTAAGTTCTTGATCAAAAAAGAATTGTTGTACTGAAACCTGGTCTAGGTTTGCCAGCATTTGCAGCTGAGTTTGTAAAAAGAAGTTTGTTTCCTTATATTCCCATGACAAGTCAAAACAAGCGAGAAGGCACATTTTCTGGAGGTTCATAAATGGACATTTTCTCTGAGAACCCAACAACAAAAAAGAATTCATATTCCTCCCATCTATTCAAGGAGGGATAACGGGTACAGATTGAGGTTTGGGAGAGAGTAAGGGGAAACAGAGTTCTTTGAGTAAATGTTAACCATGTTTATACTTTCTCACCTTCTGCAGATATCCTGCTAGCCAGAAGACAGGAATCTGTTATTTATTTTCTCCACTTCCCCTTTGGGATGTTTGGATTTCATCTGTTTTAGAATCTAGTTGTTGACCACACATCTAAAGGGGTCTGTGGGGTTCAGCAGCTTCCGTGGACATGAACAATCAGGACCTCACAGATGCGAGCGACCCGAAAGTGAGAAAAGAAGGTGCAAGGTTGCATGGTAAAGTGGAAAGAGCATGCCAGGGGCACGATAAAGAAAAAGGAAAGAATAGAGGTGCAAGGCTGCACGGCAAAGTGGAAAGAGGCATGATAAAGCACGAGGAGTGTGCAAGAAGCACATTAAAGAGAAAGAAGGTGCAGGAGTGCGGTGCACAGTAAAAAGATACAAAGTGAGAAGAGAGGGGTTAGAAGTCAGAGTGGTCGTGCGGGGGTAGAGCAAAAACCTGTCATTTTCGAAAGTCTCTGACACTGCCCCATGGAAGGAACTGTGGAAACCTTTGTTTCAGACTAGGTGGGCCTAAACTTGGGAAGGGAACCCTGAGAGGTTGACCAGAACTGTGTTTTTATTTGTTTGGAACTCAGGAATGAGTAAAGTTTGGGGAAGGGAACCCCAGGCGACCCAAAGACTTTGTCAACTTTAATTGCTGCAAGAGCCCTATGTGGAAGGTACCAAGGGCAACGCTGTTTGTGTTGAACTATCTTTTTTTGAAACTGGTAGAACTACACCTGATGGTAAGGCCACCTGAAACCAATAGTGATTTGCATTTATTTTTGAGTCACCATTCATTTTCTTTAAGAAGACCCCAGAACACATTTTGTCTAAGTGTGAGGTCAAGCATATGTTGTGACATATACAGATTTGGGTTTTGAATTTGCAGACATCGATGGCCCATAGAAACATCAGTTGAGGGTACAACCCCCTTCGACTTAGGGCCAGTTAGGCATTACACCAACCCAACAACGTTGCTTTTGAGTCTGTGTCTCTCTTGATACCATGCCTGTCTCACAGTACACATTTATTTATTTCAGTGTGTGGTGTGTGAGATCAGATTGCGCATGTAGGTTGAGTAGAGGGTCCACGCATGAACCTGATATATTAGTAGCAGCGCAAAAGCAGCACATGCTAGGTGCAACGATTCCGTGCATAATGCTGACAGAAGCACGACAGGGCCTTGTAGCACCGGCGCTCCGATAACTTGTGAGAGATAGGGGGCAGACTACACGGAAGTCATTGGTTGAGCACAACAGGAGACACAGTACTGATGCTCACCAGCGTACTTCCGCATGCCTCTCGAAAAAACCAACATACGGGTCCCCGTGCTCCTGACAGGCTCATGTAGATCACAGCACTCCAGGCAGTGTGCAGCGAAGCATAGCAGCTCTGCACCATCAGCAGCCTCGCTGCAGCACCAGCCAGTGGCCACACAGAGATCGGAGGATTTTCCTCCCACCAAAGAGCAGAAAGCTTGCACTTGGCGCAACCTCAGCCCATGAAACGGCCATAGGCCATGGCACAGATGGGCTCAGTCCCAAGTAAACACACACATGTCAGCAGCTGTCCAGACCTGCATTGATAATTTTGACGGGGGCAGGCTCAGGTACAAGGACACAAGCTATGTACCAACAACAAAATGTACGAAGTTGTTGTTCCTCTGTGGTTTATGTTGAATAAAACCTAATAAATACATTAAAAAAAAGCTATGTAACAACAACGAGTGAAGGCTAACCACAGGGCAGGCAATCGCTAAATAATGAACTGACACTTTTTCCCCCATACATTGATTGATTGATATTTTATTTATATCGCGCTCGTACACAAGTGTTTCAGAGCGCGACAAGAAAAGGGAGGGGAACAGGGGAGAACAAAACAGCGATCTTACTAGGCCCAGTGACATTGAGAACGCGCAAGTGCATGGGAGAGGGGGAGGGGAAAAGCGCATGGAAGGGGGAGAGGTGGAAAGTGCGAAGCAGAGGAGAAACAGATAAATAACAATAAATAAATAATAAAGGCAACAAACAGTGGTAATGCAGCCAGCAATTTGCAAGTGCTAGGTTTAAGGCAGCAGACAGGGTAGGTCTGATAAGTGCAAGAAGAAAAAGGGGGGCTGTATGGGTACAGATACAGATTCCAGTGCAAGGGGTGGCCCGGAGGCACTGCAGGAGGGTGGCAGGATGAGCAGGTACCTGGGCCCAAAGGACAGAGGGTGGCCAGGTGCATGGTGCCAAGAGAGAACAGATAATCAGGGGAGAGGGGGAGCGAAGGCAGAAGAAAATAGGAAGGTCTTCAGGTGCTTCCTGAACCGGAGATGGTTCTTGTTGTGAAGTGCTTGGTTAGTCTGATGTGGTTTGTCATGTGATTTATGATGTCACCTGAGTGCCTGTGGAATGTTGATGTATGAGTCGGAGAATGCTGTGGTGAGTGTTCTATGTTGAATCAGTTGGGCCCTCCCTTCCTGGGTGATGGGTGCCGGTGTCTCTAGTGTATATGTCTTATTCCTGATGTCTTAATCCTGTAATATGTAACTAAAGAAACTGAAGTAAACATTAAGAAGAAGTAACACTAAGTGGCGTGGACATTGCATCATAACATTGGCGACGAGGATTTCTTAAAAACAAGAACCCATATGCAAAGGAAGTTGATGAAACCAAGGAAACTAAGGAAGAAGCTGAGGATTGAAGTGGCCTGCTGTGGGGGGTGCAGGAAGAATCAGGACCAGAAGAAAATAGACGACACCGCCCCCAATAACCAAGTAAGCAAACCCATCAACCAGGGCAGGACAAGGGAGGGGTTCTGAAGCCCACAGCAGAAAGCCCCTTTTGGACTGAGACAGCAGACAGCAACCCATAAGCGGATGGGAGTGCTGGGTCCGGGGGTTTAAGTGCTAATGAAGGCCTAAAAAGCGGAAGAGAGGCTCCCCAATTGTCTGGGCTCCCAGGATGGGAAGTGTCCCATGGGCTATAGGAAATAGAAGCACCCCTGAGTGATATTATGGGGTTGTAAGACTTTTTCTAGAAAGCAAATTTTGAAATTAAGGCAAGAGGCGAAGACAATTTGAAAAGGGAGAGCCTCATTGTGAAAGAGAAAAGTCGAGAAGTACACAAGTCTGATGTTTAACCTGGCACTGAAGTGTGAAGAGTGGAGAAAGGCACTGCGAACCTGTACACTACTGCACTGTGAAGTGACCGTTGGTCAGCGCAGGAGTTCTTCAGTGCTTCGTGTCATTTTGAGACTGATGACGTCAGTTCAGGAGCAGAGGGATTTGGCGAAGAAATCGGATGCGGTGGCTTCAGTGTTCCGTCAAAGAAACAGATCACATTAGGAACGTCTTCCTATTATTGAAGTCAGTAGCGCCTGTCAGAACTGCAGTTTTGGACTAAAGGACCCCGTTTGATGGTGTGCGATGCGTCATGTCACGTGTTGCATGAGGAATTGAGAGAAAAGCATCGATCCGTAAGTCTGCAGAGCGTCAAGAATTGAAGCGAACAGTATTGTGGGACTGTAAATATTATAAGCTGCTTCGGAAGTACCAGTGACGAGTTTCGAAGAGAAGCAGCCATCCATAAATCTTCAGATGACTATACGCTGCTCCGTCTCAATTAGTGAGACGTTTAGATGCGGCCAACCAGTAAGGTGACATGTCAGGTCTGGAAAATGCATGTTTAGCAAAGCTGTTTTGCTCGTTATGTGTAATAGCCAACAATGAGAGTGCAGGCCTTTCAGGCATGGGCATTATTTTAAGTAGGTGTTTCTGCAAGAGTAAAAGTGGGCATTAATCACCTGCATATGTGATAAAGCATTAAGTCATTTTAGAAACACTCGTGTCTAACATGTTTGAGTATTTTTGCATATATTTGGAAAGTGAAGAAAATGCTTTTAAGAGGTTAATGCTAATTCTTTTAAAGAATTGCAGGTTTATGGACTGGTATTAACAAGGAGGCCTTACATAATGTCTTTTTTGTTAAGCATGAAGTGCTTTAAGAACGTAAGCTATAGATGTAACCTTTTTGAGGAATTACAGATAAAGGGGTGTTTGTCACCTGTGGACTTTTAGCAGTTATGCACTGTGATGATTAGTGTACGGGTTAGAAATGCACTGCACCTGAAGAGTTGCAATGCATTTCTGAAGAGTTATTTGATGTCAAAATGGTAGAAAAATATTGGAAGTGATATGTGCATGTATGGTTAGTGATTTGTACATGAGTGGCAAGCTTGCGCATGAGTGAGCGTGCATGTTTATGAGTCATGCATTGAATTATGTAATGAGTCATGCATAGAGTTATTTATAGACTTAACGTTTTGAGGATTTTTAGGAGTAAGTTGTTACACAACAACATGGACTTTTAGGCATATGTAACCATCATATCACGATGTGAAGGAATATTGCATGTGCTAAGTTTAAAGTTTAGAGTCTTAAAATCGTAAATGGATGAACAAGAGAAATGTCACATGTATATTCTCTGAGTAAATAAGTATGGAAGTCAAGGAGAGAATGAAGTGGGGTGACTAATGTAAAAGGAGAAATTTTAGTATGCGAGTTGGTAAAAAGGTCACTTGTATATTTTCTTAACTAAAATAAGAATGGAATTCATGAAATGAATGAGCGGTGGTGACATTTGTTTTTAAATATAGAGTACTGAGATTAGGGAGGTAGCGCCTCTGTTTAAGGTCACAGTAGTGTCCTCCTTTTGTGTTTGGGTTTTAGTGTGGTATGCACTATTAGGTTATGGAGGTGATCTACTATTGTGAGGTAGCGCCTCTTTTAGTTTTATTTGTGAGTAAGGTAAATCCTGGGGGCAGTGCCTTTCTCAGGAATTTTAGTGAGTGGTAAGTGAGAGTTGTACTAAGGTGAATGGGAGTGGTAAGTCTAGTGTCTTTTGTTATGGCAGTAGTGCACTCTTTGGAGAAGCCGATTCTTATCTTAAGGGACAGCTGGTTAAGTCAGATGAAGTGTGTTGCTGGTAGGGGACGCCCTCTAGTTAATACTACGTTAAAGTTAAAGATGCTGTTCAAGATGAAGAGTCGCATGGTGATTTCTTTATCCTTATGTGTTTTGTGTTAATCCTGGCTATTGTTTTCTGGTCAGGGTTTGATTATGGGACTGGATAGTACTGCCATTGAGAAGAGTGAGAGTCAACCATATGTTTTTGTAGGTGGTCTTGGAGTTGACTGGCCAGCATCTCCAAGTTGTTTTAGGATCTGTACACCATGGTATGGTTAGGTTTTGTTCGATTGGCTTGGTCCACTTATATATTTGTGTTTCAGGCTTGCATGCTGTTGGATATGTGTTAGTGAGTTGTAGAGTTTTATTGAATTTCTTATCTGACTATGGTGATTTCGTTGTCATCCTGGATGACTAGTATTGCGTCAGGATGACAAGTGGTGCTTCAAGGTGGCAGCCTGAAGGCTCGCCTGTGGCGCGGGCGGGCAGAAGGACCACAGTTTTTTTTGTGTAGGTTATGGTATTGTTGGGTAGGTATAGCCTTGGATCTGGGCTGTTTGGTGTCTAGAGTGTGAGTCTAGAGTTTGCCCGTGGCAGGGGCAGACGGAAGATGATTAGTGTTTATAATGATGGTGCTTGAAGAACGATAGGCGGAGTTCTAGAATTGCATAGTTGTGGGATTTCCAATTAGAATATCCACAGTACTTTGGACTGGGTGTGATGTGTGTTGTTGTTTAAGTGATTACATGCTTTGTGAAGTACTTGTTCGTGAATGTGTTCGGTAAGGAGGGAGATGTGTTGTGAAGTACTTGTTTGTGAGTGTGTTTGGTAAGGAGGGAGATGTGTTGTGAAGTGCTTGGTTAGTCTGATGTGGTTTGTCATGTGATTTATGATGTCACCTGAGTGCTTGTGGAATGTTGATGTATGAGTGGGAGAATGCTGTGGTGAATGTTCTATGTTGAATCAGTTGGGCCCTCCCTTCCTGGGTGATGGGTGCCGGTGTCTCTATTGTATATGTCTTATTCCTGATGTCTTAATCCTGTAATATGTAACTAAAGAAACTGAAGTAAACATTAAGAAGAAGTAACACTAAGTGGTGTGGACATTGCATCATAACAATTCTCCTCAAGTTTTAGAGTGGCAGGGAGGCTGTTCCAGAGGGAGGCCCCAGCCGAAGACCGAGATCTACCCCCAGCTCGTTTCTTAGAAAAACGACAGACCCTGAGGGAGTTGGAGATAGCGGAGCGAAGAGCTCGAGAGGGGAGGTATTTGCGGAGGGATAGCTGAAGGTATTTTGGACCCAGGCCCCAGAAAGCCTTGTGGACAATGCAGAGGTGTGACGACCTCTCTTCTCTATTGTATGAATAAAGGTCTGAGACAACAAGTAGTTTGTATGGAATTCAACGAGAACCCAAATAACTTTATTAACAGTGTTTTCCTTCTTCCTTTCAGAGGTAATTTACAAGAAAAAGGATACGTCTTCAGTGCTGGACCTGACCAACTATGTATCAAGGTGGGTACTCTTTTGACGACTTCAGTTGAGTTTTTGTGTTCTTTTTCCTCAGGGTAACTTTCTATGTAGTTTGTCTCACTTTGCCTAAACTTATCTTCTAACCCTTCCGATAATGTTTCTTCCAGAGGCTAATGTTGTTAGTCCTTGTTCATAGATATATTAGATCCAACCTCTCACACTCTTCATCTTCTTAAAGAAATTCTGCAGGTCGTTGTTTATCTACACAGCATCATGTAGTAATCTTTCTCAGGCATTCGACCACATAGGAATGACCATTAAACAAAGAGGTTTCCTTACTACGGTTCTCTGAAGTCTAGATTACTATCCCTTTCTTTTCTTCTTTAGAGGTCTGGTACTAGCAGCGGGGTATCGTCTGTTTCACCCATCCGATTTCCTGATCTTACTTGTTTGCCGGCGCAACGACGCCTACTGCTTCCTTCCGCCAGGACATCCACGTACTGCTATCCCCTTTCGGATACGACTCTTCGTTGTTTCCGCACGGCCCCTTTTCCGAGCCAACGGCGTCCACTGCGCCCTACCTCATCGACGTCCGCGCTCAGCTGTTCCCTTCGGACAAGGCTATTTCCGTTGGCTCAGCGTGGCGCTTCTCTCGGCCAAGGCAGCGACAACGATCGCTGTGATGACCACTGCGCCCGGCCTCATCGACGTCCGCGATCAGCTGTTCCTTTCCGGACACGTCTATTTTCGATGTCCCAGCGCTGCGCTTCTCTCGGCCAAGTCAGCGACAACGATCGCTGTCATGAAACTCCCAACCAACAAAAAAACTCATCACACTGCGCAACGGCGCAACTTTGTATTCATATCTCTGAATTTTCAGGCCCAAGCCAACAGCTCCTTCTCCTCAATACGCCCAGGCATAACCGTCCTTTTTTTCTTCCTCCACTCGAGAGCCGGTCTCCTAGGTAACGAAAAATGACAGCCAGGCCATTAGAGGAAAGTCCATACACGGATCAAACAAACAAGACTTCCTGTTTATATTTTCAATATGTATTATTGAATCACGTTTACAGACATCGTCACAAGAGGGTTTTGAATTTAATCCTTGCATCCACTGGGAGTCAGTGGAGAGATTTCAGAGCTGGAGAGATACGATCCCAGGGCTTGAGGCCAAGGACAAGTCTCGCAGTCCTGTTCTGGATTAGTTGCAGAGGGCGGAGAGTAGAGGCAGGTAGATTTAGAAAGAGGCTGTTACAATAGTCCAAGCTAGAGAGAACCAGAGCTTGGGATACCATGAGCTTCTGGGGGAAGGAGAGGAAAGGCAGAGTACCTTTTGAGGAGGTGCAGTTGGAATTTTGACTTTTTAGAGACCTCAGAGATGTGGGCGGAGAAGGAAAGGGAGGAGTCAAAGATTACCCCAAGGTTCTTAGCCTCGCAGGTGGGGGTAGGAAGAGGGCCAAGGGAGGCCGGCCAGAGAGTGAGGGGAAAGGATGGTGAAGGTGTGCCGATGAGGAGGATCTCCGTCTTGCTGGCATTCAGGCAAAGATCATTGGCGGCACACCAATCTTGAATGGTAGTTAGGCAATCAGAGATGAGAGAGGGAGAGGAGGTGGCAGACGGCAGCCTGAAAATGAGCAGAGTGTCGTCAGCGTAGCACTGGAAATTTGAGCAGAAAATGGCAATGCAGTGGGCGAGAGTTGCCAGGTATTGGTTGAAAAGCCAGGGCGAGAGGTTAGATCCCTGGGGAACACCACAGGTAGAGAGGAAGATAGATGAAAGGAAGGACCCAAGTTGGACCTGGGAGGGTCGGTCTGAGAGGAAAGAGGTCAGCCAGGCCAGAGCCTGATCAGTGATACCCAGGTTTTCACGGAGAAGGCTGAGCAGGATGGTATGGTTGACCGCGTCGAAGGCAGAAGAGAGACCGAGGAGGATGAGGACAGAGGACATTCTGGTCACATGCGTACCTCCTATGCGATTGCTTGGGTGGGATAATCATTCGCCTCCATGTCTGTGATAGACTTATGACTTTCTGCTACTTTAGTAGGGAAAATATGAATTCTATGACCAGAGGCTCAGATTATGCTTGTTTAAAGCTTACTTACCACCATCACTGCCACTTGCTCAATCGGCAAGAAGTAAAAGTTCTTGAAGAATGGTTCATTAATGGCCTTCATGATATCCTCCTTGTGAGCCCCTACACTGAAGGCTTTGGATGCCATCGTGCCCCGAGCTCAGTGAGCTCCATTAACTTGGATATCGATGCCTGCTTGCTCCATGCACCATTTGACTCATTTGGCTAATTTAGCCGAGGATACCGCCTTGAATGGTTTCCATAGGGCTAATAGCCGGGACTGCTCCAGCAGCCTAAGCTGCTCCGTCATCGCCTCATAGGCTGCCAGGCATTTGACTGGACACAGATTCGGCTGATCAGGAAACCCTGGATACGCCACTGATCTAATTCCCGTTTTCGTTCTCTTGGTAACTTAAAAGGTCACCCCGGAAGGTGAAAAAGACTTGTTACAGGACTCTAACGCAGTATCATCCGATGTCCTCTTGCAAGAAATGAGGCAAAGCAGTGTTGCGAGCTTAGCTGAGAGTGCCGTACGCGACCTTGCCTCATTCTCCAGCCAGGATTGGAATAACCTGAGGACTACATTAACATCCCACAACTGAGAATATTTGGGTACTGGGGGCTTCAAAACCCTTTTCCCTTGAGCAGACTGAACACTAAAGTGTGCTTCCCCACTGAGAGACCCCCTGCATGTATTTGTCCTGCTGTTATGGCCAAGTGTGCAGTGTTCACTGTCCCACATGCCTTGCCCTGTGATGCCAGAGCAGCCAAGAAGTACACTATGCAGACTATGCCCACTCTAATGGGATGTACATCCCTAGCCAGGCACCAGTTATGCCATTTCCCCCAGGTGACCTTGCAAGCTTTATTTGTCCCTGGGGCCCAGGAATCTCTGATAAATTGCTCAGCCTCTCCTGACAGCACCCTCTCTAGAAATCGTCCAGGCTATTAGGCTCAAACTGCCCGTCTGAACCATGGGTGTGTCTCGTCTGCTGTAACCGCAGAATCAACAGGTCCCAAGGCAGCGGAATGGGAAGTTTGCATGACATTTCTAGCAGGTTTGGGAACCAGGCTTGGCCTTTCCAATCTGGAGTGACAGCTTCACTTTCTGTCTCCTCACTTGAGCTAGCATCCGCTATCATGACGAATGGCTGGAGTGTGTACTCTGTGCTTGGTCCCCTCGACTGGAGAAAAGCACAACCGACGACTTCCATGTAGTCTGCCCTCTACTTCTCACAAGTTATCCGAGCGCTGGAGCTACAAGGCCCCGTCACGTGTCTGTCAGCGTTATGTGCGGAATCGTTCCACCTCGCATGCGCTGCTACTAATGTGCAAGGGTCACATGCTGACCCTCTACTCAGCCTACATGCTCAATATGACATCACATCACACACACTACACATTGAAAGAAAGAAATGTGTACTTGTCTGCTGCTGGAGCATCAAAGAAAGAGGAGGAACTTCAGTCAGTCAGGGTATGCAGAATAACGACAAACATTTTAAACGACACCTGAAAAACAACAACATTATTTAAATAAAAGTATATATGGGGGTGGTGTAAGGGATTAAGAGGTGTCAGGGTAGTTGGGGTGGTGGGTAAAAAGGCTGTAGAAACAGAGGTTTGAGGGAGGACCCCAAAATAAAACAATTTAAAAATGGTTTCAAATGTACGTTGTTATTATGGGTGTCGTTATAAACGCATGTAACTGTCAATCAGGGATGGTCTAGACATGGGTGGAATAGCATTGGATGGTCGTGTCACATGGACTTTAACACCCTATCAAGTCTAAACTACAAAAACGTTTTGGTTACTCTGAATGTGGAAGTTTTACTTGTTTTGTGTTGCTATACAGTTTTAAATAAGGCTGCTCGAGAAGTAAAGAGTAGAGTTGAGCACAATCCGAGCACCCAGTCTTGACATAGAATTGGTAAATGCATATTTGGTGGGTCATCCGCAGAGTATTTTGCAATTCACTATAGGATGCCCAAACACCTCTCTGTATAAAGCAATGCAATGTTTAGAGTATGTTGTTGATTGGGTATGTTTTGAAGCATTGTTGATTAGCGTCTGCATGGATTTCTATATGAAATGGGGAAGATGTAGACTTTCAATTGATCAATGTATTGCTAAGGACTATGTTGATTTGCTTTAGGAGGCCAATACACGTTTTATAGAAGAGGACATTGATGTGAGAAAAATGCATTGCAATGTACCAGAGGACCTCCGTTAAAAGTAATCACAGGAACATAAATCAGTCCAAAAAGGAATGTACACCAAGCAAGAA
Source organism: Ambystoma mexicanum (assembly GCF_040938575.1). Classification (NCBI taxonomy): domain Eukaryota; kingdom Metazoa; phylum Chordata; class Amphibia; order Caudata; family Ambystomatidae; genus Ambystoma; species Ambystoma mexicanum. The sequence goes on from NC_090924.1 coordinate 1,003,314,262, forward strand.
GTAACGCAAATGTATTGGACCCAAACAGCTTGGAAGCACAGTTCAGACAGCCCTGTAGAACTGAACTGAATGAAATGAGGTGTCAACGGCACCTACTGCTTCTAAACATTTTATACCCAATTACAAAATTATCATACTTTTTAATTAGCTTTGTTGGGCAGGTCACAGAAGCTGATTGGTGCGATTACGACCTGAATGCATGTATATGTTAAGTGAACATGATTGAGTAGGACGTTTCATTGGCAAAAATCACATTAACACCCCTTGTGATGTCACCACCCGCCACTCAATTATGTGATTGTGCTGATCAGTAAAAACACACTTGTTTGCCATTGGTTGGCAATCTCCAATATACAAAATGGCTTGAGATGGAAAGAGGCAAGAAATTCACACCGAGACTGACCAATAATGTGCCCCACAGACATCAGCGAGGACACTGTACAATGTTATACCCTAGGGACCCCAAAACCTCTCTCCGCTGATTGGCTCCATGACATGCACCCCATAACGCCAACCCCAATGCTCTGGCCCCCGCAGCTCATTTCTCACACCTTGCAGCCAAGTGTGGTCTAAAAAAACTATACCACACCATGGCTGGAGTTTAAGTAACTGTATTTCATTTCTTTGCCAAGTCTCCTTGTGCACCCAGGTGCCTAGCTCATTGGCCTCGAAAGTATCTGTTAGAGTGACTTTGCTGGGGCTCCGTTCTCCTGGGAAACTACAGCCATGCAACATTTCTGCACACTGGTTCTGCTGAATGTTCACGAAATGCATACTGCTTGTCACCCAAAGTGCTCCAGCTTTTTTATTGTGAGCTGTCTGCGAGAAATACCTTCTTAACAGGGACCTATAAGAAAATGGCCTCTCCACTGTTGCTCAAAAGCACCCCTACCGCGTTACCCCCTAAGGCCTCTTGCACCCCACCCGGTGCCCGCTTTATACAACTACCCCTTACTACGCCCAAAGCACCCACCCTTCATTGTGTTCCACTGTGGGACTTGTCATGCTGGATCTGCTACTGATTACCCTTATGCAAGTAAAACCACACTCATTGATATTCCCACCCCCAATGTCACTCTCGACGTCAATGCGTTACTTGTGTAACTGATATGTGCACCTCCTTGACAGTGTTGAACCTGCACCTTTACAACATTCCCCCCATCGATCGATCTATCTATCGACACATTTTGGGCCAGCAGCTCTGTGCTCTTTTCCTTTGGTATTGTAGAGATGCCCCTCAGACAAAATACAACCCACTAGGGAAAAAGGCCAAGCACACCTCTTCAAGCAAAACATAGTTTTATTTCCACAAAAATAGAAATGCGCCAGCAAATGTCTCCACTGCCATGGAACGTTCTGCCTAAATCAGTATGAACAACACTTTATGAAGGTACAGAGCACCATCAGTCACGCAGATTACATAATGTACAAATCCAAATGACTGGTTGGTCGCGACCTTATACATAGGGTACCTGGTCCATAAGGGATGCCAGGCCATAGTTCCCAGCCCCGTCTGTCCTTCTTCTTCCACGTGGGCTCCTCCTTGCACATCACCAAGCCTAGAGCTGTAACTAATTGGCAATTATGTGAAGAAAAACCATACTGGCTCCATCTCTAAAATGATGTGCACCTGGTACTGCAGACATGACCTAAGAGAAAACTTTGAGGCCATCGCTTCTAACAAACTACAGCTCTATTCCAGACACATTGATGCCCAGCCAAAGTTCCCCACCCTCGTTTTAGCTATGTTGTTATATCCCTCCCGGCACCTCGCAAGTCATGCAACCTATGGTGAAGGCAACAGATCCCTGTTTTCAGATCTTTTCTGATCGATTGGGGGTCTAACAGTTTTATGGTTGGTGGTCTTGAACTGACTGGTATATTTGAATTCTGGGGGCTAGGGCTTCCAGGTGCTATTACTTAGAGATGGGACATGAAGGGTCAGAGGCTTGTGCCCCCCTCGTGGGATTGCTTTTCACAGTGCAGCCTCAAGCCCCTCATTTTCGTGGGGGATATGAAATGTTGGCAACTTGAGATAATGAAGGGTCTATGAATCTCTGCAGCTCTGGCCTTTCTTACTGGTGCCCCGGCTACAACCTATTCCCACCTGCATACACTTTATTTCTATGTGTGTGGCTCAGGCCTGCGGCCCTGGTTTCAATGCAAAAGAAGGTCTTGATTCCAATATGGCTACTACTATCTAAGATGGCAATTGATCCCCCATGTATACTAGCAGGAAAATGTGCACCACACTCCCTGCACTATGGCCCCCAGCAACACTCCTGCCCTCTGTAAACTCCCCTACCCCCTACTGCACATTCCCAGGCCTTTGTTTCATCCGGAAGCGCTGGAGGGCCTGGGACAATTGTCCCCCCTTCCCAACATTCCCCCCTTTCATTAATACTACATAAACAAACTCCCATGTGAGCGTCTCATCCTTTTCACCCTTTCTTTCTTTTTCCAATCTTTCAGCTTCCATATATGGAGGTGACCATTCCTTGGGTACCCATGCCTTACATATGGACCGTAAATGTTCTCCCGCTTGTGTATATTGCTCAGGCATACACGTCATATATATATACATTCTCCATCCCCTGCTAAATCTACCCATTGTTCTGTGTAATTCTTGTGGTCAGGTGGGGGAACTGTGGTGGTACCTGGGGGGGTGAAGACATTGCTCTATTGCAACCATATGTGGCTTGTTTACATCATCAGTCTGGACTGCGCTATCTTTTGTACCATGAGGTGCCTCCTGTACCCCAATAGAAACCATCATCATGGCACTGCTAGGTATTGCTTCGTGTAAAGTACTCATGGTGGCAACGGTAAAGACAGACACAAGTGATCATAGTTCAAGGGTGTTTATTAAACTGTTTTCAGGGGTGATAAAAACTCCTAATCTAAACCTAAAGCTAAAATGGGAGCACACTACAACCATCAAATAATAATAATCCAGTCCTAGTAGTGTGGGATAATGTTCACCAGAAAAGAAAGAAGTGTTCACCAAATGATAAGTCAGGTTGGTATGCAGGGTCTCCTCCATGTTTCAAGCACGGGACAAGGCGGAACTCCTGAGCACAGCACACTCCTGGGCCTCTCCAGCACAAGGCTCACAAGTCTATTCCACGATACTAGAAACTTCAAGGGCTAAGTCTCTTTCCTCAAAGTCTTGTGCCTTAGAACGCGTGCTGGATCAAAACAATAAACAAACAAAAAGTTCCTTTGGTAGTCTTTCAAAAACAGTTCATGAATTTTGAAACACAGTCCATGATTTGCTCAGTTTCATCCGAAACTGTTGGTTCCCTTCTCCTAGCTTTCTTAGGGCATCCCTCTGTCGGGTTGACACTTGCCTTATTTCACAGTTCACAATTGTATCAGAAAGCAGGGTTCCCTTCCCCAGCTTTCTCTTTGCAGTGGTTCGGAGACTTTCTATTGTACAAGGAATTTGACGTGACCTTTGTAGGACCACTCTGACACCTCACGCCGCCCTTTCCTAGGGCCTTATGGTTTTTGCAGTTTCAACCAAAACCACAAGGGCAAGCGAGATTCATTCGAATGTGCACTCCTGCGGCGCCTGACCACTCTGCAGCTGGCCCTTGTCTGGGCTTTCTCAAAAGTTCAAACACACATAAATTCTTTCTTCTCAAGTTTCTTGTGTTCACATAATGTTGCCACTTGCAACCTTAGACTCAACACAGTTTGGTTTGCTATCAACTTCCACTGACTCACCAACTGTGTTGAATCTGTTGGCTTGTCTTGCCTCGGAGTCAAGGACGGTACCATGGTAGCCAGCATGCCTCCCCGCCTGTGCTATCAATGCGGGAGGCCCCCATGCACTGTTGACATCTGTTCCACCACACGCCAGCTGTAACTACCGGTCTTATGATTTCTCCTTTGGAGGCTTTGTGGGTCTGAGTTGAAAAGGGCAAGGGCAGTTCCCCCTTCGTCATCCTTCCAGGTCTTGCCGCCTTGCTCCTCTGTTTGAACTGCCGGTTCTGTGTAGCTGTTTCCTTGTGGTTTAGCCTTTCTCGAAGTGTTCTTTCGTACTACTCCGTGTATCCCTGTGGGGAAGGTAAAGGGCCGTGAGGTGTGCATGGTTGTTGTTAATTGCCCGACCCGTGCGCTGGGACATGTCAGGTAAATGGCTCTGGTGTTCGTCCGTTGTCTCTTACGGTGTAAGAAAGTGTTTGTGTCGGAAAAGGGTGGTAGAGCGTCTAAATATCCTACAGAGTAGGAGGGGGAAAAGGTGTTAAAAGGAACGGGGTACCGCATCTCAACCTTTGAGGTCCCACTTCCACTCCCTGAAGACCCCTCGCGCAAGGTGATCCTCCCCCACTGGTCCACTCCCAGGAACTGGATCCAATAGCGATGGCTGTGTCCTGGCCCTGGACGACAGATCTCTGGGGTCCAGCAGGTGAGACACCTTCAGGTTTCTCACATTTGGCACAACACTGAAGTCCCAGCTGGCGAGTGCAGAATATTACCAATACGACCACAGGAACCAACATCTTCATGATCGCTCCCATTCAGGACGGTGCCCAGGAAAAAGTTTGTCAAACCATCAGTCTCTTTCATGCCTGTTTCTGTTTGCATATGAGTGCCGAGAACATGTTTGGCCCCTATAATACAGGCAAGGGATCCGTTTTCTGCATCATTGAGGTGTACGTAGGTACAACATGAATTGCCAATTTCCCTGCAGACCCCTCCCTTCATGGCAGTGAGGAGGTCCAACACAAATCCTGCAGCATCATCAGCTTTATTGCACGCATTTCCATCTTGATCGCGTTGAGGCCCTGTTCTGTGTCATTGGCCAGCTAGATAATTTCCCACTGCACGATCTGGAGCCACTCGACATTTGCAGTGGTCTGCAACCCTGGTAGCAACAGCGATGCAAAACATTTTCCTTCTTTGCTGTAGAGCCGGCATTGATCTGGGATTTCTTTTAGTAATTGTGAGGAATCTTGCAATAGATAATTCAATCTTCTCTGCACTTTTTCTCTTTTCTCCTTCTCTGGTATGACGCAAAAGATATGCTTCTGCGGTGGCACTGTGGTGGGGATGCCAGACTTTGGTGTAGTTGTTGGAACCGACAAGCTTCCTGGACCCACTATTAAATGTTCTTCAGGGACCACGAGGAGCACTGAGTGCAATGAGGCCAGCAAGCAGGTGCCCCTCCATGATGGTGGGAGGTGCAGAAATGCCTGCTCGCTGCACACCCAGTAGTTATCCATCACGGCAGCTATCCCTTTTTTGAGATCTGGAATGCATAGTGTTTTGTTGCACCTCTGTTGAACCCCACAAGGATGTTTCCTTCGTTGTAAAAGCACAGTTAATATTCTTCCGGCTTTTGCACTTTGACTGGTTTCTCTATTCCCTCAATCCATGCGAGTTTTGCCACTTGTTCATTCCAGTATCGGCCGCACACAATGTTCACTTTATCTATCACTTCTACTCTGAACCCTACTAGTCCTCCTGCCATGCAGCTCATTGTGGTTTCTTGCCATCTGTTCGCCACAAACTTGATGACCTCCAATTTTAGATATGGTCTTTGCAAGCACTGCACACTCTTGGGGTTTTGGGCACATTGAAGTTGATGAGGGTCCTCCATTTCTAGTCGTATGCTTTTCCTGAAAAGTGCTTTGCAGTCTGCACAACGTCAGATGCAGTAGACATTGGGCCTGCACAATCGGAATTTCCTGTGGCATTAACACTTTGGGGGGTCCGACCTCTGTGGAATCAAGGAGCACACGTAACAGCTTCCATTAACATTCGCTTTCCCCACTGAGCTCATGTCTGCATAACAACTATTACTTAACTCTGGATGGTGCACCTCTTCTATCGTGTCTATCCCAAGTCCTTGTTATTGATCATACTTAACCCTTTAATTTGTCTTTTAAAAAGATTTGATCCACCAAAATGTGAAACACCAGAAAAGAAAGTGTCATTTACAAGTATGTTTGAGAACACATTAAGAAATAATGATGACATGAGCAGATTTGCAACACTCCCCATACGTTGCTGGGTGATAGAGTATCATTTCGAAATACATCAAACTATTTATTAAGGATTACGGCTGCAGTATTATTTGTGTCCGTTATATTTGCAATTGCATTTATGTTAAAGATCCCCAAGAGTCATTAGTAAACGATCCATTAATACTACTTGCATTTCCTATCCCCTCTTTTTATATCACTACTCCATATAAAACGACATCCTAAATATATTCCTAATCCAGACATAGAAATAGCAAATAAACTAGCTATCTAATACATTACACATACATACCCAAGGGAAAACACAGTTACAAGAGTATCTTCCTGAAAACGACAATGTTGCTTTTTTATAAATGGGGTTGTTGGACCATGGACATCCATTACAAGGTAAATAAATAGAACAGAGACAATAGAGAGAAAAAAACAGAGGGAGGTAATGCATATCAGCGTTTGTACATATCACAGAGGTATGCTTGTTGTAGAAACCCTTTAAAAAGAAATGTTTTAGTAAGTTCAAATGGACATCGGTAGACACCAGCAGTTAATCTGCAGCTGTCCGTTGTTTTATAGAATTTGTACCTGCAGAAGAGGTATTATTTGGCAGATATTTAACATGCACTGTTTAGTGCTTTCTTGAGTTTGGCCGGGGAGTGTATTATGGGGTGCTCTGCGAACATCAGATGAATGCACCCAGTACCATAATTCACAAACATTTACCGCAAGAGGGGAAGCATACACCACCTCAAAGGGGCTGTTATATCTAGGCTCGTTCGACTGGCAGACACAATTTGTGATAAAGACGTGGTCGCCAGGAAAAAGCTGAAGAGGAGGCGACATAGGTGGAGTATCAAATACAGTGCTGCTTGTTTCTTCAGTCCTTGGCAGCACATTCTGTTGAGAGATCCATTTTATGGCTTTGGTTAGGGCACACAAGTAGCTACGAAACTCATCCCTAGAATGGATGCAGTCCTATGAGCATCAGATGCTCGCCTGATTGGAGATAGAGGCGTGTTCATGTGGTGCCCAGTTAACACCTCATGGGGCAATAAATATTGAACTTTACAGGGCTGCATGCACATGCTGAACAAAGCAAGAGGTTAGCAGTGCACCCAATTCTTATTAGGGTGGTGCACAGCTTGGAAAGTTTACTGCTGAGAAGACCATTGAGCCTCTCTACAATCCAGTTGGCCTGGAGGTGGTAAATTGTATACATCAGATGCTTGATGCCCAATAATGCAGTAACTTCCTTAAAAAGCTCATTGAAGAAATGTGTGCCGTTATCGGACCTTAGAACCTCACACATGCCCCATCCAGCAAAGACCTCTCTCGCCAAAAATGTGGCTTCACACTTTGCATCAGGATGTGCACAAGGACCAGCCTCCACCCACTGTGAGAAAGGACACATAACCACTATCAGGTACCGGGATCTGTTACACCTTTTGCCCATGTCCGCGTAGTCCATGTGCAACTTGCGGCATGGCCCAGTTGGGCGGGGCAGTGTACCTCGGATAATTCATAAATTGAGACCAGTATTGTAACCTTGACACTTGGTACAGTTGATTACCATTTTAGTTATTACCTCCTGCAAATTTGGGACAAACCAGTCCTCTGTCATGATCTCTGCTTCCAAAAGGTCAGGGTTTTCCCAACTCCCTTGGAAGCAGATACATAACCCAGGTTCCGAGTGCCAACCAGTCCCAATGGGGACCTTTTGGACCCAGTCCTGGCGCCAGTGGCACCAGGCTCATAAATATGCCCAGTCCCAGCGCTGGAAGCGCCGGGCTCATAATGCTTGGGTGGACTTACCTGCAGCAGACCATGCTGCTTACTTGCCTGCCAGTTGAGCCTCTGATCCTCTTCTGTTTGGAACTACTTTTCCTGTTGGGTGGGGCTGGAGCCACTCCCTAGATTCTGAACACTGGAACTCTTCTGGAAGGCAGGAACTCTTTTCTTACCAGGAACTCTTTTCTTACTTAGGCGTGGCTGTGGAAGGAGACACCTAAGCACTACAGGAGGCTATTTAAACCACACCCGGTGGATGAATCTTGCTTTGCGTTATTCTGCATCCTCTGCAGCAGAACGCTCATCGTGTCTTCTGCATCTGATCCTGGGCCTAAGGAAAAAGGTTTACCATCCTGAATCCAGTCTTCAGCAACACCTATAAAGACAAGAAAGAACAGGTTAGCATTCCGGCATCTGAAAGGCAAAGGCTTACCTACTCTTCGTGCGCTCTGGAGGTCTTCACACTGCATTCCGGCATTTGAAAGACAAAAGCTTACCAACTCTTCGCACGCTCCGGAGGCCGTCGGCGCTGCATCCCGCATCTGAAAGACAAAACAAGGTGCGTTTAAAGACATTGGGGAACTTTAATACTCACGTGCCATTACTCCTTTCCACATCTAACCCAGTGGGTATCCCGGCACCCTGCAGCCGCTCCGAACTTGTACCTGCAAAATAAAAAGACAGTTAGAGCGCATTGTGAAGCTGGCAACAAGCGCTTACTTGCGTGCTTCCAGGCGCTTCTATTCATCACACGGGCTCCATCTTCAAGGCACTTCAGCCCGTCATCCGCCATCGCCGGAACCCTGCAAAACAAGAGACATCATTATTAAAGACTTTAAAGACATTTGAGTTACTCGGCACTTACCGTTCTTGCAGTAAACGACGGACAGCAGTCCTCTGAAGTCAAGAGGCCTGCGCTACCTATCCGGTGAAGAAACTGGTTACAGCACCCTGCCCCGAGGCAGATGGAGAGCTCGGCATTCACTTACCTAAGGTGAGAGCGTTAACCTGTGGGGGTCTACAGGAGAGGAGAAGAGGAAAGAGATAGGGACACCCCAATAACCCCAGTTTATTAACCCCGTATTTTCTATCTGCAGACATCTTACTCTGCACGTCAGGCATACAGGGCACAGAGGTCCAGCCCAAAGAGCCAACCGGGTGCTGCACATCACCTTTGAAGATACGGTAGTCGCCCAGTCAAGACCGGCGCCTCTGCGAGAACCAGGTGAGCGTTACAGAACGCAAAGCCTACCGCAAAACTCTCGCCCAGGCGCTATGGAAACCTCGGATACTGACCACCTAGCCCGGTTACTTGGGGAACTAAGGGCAGAAGTGCATGCAGCTCGTCAGGAAACGAACGCTCTAAGAAGGGAACTAATTATTTCCAAGGAGAGAACAGATGATCTTGCTAGACAATTGCTACAGTCACAAGCCGGACAGACCCCGCTACCCGCATCAGGGGCAAATCTTCCTTCAACATCCTCTATGAATCCAGTGCAGATCAACCTACCTGGGAATGTACCTCTGGCTCCGCCCGAACGATTTTCTGGTGACCCAAAGAGGTTTGCGGTATTTATCAATCAGTGCCGGTTGCACTTCTTATGCCGGCCAGCAGCCTTTCCAACTGATCAAGCTAAAGTAGCTTTTGTACTTTCGTACCTTAGTGGCAATGCGGCAGACTGGTCGATCCCTCGAGTTAATCAAGATGATCCGGTTCTCCATGATTTTCAAGCCTTTCAGCTTAGTATGGAAAAACTGTTCGCAAGACATGCACAGGGGCAGGCCTTGGACAATGAGCTTCTTTCGTTGCGACAGGGTAATCAAGACCTTTTGGCTTATATTGCATCTTTCAATAGACTAATAGTGGAAACTCAATGGCCTGAGGACAAAAGGATTACGCTGTTTTATAGAGGTCTACGTGGAGAGCTCAAAGACGTTTTAGCCCAAGTAGTGAATCCCCCACAAGACTGTTCGGATTATATAGACTTGGTCGTTCAAATAGATCACAGACTGCAGAACAGGAAGGCCGATCGTTCCAAGTTTGATGCTCGAGTATTTTCCAAACCGCCAACTCCTTCCAAAGGAGTAGACTCCGGGGAACCCATGCAAATAGGGGGTCTGAAAGGTCCTCTAACACAAAGGGAGCGGGAAAGGAGAAAACAGTTGCAATTATGCCTATATTGCGGAAACTCAGGGCACTTTCTTCGAGACTGTCCGGTGAAACCTGCCAAGAAGGCAGTAGGAGCTGCAGTTACCACAGTTACAAACTCTGAGCAGGGAAACGACCTCGCCCGACAAGAATAGAGGTCCTCTTGCCGAGCGTGAAAACCAGTTCCGTGACCTCGCATTTCGTGATACCTATGGTCCTCATTAGCCCTGATAATCCGGATCGATTACATGCAATTGAAGCTTACGTCGACAGCGGTGCCATCGGCAATTATGTGGATCATGAAATGGTTTTGAGGATGAATCTAACTCTTTGTCCCAAGGCTGTAAAGGACGTCATTACTACGGTGGATTGTACGGAGATAGCCTCCGGGCCAGTAACGCATACCACTCAAGAGGTGACGCTAGTAAGTCAAGATGGACACCATGAGAAGATCGTGTTCGATGTGATCAAGGCCCCTCAGTTCCAGATTATTCTAGGAATACCTTGGTTAGAGAAACACAATCCTCTGATCGATTGGCGAGCAAGAACGGTCCAGTTTCCAGAATGTGTCTCTACTTGTCACCCTCCACCTGGTGTTGCACTGGCAGCAATTTCTTCAGAGACTCCCCAGTTACCTCCCGAATACCTAGAATACCAACATGTTTTCCGGAAGGAGCAGGCTAACTCTCTACCTCCTCATAGGTCTGTTGACTGCCAGATAGACCTGATACCTGGATCTACTCCTCCTTGTAGTAGAATTTATGCCCTCACCGAGCCTGAGAACCTTCACCTTCGACAATACCTGGATCAATACCTGGCAAATGGGTTTATTCGTCCTTCCAAGTCCCCTGCCTCTTCGCTTTGTTCTTCGTTCCAAAAAAGGAAGGAGACCTTAGAACTTGTATCGATTATCGCTCCCTGAACCATATCACCGTTAAGAATAGATATCCGTTACCTTTGATCCCTGAACTCCTGGACCAAGTCAGAAAAGCATGCATATATACAAAGCTGGATCTTAGAGGAGCTTACCACTTGGTACGAGTAAAAGAGGGCGATGAATGGAAGACGGCCTTCCGCACCAAGTATGGGCTATTTGAATATCAGGTCATGCCCTTCGGACTTTGCAATGCCCCGGCCGCCTTTCAATATTTTATGAACGATGTCCTCAGAGAGCTCATAGATGTGTGTGTTGTTGTTTACATCAACGACATTCTCGTTTATTCTTCATCGGAATCTGAACATCGGAAACATGTGAAAATGGTCCTCGAAAGATTGCGTCAACACAAACTTTTCGCTAAGTTGGAAAAATGTGTTTTCAACGTGACTGAAGTTGAATTCTTGGGATTCATATTATCGCCTGGCGGAGTGCGTATGGATTCAAAGAAGGTCGATGCAGTTCTCAAATGGCCATCACCATCTTCCGTAAAAGGTGTGCAAAGCATGTTAGGCTTCGCTAACTTTTACCGCAGGTTTATCCCCGAGTTCTCTCGAATAGTCCAGCCCATCACTGCCTTGTTAAAGAAAAACAAACGTTTTGAATGGTCTACCGAGGCGGAACAAGCTTTCCAGGATTTGAAGACTAAATTTATCTCTGCACCAATCTTAAAACACCCTCGCCCCGAACTCCCCTACATCGTGGAAACTGATGCTTCAAGCCTTGCCATGGGGGCAGTTCTATCACAAAAGGACCCGGTAACCAATCAGTTGCATCCCGTGGCATTTTGGTCCCGCAAATTCTCGCCTCCTGAAGTCAATTACACGATTACTGACAAGGAACTTCTGGCTATCAAGTCTGCCTTTAAGGCTTGGCGGCATTATCTGCTGGGGGCCCGACACACCGTTACTGTGATTACGGATCACCGAAACCTGCAATATTTGAAAACCGCAAAAGCCCAATCCTCTAGACAACTCCGTTGGGCATTATTCTTTGCCGAGTTTGACTTCATAATTACCTATCGACCTGGTACAAAGAACGGTAAAGCCGATGCCCTTTCTCGGATGGGAGTGGAAGAACACTTGATCAACCCTAAACCTGTACCAATCATTCCCGAACAAAGAATTCTGGGTATAATCGCCACAGAATCCATAGAGGAAGTTAAGGATAAAGCCAGGCAACTTGTAACTCCAGCAGACATACAGAATTGGCATCTGCAGGGAAAGGACTTTGCAGTAAAGGACAACTTATTGTATTTCCAAGAACGATTATACCTACCCAGCACAGATTTACAGAAAAAAGTAATCTCTTGTTATCACGACTCTTTAATGGAAGGTCATCCCGGTATAGCCAAGACCTAAGAAAAGATCAAGCGCTACTTCTGGTGGCCGTCTTGGAAAAAAGATATCAGAGACTTTATAATGTCCTGTGGAGTATGCGCCCAAAACAAGAGTCAAAAGGAAAGACCAGCAGGCCTCTTACGCCCTATTGACATCCCACCTCGCCCTTGGCATACGCTTTCTATGGACTTCATCACCGATCTACCTCCATGCTCCGGATACAATACGATTCTAGTAATCGTGGACTTATTCTCCAAGATGGCGCATTTCATTCCGCTCAAAGGCTTGCCAACAGCAGCAACTTTGGCCCGAGAATTTCTCGAAAACATCGTCCGACTGCACGATTTTCCTTCGGTTCTAATTTCGGATCGAGGTAGTCAATTTATTTCTCATTTTTGGCGAAGTTGCTGTCGGTCGGCTCAAATTGATGTGAGACTATCGACCAGTCACCACCCTCAGACCGACGGACAAACCGAGAGGACCAATCAAACTCTGGAACAGTATTTACGCTGCATACTGCAACAAACTGAAAAAACTTGGAAAGATATCCTTTGGATAGCCGAGTATGCCTACAATAACTCTGTCCATTCGGGAACTGGGAAAACCCCGTTTTTTCTTTTGTACGGCAGTCACCCTCGAACCTCGGAGTTGGATCCCCTCCAAGATCTTGAAACACCAGCAGTAGACTACCTGCATTCTACAATCACCCAAGCCTTTAAGGAAGCTGTTTCTCACCTTCAAAGGGCTAAAGAACAATACAAGAAAGGAGCAGATCAACATCGGAAGGAAGCCCCTCACTATCAAGTAGGGGATCAAGTCTGGTTATCCACCAAATATCTATCTCTAAAAGGGCCACGCACATTCAACCCAAGATACCTTGGTCCCTATTCCATCACTACCATAGTAAACCCAGTAGCGGTCAAGTTGGACTTGCCCCCGCACATGAAGATACATCCGGTCTTCCACGTCTCTCTATTAAAACCCGTGCAACCTCAAACCCGACTAACCAAATCTCCAAAACCTATCCTAGTTGATGGAGAACTCGAGTTTGAAGTCAAAAGCATTCTGGACTCCAAGATCTCCAAATCTAAACTATTCTACCTAATTGACTGGAAAGGCTACGGCCCCCAAGAGAGATCCTGGGAACCTGCTGAATATGTCCACGCTCCTCGCCTAATCAAAAGATTTCACCGAACATTTCCTGACAAGCCAAAACCCCTGGAGAAGCCCGGTTTGGGAGGGGCCTTGAGGGGGGATACTGTCATGATCTCTGCTTCCAAAAGGTCAGGGTTTTCCCAACTCCCTTGGAAGCAGATCCATAACCCAGGTTCCGAGTGCCAACCAGTCCCAATGGGGACCTTTTGGACCCAGTCCTGGCGCCAGTGGCACCAGGCTCATAAATATGCCCAGTCCCAGCGCTGGAAGCGCCGGGCTCATAATGCTTGGGTGGACTTACCTGCAGCAGACCATGCTGCTTACTTGCCTGCCAGTTGAGCCTCTGATCCTCTTCTGTTTGGAACTACTTTTCCTGTTGGGTGGGGCTGGAACCACTCCCTAGATTCTGAACACTGGAACTCTTCTGGAAGGCAGGAACTCTTTTCTTACCAGGAACTCTTTTCTTACTTAGGCGTGGCTGTGGAAGGAGACACCTAAGCACTACAGGAGGCTATTTAAACCACACCCGGTGGATGAATCTTGCTTTGCGTTATTCTGCATCCTCTGCAGCAGAACGCTCATCGTGTCTTCTGCATCTGATCCTGGGCCTAAGGAAAAAGGTTTACCATCCTGAATCCAGTCTTCAGCAACACCTATAAAGACAAGAAAGAACAGGTTAGCATTCCGGCATCTGAAAGGCAAAGGCTTACCTACTCTTCGTGCGCTCTGGAGGTCTTCACACTGCATTCCGGCATTTGAAAGACAAAAGCTTACCAACTCTTCGCACGCTCCGGAGGCCGTCGGCGCTGCATCCCGCATCTGAAAGACAAAACAAGGTGCGTTTAAAGACATTGGGGAACTTTAATACTCACGTGCCATTACTCCTTTCCACATCTAACCCAGTGGGTATCCCGGCACCCTGCAGCCGCTCCGAACTTGTACCTGCAAAATAAAAAGACAGTTAGAGCGCATTGTGAAGCTGGCAACAAGCGCTTACTTGCGTGCTTCCAGGCGCTTCTATTCATCACACGGGCTCCATCTTCAAGGCACTTCAGCCCGTCATCCGCCATCGCCGGAACCCTGCAAAACAAGAGACATCATTATTAAAGACTTTAAAGACATTTGAGTTACTCGGCACTTACCGTTCGTGCAGTAAACGACGGACAGCAGTCCTCTGAAGTCAAGAGGCCTGCGCTACCTATCCGGTGAAGAAACTGGTTACAGCACCCTGCCCCGAGGCAGATGGAGAGCTCGGCATTCACTTACCTAAGGTGAGAGCGTTAACCTGTGGGGGTCTACAGGAGAGGAGAAGAGGAAAGAGATAGGGACACCCCAATAACCCCAGTTCATTAACCCCGTATTTTCTATCTGCAGACATCTTACTCTGCATGTCAGGCATACAGGGCTCAGAGGTCCAGCCCAAAGAGCCAACCGGGTGCTGCACATCACCTTTGAAGATACGGTAGTCGCCCAGTCAAGACCGGCGCCTCTGCGAGAACCAGGTGAGCGTTACATCCTCCTGTATGTCTACAGTAATGTGTTGCTTGGATACATGAGAAGGGAGTTGCAGCTGGTCGAACGTGACCAGCAGCAACTCGTATGGCTTGACTGCTTTGCCCGATGTTTCTTGTTGCCGCAATAAAACAGTAGGTTATTGCTTACATCCCCTCTTTAACAACAATTATTTATCTTCCTGTGGTGCCCATCGGTGCAATTCTATTAGCTGTGCAATTGGTAAGCAATTGTAGGAGTCTGGCACTTGTTCCTTGCTCTGCGCTACCACTGGTGACTCAGAAAAACACGGCACTGGTAAATAAGAAGCTTGATTGGCCGCTGCGTCAGCGTTACTGAGTGAGACCTCGTCTGTATCATTAGTATGGGCGGTGCATTTCACCACTGCTTTCAAGGATGGTTGGGATAGAGCGTCAATTAGTTTTTCTAACAATGCTGCATGTTGTACCGGGGACCTGTCAACTCTCCTAAATCCCCTCCTCTTCCATCATGCCAGGCCTGCGTGCACCATGGTGGTGACATATGCTGAATCAGAATAGATGGCGACATGGCACCCTTAAGACGCTAAAAGCACCTCAATGAGTGGTACAAGTTCTGCTGCTTGGGCCGAATAGTGTGTAGATAATCTCTTCTGTGCCAATACCTGGTATACTTTGTCCACCAGGCGTACTACTGCCGCCCCAGTATCCCTCAAACCTGTGCTCTGGTCAATAGTTGCTGACCCATCAACAAAAAGCACTCCCCCCTTCAAGCGGGCTATCCCTTGCCTTTGGGATATCATCCTCCTCCCCCTCAAATGACACAGTCATGTGCTACCAGATCTTCCTCTGTGCACTGCTCTTTTAGAAAGGTGTCAGGATTTACAGTTTTTGACCTCGCGATATAAATGTTGGGGCTGGACAGGACGATTTCATACGCAGATGCCCATTGTGTGGTCACAGTTGATTTGGACCGCTCCAAAATGGCAAACACTGCGTGCTCCACTTACAGAGTTACAGAGCACCATATAACAATTGTGGAGCTCTTCTCAATCACAAATGCAGCTGCAGGAAGTGCTTGTTCGCATGAGAATTGGCTCTGCATTACGGAATCTTGCAGTTCGCTGTAGTAGGCCAAGGGCTTGTGGCCCATCATACACTTTTGTGTCAGTACTGCAGTCATCATCTGGCCATTTGAATCGGAAAAGAGATAGAACTCTTGCGTGTAATCATGGGTGGCCAACACTGGGGCCATTGAGATCACTTCCTTTAGAGTGTTAAAATTGGTGAGCATGTCCTCCGTCCATGCAATCTTATGGTCATTCTTTTGGGCCTCTTTAAGGCCCTGGAGCAGGGGCCTGGTGTATGCTGTATAGTCTAGAATCCATGCCCTACAGTAATTACACAACCCTAAAAATGTTTGCATCTCATTGACGGTTTTGGGCTGTGGAGTGCTGCGCACGGAAGCAGCACGATCAGGTATGATTTTCATGAACAGATATCAGCTGGCCCAAATAGAGCACTTCCTGGAGACCATATTGCAGCTTTGCCTTATGTCATTGTACGCCTTGTACGGCAGTGGCTGCAAGAGGGTGATGGAATCCTTCCTGCACTGTTGTTCACTGACACTACACACCGGTAAATTGTCAACATACTGAATGATGTACTGGACACTTCGGTATTCCCTAAGTTAGCATGTAAGATCCTGTTGATGATGCTGGGGGACTCACAGTACCCCAAGGCAATCCTGCGTACTCCAAATGTATTCCCCCATCCGTAAATGCAGTGAGGTACTGCAAGTCAGGGTGCAGGGGTATGCAGAAGAAGGCTTTTTTAAGATCTACTACAGGGAAGTGGGTCGCCTCCTTGGAGATGCTGCATAGTATCATTGCAGGGTTCGGAACTACAGGAAATTCTGCTTGGTCAATGTTGTTTATAAGATGAAGATCCTGGATCATTCTCCAACTCCCCCCTTTTGCCCTTTTCATCAGATAGATCGCTGTGTTGCATGAGGAGGTAGAGGGTCCTATTATTCCCTGATTCAAATGTTCCCTCCTCAGCTTCTTTGACTAGCGGGTACTGCTTAACTCTGGGCAACACAGCGCCTGGCTTCAGTGGTATTCTAACCAGTGCAACCCCCTGCAAAAGCCCTAGCTTGTGTGTGCTAGTTGTCCATAACTTTTCTGGTACTTGTTATAAGTCACTCTCAGTAAATGGGGGCGGGGTAACAAGGGCCATCAA
Organism: Ambystoma mexicanum; assembly: GCF_040938575.1. NCBI lineage: Eukaryota > Metazoa > Chordata > Amphibia > Caudata > Ambystomatidae > Ambystoma > Ambystoma mexicanum. The sequence goes on from NC_090924.1 coordinate 1,003,331,346, forward strand.
GGAACGGTCATATTCAACTTGCTCAACAAATCCCTTCCTAATAGATTAATGGAGGAGGCCTCTGAGTATAGTCAGCGTCCACCACCACTTTCCCTCCTATTTTGATAGCTACCTCTTCTATGTAAGGAAGCGTTATGACAGCTCCAGACAATCCTTGCTTGTCAAGAGTTTCACCTCATAGTGGGAAATTTCCTTCACTGATGCATGATTTAGTGGCACCTGTATCGACCATAAAGATGAATTACTTATTACCTATCTCAGCACCCACCAAGGGTTCCTCGTCGGGTTGGGTAGTCATGGACATAACGGGGCATGCAAGAGCTTTCTGTGGGCTGTCCTAGTCAGGATACATATTAGTACCTGGGAACGTGGAGGGGTTTATTCCCATGATACTAGCCCTCGGTAGGGTGCCACAGTTCCATTTGGCACTGCATTAGGTGTGGGCAGCTGGCCTCCGTACAAGGAGTCCTGTTGGGCCGCCTGTGGTTACACACTAGGAAGTGCTTGGGCCTGCATGTGTGGGGGGGTTGGGGGCAATTGGGTGTAGGCCTAATGTATTTCATATGGTATGGGGGTGAACCTGGATAGCTGTGGTAGTGTTGGGGAAGGTTGATTGTATGCATTATACCCCACCCCCTGCCTGCTTCTATAATCTCTTGCAAAATGTCCTTATTTCCCACAGCTCCAGCACTGAGACTGCCCCATACCAACTGGGTCCCATCCCACCGAACCCCCGACCCTCTCTGCTCCCTTGAGACCCACCTCTCCCCTGCTGCTGACCTCCTTGGTGCCATTCAGCATACTGATGCTGGGGTCTGCCACCCCACTGCCCCTGTCCTCCACCTGGCCAAAACGCTGCTGTCCTTACATCTGCGCGAGCTACACCCTGTTCTGCTGAATTTACCTCAGTGTTCGCCGTCACTGCCCCTTCCACTGCTATTTTAACTAACTTCTTCTGTACTAGTTTTGCTTCCTCCGCCTGCAACCTTTGAGCCGTTTCCTTTTCTCATTCTTTAATTCTTTTGCAATGGTGTATTACTATAGATTGGATCTCGGTCCAGCCCTTCGTCTCTATGCCCACTATCTTCCCAAGTGCTTTCTTTCCTTGGGCAATCCCCTTTTAATAACGAAGTCAAAAGAGGAACTGATTGGTCCCACTGGTCACCTATCTCCGCTCGCCACATCTCCTGCACTTTTAAAATGTATTAAGCGGCATATTCATCGTCCCCCATAGTGTACTGCATTGTGGACTGTCAGTCAGGTGTTTGGGGTACACTGGTCGCAGTGCATCCCACGCTTGTGCCCTAATTTCTTTGAAAGCTGCCCCATTGTACACATCTTCATCTAGTTTTACTCAAGGGTACCCTGCCTTGACCCGCACGTCCCCAGCATGGCCCCCACAATTGCAGCAAGTAGGCTTTTCATGTCTCCTATGTGAGAAAGCAAAGGGTGTCTCACCCGCTAGTCCCTGGGGATCTCTCTCTCAGGTGGCCAGGGCAAGGCCATCGCCTTTGGATCCAGACACAGTGGGTGGACTAGTGTGGGAGGACCACCTGAGTGAGGGGTCTTCAGTGAGTGGAGGCAAGGCAGCCGATGATGACACACGGTATTCCCCCCTTTTCTTGTACATCCAGCTTCTCCTATCTTTTAGGATCTGATGTCCCAACACCCCTCACCCCTTTACTGCACAAACACTAGGCAGAGTAGGTGGGCGGCTGAGAGTAATAAGACTAACTCTAATACATCGTACTGGACATGTCCGGCTAATTGGGTCAGGCAAAGTCAGGCACTTGACTTCAAGTACATACACCTGATTCCAATTAGCTCTCATCACAGGGATAAAAGGCGGAACCTAGAGACACACTCTGAGCAAGGTGAAACACGAGTACGGCAGGATTTCCAGGTTGAAGGTGAACCTACTGGAGCAGAGCAACAGACCAAGGTACGATAGCAGCGGGTCATAAACCCCAAGAGATCATTGCCTACACAAGGCCACGAAAGACACGTTGAGAAGGCCTGATCCCAGTATTAAGACTGCATTGTGTTTCAAGGATGCCAGCGACCCTCCCGGGTGAACAACCGAGTTAGGGAGGTGGGGCCAAGCCTGTGATACTAATCTTGACTTGTGAATTGGAAATCGAAAAAACAGAACACCAACACTGCCAGTGAGTTGACAAGTGACCTGAGAGACCACTGTGTGCCAAGAAAGACTGAAGTTTGCCACAAAATATCACAAGTGAAGGCTGCACGCGTGTGAATGAGGTAATACAAGTGATTGAATTGTAAAAGTGAACAAAGTTAACCCCTGAGAGAAGGGGAGAGAAAAAGCTGAACATTGAATTCTTAGTCAAAGGGGTCCTGCGGTGGTCTGCAAAGGAAGCCCCTCACATTTGAAAGTCTTCGACATCCAAAAAGTGGTCTGAGCGCGGCAGAGGGAGACCCAAAGTGTAAAAGGCTTTGGGAAGGGAGCCCCGATAAATGTTGTTGAACTGTGAAAGGTCTGAGCCCGGCAGAGGGGGACCAATGTTTGAACTGTGCACGGTCTGAGCCCGGCAGAGGGGAACCGACATTGAATTGTGCAAGGTCTGAGCCCGGCAGAGGGGAGCCAACATTGAACTTTTGTTTTGTTATTTGAAGATGACTGGAACAAAAAAAACTAACGTGGAAGGCCAGGCGGGTCTTGATCCATGTTCCGAACTGTTTCAGTGTTAAAGCCAGAGTGTGTAATCCAGCCTTTTATTCTGTGCCGTCCAAACATGGGGAGGACAGCTGATTTAGCCACATTTATTCTTTGTCGAACACTGATTTGCTTTTATATACATACCTCCTTTACACATTTTTCTGTACAAGAGATAGGGCCGGCATTAGGTTTTGTTGGCATAGGCCATTTTGATTTGACGGACAAGACTAAGACTGTTTTTCTTATTATTTGTTGGTGCAGACGTCTCCCATCCTAGATATAGTGCAACATAGGAGTTTTCCCAAACCCCACAAAGTTAATAAAGGTTTTACAAATTGTATCTTTTGTGTCGTTGTCATACTTGTGCCTTCATGCCTTCCCTACACCTACCGCTAAAGGAACCCGGTTTGTTTCTCGAAGGTGTATATCCACTTCCCAGCCTCGGCAGTAAGGGGAGTGAGCACCTTGATCAAATTGTTTTCATCCATCTGCGATCATGGCACGTCATTCGCTCTCCAGGTCCCTTGTGTATTAACGGCATTTGCTTGCCTAGTCCTCGCCCTGCTTTCTGCTCGCTACTTCCCTTTTTCCTTGCCACTGCTACCCACCCAAACTGGCTCCTCAATTGGTTGCCCCACAAACTTTCTACCATTGGGCAATTTTCAAGACCCTTGTGCCTCACCTCCCTTGTCCTTGAATTCTTCCACACTGTCCCAGTCCCCTTCCTGTCCCTCTTGGTGTATCTTCCTGTCTGACCTCACTGTCCCATAACATGCACTCTCCGCCCCTCGATCTTTACTCCCGTGCTTCTCGACACGCACATCCTTAATAGTGGTGCTATCCAGTCTAAACAAAAAGCCCCTTGGCTCCACTCGTCCAACCCATATCCTGGTTTGCTCTCCCCTTCTTTTACTGTCCTCACCCGGGTCAACTCTGCTTGCGCTGCCTCCAATGCCTCCTCTAACTCTTTCTGTGATTTGGTGTCCCTCTGTGTAATAGTGTTTGGGGTTGGTCGATATGGGGGTGGAGCGGTGGCAGGCGGGGGCACATGTGTTGGGTTGGTGTATCCTGTGGCTGCGCAGGGAGTGAGTGGATAGAGCCTCTCTCTAGGATCGGGCCGAGGCGATTCCTCTGGTGCTGCTGTGGTTACCACGTTTGAGGGGGCACTATCTTCACATTGGGGCCAACACCCGGCGGTATCCTCTACATCCTCCACCATTTTCCACATATCTAAAATCGCTTTTTTTCGCTTCTGCAGCTGGTTACCCTTATACTTAGCGGGTATGAACCTGCTCATGTGCTCTAATATCTCTCTGTTATTAGAACCATGCTCAGGCCAGGGACGGGGCATTCCCCATTGGGCCTCTACCAACCACTGCTTGTGATACTTCTCTATTTTATCCTTGTACAATGGCAATGCACTATACATATACTCCAGCGGAGTCATACCCCCATATCAACAGGGGTATATTCAAAAGAAGCTTTTATTTGTACGTCACACACAGTGTTATTGTAACCGTCACTATCAGTCCTCCCTTCCCAACTCCCAGTCACTCCATATTTATGCCCTCCCTTCCTTCATCACTCACTTCCATTCTTCTCACATTCTCACACCACACACTCACATTATTTTCATCGACCCTCCTTTGGCCTGCACCAGGTTCACAATAATAGCTCAATTCACTAAAATAATAAACTAAAATAATGAGCTAAAATAACAACCACCACTTTTCCTCTTTCCCCCACCCATAATATATTATGCACAGGAAGCCAAGCTCTTACCTTTGTATCCTCCTTGTCACAGTAAAAAATGGTGCCAACTTCTCCCGTTACTCGGAGAGCATCCCACACTCACTTTTTCCTCCCTGTAATCTCTTTAATGATAATAATATAAAAATAAATGCCACATGGCCTTTTCACACGTTCCCATCACCCGCACATTAACTTCACATCCCCACTCGCTTTTACCCCTTTTGTTGTTGCTCGCAAGAGGTTTACATACATCTGCGTGTTCACCCAAGCTCCTCCATCATGGGGACCCAACAACCCTCCTAGGGCTTCAAAGAACAGACAGGAATTCTGTAAAAACAGGTTCTGTACACCAGTGCGGGTTGTACGCTTGGGACTGGTCACTGTAGGTGGGCGCGGCCCCTCCAGAGATGTGTCTTGCAAGACTCCGTCTTCGAGGGGGTAGCTGGGCTCGCGTCAGGGTCACCAAAAATGTAGAGAAGTCCCTCAACACTCACACCAGAAAAAATAAAACCCACTAGAGCAAAAAGGCCCAGCACACCTCTTGCAAGGAAAACAAAGTTTTATTTCCACAAAAATAGAAATGCACCATCAAAGGACTCTGCTGCCATTGAACGTTCTACCAAATTCAGTACGAACAACGCTTTATGAAGGTACACAGTGGCATCAGTGAGGTAAATTCTATGAAAAGACGGAGGCAAGCATTATGCTTTCTTTCTTTTAATTGCCACTATACAGCATTTCAAAACTTCAACATTTAACCAACGTTTTCTGTTTGAAACAAATAAGGAAAACTTTCAGGGTTAAATTCCAGTCTTTGAGGCTAATGACTGTGTGAACTGCAAGTCCCATGAGCCTCCTTTCCCTAGTAGTTCCAAGACTATGCTCTCTCCACCAATCCAGTGACATCCACCCTCATAAGAGACCTCCCTTTCAGGGTCCCTTCCTCTTTCTTTTTGCTGCCATAGTCAGTTAAGTACAATTTTATGATTCTCCCTCCAAAACGAAATATCTGTATGATAACGTTACTTGCGCGTTCGTCGCTTGAATAGCACTCATATTTTAATAACGCTGCGTGCATACCTGATTGTTTATTTTCTTATGATATTTTGCGTGACGGGAGTGCCAACGTCGCTCCGGCTCCTATATCCAAGTGAGGTGCGGCACTGCCGCGGCCGCATTCTTATAAGCAGGTAAACTGAATCCGCGGAATAGAGTGGAGGCGGGGTCAGCTGGCGTGAGGCAGCCGGCCCCGCTCCACAGTGCGACATTAGGACCCCGGGGAAGCCGGAAAGCCTGACAAGCTTCCCAGCATTCCCCGGGTCCATTGCCCATTCGCGGACATTCCTTCTGAAGACGCGTAGTGCGAGAGGTGTCGAGGTGCCCAAATTAAAAAAAAAAAGAGAAGGATTAGACACAGAGCCTTCCTCATGGCCGTTTGACAGCTGCCAAGCATTCAGTCAGGCAACCTGCTGCCTTGCCAGATTCCATCAGCAGCACACACATTTTTTTTTTTTAATCATGTATCTATAAGAGAAGCTCGTGTCTTTAAGGCCTGCAGCCACAGACTGCTGTTACTTAATAAGAGCCAACCAGCCGACCCTACTCTGTTAGCTTTGCTAACCCAAGATAAGATAGCTCAATATGAAGAGGATCACTCCACAACCCCAGAGTACAGTGAGGAGGAGTGGGAAGGTGAGCCCTTCCAGCAGGATACTGAGCTTGCGCTCGGCTTCAAAAAAGTGCTGGGAGATTCACTCTCTCAAGCAGTCGCAGAAGGCGTACAGCCGACTGCGAGCAGACTCGACATGCTAGAGGCATGGATGCTGGAAAAAGACCACAGAGCCTCCAGAAAAAAACAGGTTCTTAGCCCAGGCGAAGGCACGTCGGCAAGACACCCCCAGGAGTAGGTTGAATAGGGGCCTACAGCACAGAAGAGCAGAGACTCTTTGACCCCCCCGAGCAAGGAAAAAAAGGTCGACCACGACCCCCAAGAGGAGAGCGACCCTGTTGCAAGACTGAAAAAGGCCTTCCTGGCTAAGACATCAGAGCGCCAGGTCAGACACCCTACCCCAGGGTGAGCAATATAGGGGACATTGATGAGGGCTACTCGCCCGATGATGAGGGAGGAGAGGAGGAAGACCTCCCTGGGCACCCGACGCTGGATACCCCGATCCCAGGGGATGAGGAGAACACGAACGATATGTTCGACCCTGAGTCTATCCGGCACCCCAAGTCCACAGAATGGAGCCGCTCACCCAGAGTGGCGCTCTACATGGCGCAACACTTAAGGAAGCCTCTAGACAAAGAGGTATGCTCGCGCATGAGAGCAGAATGCCCACGCCCCGAACTGCCAAATAGGTTATCGGATACCACGACCTGGACCCTAAAATGGTCACTTTCATGACGAAAGCCTCAAGAGACATCCGGAAGGGAGTGGACAGAGCTTGGCAGGGATGCCAGGACAAGGTCCTAGACCTAGCCAGCCCTCTGGCGAAAATCATGGACCTTGAAGAGAAGGCTATAGACACTGGTACCCTGGTAGACCCCGTCGCCCTGGCCAAATGGGCACAGCGTGCAGTTTGTCTGTTAGGGAATGCCAACTGTGCCCTCTCATCGGAGAGACGAAGAGGCATCCTTCTAAAGATTGATTCTAAACTGAGCGACCTGGCGTCCTATGAGGCAGGTCAAGGAGCTAGAGGTCTGCTCTTTGGCGGGGCTTTCGCCAAGGAGATGGCTCAATTCGTGGGGACCTACTCCGCCCTCGAGAAAGCACAGAGCTCAATCCGGAGGATCTTCCCAGGGCATGTTTTTTATGGGACCGGACGCCACAGGGGTCGCTCGTCCAGTCGCTTCTCATCTCACCGCAGACCCCAAGGCCATCGAGCACAGTATTGGGAAGGCAGGCAACAGGATGCCTTCTTCCCCTCCAGAGAGCAAGGTTTCCGAGAGGCCGCAGACAGAGAGGAAACTACCGACAGCCTGGAGCCTCTGGTGGTGAGTACACCCCACAGCCAAGTGGGGGGCAGAACTCTGCAGTTTCTGAGTGTATGGCATACTTTATCCAACGATGCTTGGGTGTGTCACGCTGTAGAGGGGCTGCGCATAGAGTTTGTAAGCGAGCCGATCCAAGAACGGGAACCGCAGGCAATTACTATGTCAACTCTGGAAGCGTCTCTACTCCAGAGGGAGTTAGAAAAACTGAGACAAAAGAACGCTATAGAGCGCGAGACCCAACTAGACCCGGGCTTTATCAGCAATATGTTTCTGGTACACAGAAAACAGAAAGTCTGCCCAGTCATCAACCTGAAAAGACTGAACAAATGGTTATATTACAATCACTACAGGATGGAGGGGATTCACCTCCTCAGAGACTTGCTACGCTCAGGCGACTGGCTAGCACGTCTAGACTTCAAAGACGTCTACCTGACGATAACGATAGCGGAGGAACACCACAGATTCCTGCGTTTCTGATGGAAAGGAGAAAACTGGCGATTCAGAAGCCTACCATTCGGGCTCGCCTCAGCCCCCTGGGCCTTTACCAAACTCATGCGCCCAGTAGCCGCAGCCATACGAGAGAGAGAGATCCGCATCATAATATGCTTGGACGATATCCTAGTGCTAGGATCAGACAAGACCTCCCTAGCCAGCGACGTCCGGTTGATTTTCTCCCTATTATCCTCTCTAGGGTTCTTAGTGAATCTAGAGCAGTCTCAACTGCAACCAGTGCAAAGGTTCGAATTCTTGGGATTCATGATAGACACACTGAAAGCACAACTAGAGCTCCCCAATCACAAAGTAAAAGCGATCAAAAAGGAGCTCAGAGTAGTACTAGCGAAGAAAGTCACCTCTCTTCGGAACCTAGCCAGGATAGTGGGGCTTCTCGCAGCTTCCATTCAGGCCATATTTCCAGGTCCCCTTCACTACAGAGCGCTACAGCGGCTCAAAGGCAAACACCTCCAAGGAGGTCTAGGTTATCACCAGATGGTCGACCTAGACGATGAAGCGACAACAGAGCTGCACTGGTGGCTACAAAACATGGAAGCCTGCAACGGCCGAGCCATCTTCGGCGACGTTCCTAGTGGTAGAGTCCGACGCCAGCAGGACGGGATGGGGAGCCAGGTGCGAACATTCAGAAACGGGAGGCAACTGGTCAGAAGACGAATTACGTCTTCACATAAACTGTCTCGAGCTGCTAGCGGGCTCCTTTGCAGTCCGAGCTTTCACCAAGGGCAGAGCGAAGCGCTGCGTGTTGCTGAAGATGGACAACATCTCAGCGGTTCGCTATATCAACAAGCTAGGGGGGGGACCAAATCGAAGATGCTAGCGGAACTAGCGAAAGATTTCTGGCAATACTGCCTACAGAATCAGATAGCGGTAACAGCCGAATATCTTCCAGGCACCCAGAACAATGTGGCAGACTGGAACTCGCGCTTCCTAACAGACTCCAGCGATTGGAAACTTTTTCCCCAAGTTTTCCTCAGCTTACTAGAGCTATGGGGTCCCCTAGATACAGATCTGTTTGCATCCAGACTGAACGCACAAACATCCAAATATTTCAGCTGGAGGATAGACCCGGGAGCAGCAGGAACAGACGCCTTTCTCCAGTCTTGGGCGGAGCAGTTCAATACGCCTTCCCGCCATTCATAATGATAAGCAGGGAGCAAGCAGAGCTGGTATTGATAGTCCCACTATGGCAATCGCAGCCCTGGTTTCCAGTAGCGATGGAACTTTCCTCGGATTTTCCAAGGATAGTGCTGCATCACCCGGACCTCCTCCTCAACCCAACAGGGCATGCTCACCCGATGATACAGGCACGCTCCCTATGCCTACTGGCATGCAGAATTTTAGGAAAAGATGGGAACTGCCAGGCATTTCACAGATTTCTGCAGATTGTATCAGGGACTCCTGGGCGCCTTCCACTCTTAGGAGCTATAGTGCGGCATGGAGCGCGTGGACACGTTGGTGTTCAGACCGCCAGAAGGATGCCGTTCGAGCACCTATTGTGCACATTCTGAATTTTCTAGCAGAAAAATTTCAAGAGGGCTGTGCGTATAGAACTCTAGGCATATACAGATCCGCCTTGTCTGCAGGACACGACAGGGTAGAGGGTACTCCAACAGGAGAACACCCAGCAGTCCACAGGCTACTGCGAGGGATAAAGATAAGAAGACCCCCAGAACCTAAGCACACGAGCCTACGGCACGTCCAAGACGTCCTACAGCTATTTACGAGATGGCCAGAGAAAGGGAGCCTCTGTCGCTCGCCGTTTTCATGCAAGCTAGCAATGCTACTTTGCCTTACAGCTTGCCGAAGAGTCTCAGACGTGAAAGCCCTGGAAGTAGACAGGAAGATCTTCTATCCCGAAGGAGTAGCTTTTACCATAGTACAAAGAACTAAAACCGATACCAGAGTGATCTCTTACCCATACTTTCCAAACGACAAGAAACTGTGCGTGGCGCAGTGCATCAAAGACTACGAAGCAGCCACAGTGCATCTTAGGCTGCCAGGTGTTACCCAGCTACTTATTGCGCGTAGAAAGCCCTATCATGCGATAGCTACAGCAAGTATAGCCAGATGGGTGAGGGAAGTGATGCAGTGGGCTGGCATTGATCTAACCTTGTTTGGTGCGCACTCAGTGCGCGGCGCGATGGCCTTCAGAGCGTTTTCAGCTGGCGTATCTCTACATGATATAATGAAGGCAGCCGATTGGTCATCAGAGTCCACGTTTAAAACGTTCTGTTTTAAGCCTGTGTCAGACATGGCTAATGGGGTGGTGGCAAGCTTTGAAGAAGCATAATGCTTGCCTCCGTCTTGTCATAGAATGAAGATTGCCCATGCTAGCTGCACTGGTCAGTCTTGATTCTATTAAAGACAAGGAGGCGAGCATTATATCCCACCCAGCTGAATGCGAAAGATATGGATCATTGTATGTACCAAATATGTAAAGTTTGTTTTATTCTTGTGACAAGATTTTGCATTCCCACCCTCACATGAGTATTGTATCTCTCCTAGGGGATGACCAGAAACCAGCATGAGCAAGCCTGCGTCAACACATCATGGAGTACCAGTTGTCCCTTTGGACCATAAGATATTCAGAACCAGAGTTGGGCGTTATCCTCCAATTGAAGTTTAGAGTTTTGGTTCAAGGAAATGGACACTACACTATTGCAGTCAAGAAAGAGGAAGGGACCCTGAAAGCCTCCTGTCACTAGCTATATCAACAAGCTAGCCGCTGCAGTTCACACAGTCACTAGCCTCAAAGACTGGAATTTAACCCTGAAAGTTTTCCTTATTTGTTTTCAAACAGAAAACATGTTGGTTAAATGTTGAAGTTTTGAAATTCTGTATGGTGGCAATTAAAAGAAAGAAAGCTTAATGCTCGCCTCCTTGTCTTTAATAGAATCAAGACTGACCAGTGCAGCTAGCATGGGCAATCTTCATTACATAATATACACATTCAAATGGCTGGTTGGTCGAGACCCTATGAATAGGCTACCCGGTCCATAAGGGATGCCAGACCATTGGTCCCAGCCCCATCTGGCCATCTTCTTCCATGTGGGCTCCTCCTTGCATGTCATCAGGCATAGGGCTGTAACTAATTGGCACTTATGTGAAGAAAAACAATACTGGCTCTATCTCTAACCTGATTTGCCCCTATTAATGCAGACATGGGCTAAGAGGTTAATTCATGGACATCACTTCTAACAAACTACAGCTTGATTCCAGACATGTTGGCTCGCAACCAAAGTTCCCTAGCCTTGTTTGAGCAATGTTGTTTTATGCCTCCCAGTACCTCACAGCACAAATCACGCGACCTACGTCAAGGCAACTGGTCCCCATTTTCAGATCTTTTCGGATCGATTGGGGGTCTAACAGTTTTATGGTTGGTGGTCTGGAACTGACTGGTATCTTGGAACGTTGGGGTCTTGGGGCTGGGGCTCTCTGTGCTATTACTTAGAGCTGGGGCAGGAAGGGTCAGAGGCTTGTGCCCTCCTTCTCGTGTGATCACATTTCACCGTGAGCTCTCAACCCCCTCGTTGCCTTGCAGCACACATTCCTTCTGGGATACAAAATGTTGGCAACATGAGACAATGAGGGGTCTATGAATCTCTGCAGCTCTGGCTTTTCTCACTGGTGCCCAGGCAACAACCTATTCCCACCTGCATACACTTTCTATGTGTGTGGCTCGGGCCTGCGCCCCTGGCTACGGCACAAAAGTGTGCCTTGATTCCAATATGGCTACTACCATCTAAGATGGCGTTTGATCCCCCATGTATGCTAAGGAAAACAGGTGCATACCCTGCACGCACTATCGCCCCTAGCAACGCCTACCTGCGCCCTGTAAGATCTCCTAGCCCCTACTGCACATTCACAGGCCTCTGTTTCATCCGGAAGCGCTGGGGGGGCCTGGGACGATCCTCTCCCCTTCCCAACAGTATCCACACTCTTGTTAACCTACACAAACTCTCCCTTTGAGCCTCATACCCCGGCAAGCAAACTATTATCATGCAAGCTTCCCTATCAGCTGAACAGTCTACCCAAAAGGCTTTATAGTTGTCTATATCCCAAAGTGGCATTGTGAGCATTCCCGGGGGAACCATACTCAGGCATTTCTGTTTGTGTTTCCCTTATAAATTCTGAACCCTAATAGGCATGAACAAAAGGTGATGAGTACCAGAACGAGGATTAGGATAGTTATCTTAAGAATGTTCACCAACCACATGTGGACCCAGGCAAATATGCTATTGAGCCAGTTGTCAGATGCTACTGTGCTTGTTTCCTTGGTTATAGTCTCGTGGAGTGTGTGCAGCTCTTCAATAGCCTCCATCAAAGTTATGTTGGCTGAATCGTTTGCAGGCCGAATGTGCAGCAGCTGCTCCTGATCTTCTTAAACACTCCTCCCACCATTGCTGTTAAGAAATCCAAAATATACCTGTTCTGGAGGGCAACGAATCCTACTGCCCATAGTTCCTCCCTCACAGCATTCCAGCCCTTTTCTTTTGAATTTGACAACTGTAATACTTCATAGCGGGTAGTTTGCACCCATTTTTCATTGGCCGCTGCCGGGATACCAGGAGTCAATAACGACACAAAAAAGAGGATGCTTTGTTGGATAAACAATATTCTGGTGGAATAGCAGCTTGTTTGTTCATCATATTATTGTACATTTTGTAGGTGTAGTGTACATTCGGAAATAGCAGCCATATTAGATTCTAATAGCTATAGTGTGACACAAAGCTTAAACGTGGTGCGGCAGTCAGCAACCCAGGCCTAGGCCGCGAACATGAACAAAGGTATAGGTTGAGCCCCATACACTGATGAGAAAGGGCAGAGCTACACTAATTCATTAACCCTTCATTGTCCTAACATGTTGCCAACCTTCGCCCCCTGGGAAGAATGTGCCCTGGAAGGCCACAGGAAGAGGGCTGAGTGCCTGTGAACAGTGCAATCCCACAAGGCCTTCAACCCCCACCAGACCCAATCCTAAATTATAGTACCCAAATGCCCTGGCTTTATGACCCCTGAATTCCAGTGTACCAGATAACCCTTGCCCACTGACCATAAACCTGCTCAACCCCCAATCGATCAAAGAGATCAGAAAGCAGGGCCTTCATGCTTTCACTTCTAGGTCACGTGATTTGTGCTGCAAGGTGCAGGTAGGGATGAAATTATAGCCGAGAACAAGGGTGGGAGACCTTGGAGAAATGCCGGCCTGTCTGGGAGCAAGTGAAGTGTGTGAGTTAGCATGACCTCAGATTTCCCCCTTGTAAGGGAGGCACGGTATCACAAGTATGACACTGTCACAAGAACTACAAGTTTCAAAATCTTTATTCAATCCTTAGGGCTTGGAAAGACTCGTACTTTGTCCAATAGCGACGATGGGAGTAGTCTCTACCATCAAATAATTAAAAAAAAACACAGTCCTAGTCAGTCTATGTCAAATCAAAATGGCCTATACTAAAAAAATGAATGCCTGCCCTATCTCTTATACAAAAATGATGCAAAGGGAAGTGTGTATGCAAAGGAAAGTCAGTGTTATGACATAAAGAATCAAGGTGGCTGAGTCAGCTCTCCTCCCCACGTTGGACAGCACAGAGTAAGGAGGCCCCCATAGACAGGATGACACACTCTGGCTCAGGTTACCAAAATAAGGCAGTTTCAAACGTTTTGAGGCCTGCTTGGCCTTCCACGTTAAAGTCACTTATTTTCAGTTCAACAAAAGTTTACGAAGGTCTCCCTCTGTCGGGCTCGGACCTGTCAAGGCATCAGCAGTTCAGGTAAGTCTCCCTCAGTCGCGCTCGGACCTCTCAAAAAAAAGTACCTGATTCAACGTGGATCTCCTTCAGCCAAGCTTGGACCTTGCAATCACAGCACTTACCAGGGTTCCCTTCCACAAGCTTGATTCACATTTGTTAGGGGTTCCCTTCCCCTAACTTATTTCACATTCCATCCAGGTCTCCCTCAGTCGGGTTCGGACCTTTCACTGATGTGGAAGACTTTCGAGTGTGCAAGGTGTTATTCCATAGACCTGCGCAGGACCACTTCGACTTTCACTTGAGCTCTCCCTTATGTTATTTACTCCAGTGTCTCTTAGCCTTTGCCCCTAGTTGTCGGCTTCCCTCGACCGGGTTCACTCTCGCCGACCTTTGGTTGTCGGCTTCCCTCTGTGGGGTAAACTCTCGTCGACTTTACCAACAATTCCTCATGGGACTTTTAGACTCTGCCCGTTTTCATTAGCATTCCTCATCCGGGTTCACTCTTGCTAATTTCCACGAAACACAGTTCATGCGCTATTTTTCTACATGCGGGATTCACTCCCTTACAGAGGAATTTACATGACCATTTTGACCTTTCTTTGCCTCTTCCGTAGGCCTTCTGGTAAGGCCAGGGACATCACCCCCAAACATCTTGGAGCTCTGGCTGGGCTGCGTTTCGGAATTTACCTCTGGGAAGGCATGGGGATCCTGCCCAAGCTCCCTGGGACTGCCGCTGGGCTTGGGGATGGTAGACCCACATGGGAAACAAATGCCCAAGGCCGGGGACATCACTCCTAACTGTCCTGGAGTTCTGGCTGGGCTAGGTTACAGCTTTTTCCCCCGGGAAGGAATTGGCACACTGCCGGGCCTACCTGGTGGGGAAATGCTATAATGCAGCCCAGCCAGAACTCCAGGGCGGTTATGGGTGATGTTCCCGGCCTTGGGCATTTGTTTCCCTTGTGGGTGTTAAGATGAGAATCACGGGAGAGTTGCGTACCTGAATTCCTGGTTGATCTCGACGGGGCAGCCAGACTGACGAGAAGATCATGTGACACAAGCAACCAGCCTCTCCACCACCCAGAATGGATACTGGGTAGAAGATGGGCCGACTCCCAACGCCACAAGCTGGTTTCAGTGACGTCTGAGCTGTGCAAGCACAGACCGGAGAAGTTGAAGGAGATAATCCTTGATGAGGCGAGGCTCCGGAGTTCAAAGATGTGAGAGGAGGACTCCAGAAGCTGGCACTGGATGTTAGAGAAGTTGAGAGTCCCAAAGAGTGGGAGTCGTACTCCCGTAGCTGGCAATGGATGTTCTGGTGACGAGAGTCCCAAAGAGTGGGAGCCGTACTCCCGTAGCTGGCAATGGATACTGTGGTGACGAGAGTCCGAAGATGTGGGAGCCTACTCCCGTAACTCACACTGATGCGGTGGTGATGAGAGTCCAAAGGTGTGGGAGCTGTACTCCCGTAGCTGACACTGGAGGCTGTGGTGATTAAAGGCCAAAGGCGTGGAATCCGTGCTTCTCTAGCTGGTACCAGAGGCCGTGAAGATGAGAGTCCAAAGGTGTGGGAGCAGTACTCCCGTGGCTGACACTGGAGGCTGTAGTGATGAGAGACCAAAGGCGTGGAAACAGTCCCACGAGAGTCACTGGGGAACCACTGAGAAGGGGTCTGGCCAGGGAGGAGAGGAAGGGGAAGGCAGGCAGGTAAACTAAGGCTGGCAAGGGAGAGGAACCAGGAATAGAAGGCAAAACTAGCTAGGACCTTGGGAGAAGACCTGGAAGGGGACCAGAACTGGTCCTAGGGAAAACCAAAATGGCAGCAGGCAGTAGGAGAAGGAGAGCTGAGGCAGAAGTCTTGGGCTGGGCCGCACTGGGCGAAGCAAAGGAGAGCGAGTACACGATCCGGAACAGAACGCGTTGAGACGCGATCTGCTCCCGACAGCGCCTCCCCCTTTATGGGCCGCCGGCGCCCGCGAGGCCCGGAGCGCAAGCCTGATCGTTGCTAGGCACCGGTGGACCCAGAACAAGGCTTGAGCAGCAAGCCGCTCCGAACCTGGGCAACCGCCCCACAGCACATGAGCGGGACCGTGACCGCGGTCTCCGGCGCACACGCCGAGGAGCTGCAGCCCATGTCCCCGGAACTCTCCTCCCGGCGCCTCCCCAAGCGCGAAAGCGCGAATAGAGGCGCCAGGGAGGAAGAGCGCGAGCAGCGAACCCCGGTCTCCCGGTAAGCGTGACAGTGGGTCTACTGTCCCCAAGCCCAGTGGCAGTTTCAGGGAGCCCCTGCAGGGTCTGCGTTCGTTCCCGGGGGGAGAAGCTATAACTCAGGCCAGCCACAGCTCCAAGATGGTGGGGGTGTGATGTCCCTGGCCTTGGGTGGTTGTCTCCCATATGGGTTAACCATCTGGGCAGGGTCCCCATCTTTTCCCAAAGGGAGAAGCTGTAATACAGCAGAGCCAGAGGTGCAGCCTGGGCATGCGGACGGTCGACCCACATGGGAGACAGGTGCTCAAGGCCGGAGACCTCACCTCCAATCATCCTGGAATTGTGGCTGACCTGTGTTACAGCTTTTCCCCACCAGGGATCCCCGGCAGTGTGCCAATACCTCCCAGAAAGGAAGAGCTGTAACACAGCCCAGCCAGAACTCTAGGAGAGTTGGAGGTGATGTCCCTGGCCTTGGGCATCCATTTCCCATGTGGGTGTACCGTCCCCAAGCACAGCAGCAGCTCCAGGGAACCCCGGCAGGGTCCCCTTCCCTCCCCGAGTGATTCTGTAATGCATCCCAGCCAGTGTTGTAGGGTGGTCAGGGGTGATGTCCCTGGCCTTGGGCAGCTGTCTCCCATGTGGTTCAACCATGCCCAAGCCCAGCAGCGGTTCCAGAGAACCCCGGCAGGTTCCCTGACCTTTCCCGGAGGGAGAACCTGCAACACAGGCCAGCCAGAGCTCCAGGAAAGTCGGGGCTAATGTCCCTGGCCTTGGGCGGCTGTCTCCCATGCGGGTTAACCATTCCCAAGTGCAGCGGCAGTCCCTGGGAGCCCCGGCAGGGTCCCCAACCTTTGCTGGAGGGAGAAGCTGTAACGCAGGCCAGCCAGAGCTCCAGGATAGTCGGGGATAATGTCCCTGGCCTTGGGCGGCTGTCTCCCCTGTGGGTTGACCATTCTCAAGTGCCGTGGCAGTCCCAGGGAGCCCCGGCAGGGTCCCAGACCTTTCCCAGAGTGAGAAGCTGTAACACAGGCCAGCCAGAGCTCCATGATAGACCGGGGTAATGTCCCTGGCCTTGGGCAGCTGTCTCCCATATGGGGCGACCATCCCCAAGTGCAGCGGCTGTCCCAGGAAGCCCCAGCTGGGTCCCCATCCCTTCCCCGAGGGAAATTCTGTAACACAGCTGAGCCAGTGCTCCAGAATTTGTCAGGGTGATGACACAGGCCTTGTGTGGCTGTCTCCCATGTGGGCCGGCCTTCCCCATGTCCAGTGGCAGTTCCTGCAGAGTCCCTATTCTTCCCCAGATGGAAAGGCTGTAACGCAGCCCAGCCAGAGCTCCAGGCTGGGCTTGGGGATGGTCGATCCACATGGGAGACGGGTGCCCAAGGCCAGGGACATCACCCGCGACCATCTTGGAGCTCTGGCTGGGCTGCGTTACGTAATTTACCTCTGGGAAGGGATGGGGACACTGCCCGAGCCCCCTGGGACTGCCGCTGGGCTTGGGGATGGTAGACCCACATGGGAAAGGAATGCCCAAGTTCTGGCTGGGATAAGTTACAGCTTTTCCCCCTGGAAAGGGATTGGCACACTGCCGGGCCTACCTGGTGGGGAAACGCTGTAACGCAGACCAGCCAGAATTCAAGGACGGTTAGGGGTGATGTCCCCAGCCTTTGGCATTTGTTTCCCTTGTGGGTCTACAGTCCCCAAGCCCAGCGACAGTTCCAGGGAGCCCCGGTAGGGTCTGAGTTTGTTCCCAGAGGGAGAAGATATAACGCAGGTGTTAGGAAAGATTTCCAATTCATGTGTAATTTTCCCTCCAGTTGGGTAGCCCCCAAATTTTGCTTTGTTTAAACACCATAGTCTGCCTTTACCAGAGGAGCCCAGCCTTCTGCTGCACTCCTCTGGACTTTTCGCTCACTTTTTATGGGGAAAACTGACATGCCCTTGAGACAGTCAGTACTGGGAGACTTTGTTTCCCTTAGTCCTTTCCAATGTTGCAACTTTACTGCAACATATAACAAGTGTACAATATACCTAACAGTACAGTGCACTTGGGTCTAATAGTCATTTCCAAAGGCCCCAAATACTCTCGAAGGATTTTTAGGAGATGTGCAGATGTGTCACGGACAGGGCTGGTGGCAGCTTATCATTTTGTGTATTTTTAACCCGTTTCTGCCAGGTAAACGGTGATTACCGCGGTTGGCACAAATAGGTGGCCTGGCTCCAAAATGGCCATGCCACGAGGTTTTTTGTCCTGTTCTTTGGCCATCTTGCCCTTCCACCTTCCTCAGGTCAAGCCGACCCGGGTCAGTCCTTATTTGGGCATACATTCTCCCGTGAAACGCCAAGCTTTTGCGCGGTTCTGCATGCCTTGTGTGTGTGCCTCCAGGATGTGGGCGGGGGTGTCTGTCCCCAATACACATCCTGGTGCCAGAGAGTCTGGAGTGCTGTGAATGCCTGGGACGAATGTGGTCCATGATTGGTCCATGTATGGTATGCCTGAATGTGAGCAGATCTCCCATTGGGTCCTCTTCGTTTTGGCTCAAAGGAGATTCTGGATAAGAGAGGGGCCCACACAGCTATACCAGGTCGATCTCTGGAGTTCTCACTGAATGAAGGATAGGATCCAAGTATCCTGAAACTAAGAAGCCGAGTTGAGGAATCGCTGGTGACCCGCTGGAAGGTTTGGCACCCTGAACCCGCTGACTTCCAGTTGGACCCCTCTGCATCTGATCGTCCTAGAAGGTCTGCAAAGAAGCTTCGACCCATGTGAATAGTGGGACCAACTATTCTTGGCACATTCATCAAACCTCGCAAGTAAACCTTCTCAGAAGTGTCCCTGGGCCAACCTGTGGGCTGACCAGCTTATTCAGAACCTTTGCCCTGATACCGCTGCCGTTTTGAGCAGACACTCGAAACTTGGTACGCCGCTAGCTCTGTTTTCACGCACTCCCACACCGAATTTCGTACACTTGGCGTTCCCAGGTCTGGAGTAAAGTGAGTGCGACTGAACCGGAGTATACGCGGTTACTGTGTCGCCCAGCCGTGGTGACAAACTTTGCAGGTGCATTGCTTTTGTGCCCCTCTTGCCCCTGAAGCCTGCTGCAGTGAAACTGGCCTGATCCATCCACCAGGAGCAGAAAAATCGCCATTGTCCCGTTTGGGAATCAACGCTGTATCTTCGTCGCTGAAAGCCACAGAGCCACCAAATTGCTGCACTTGAACTGGCAACCGAAGTGGATTCAACTGCCGAAGTTCGGTCTGTAGGGCACCGCGGGTCGGTGAGTAATCACAACCCTAACTGGTGGCCCCTAGCGCCTCATCCATTTTACGGACAAGTGGCCCTAAGGGCCCCTCTCCTTTCCACTGCTAGTGCAAACTAGCGAACCATTCCCAAACCTTAGAATTGACTCTGCCCTCAAGGGGATGCCCTCCTTGAATAGTGGGAACATATTCTTCATCGCCTCACCCACCTTCCTGAGCTGCTACAGACCCTTGAAGAGACCGCGTTTTGCCAATCTGCATTACCGCGTGCGCCAGCATTGTAAGTACATTTGAGCAAAAGGCTCCACTCTTCTTAGGGATTGGCCTGCCTCTTAGTTAGGAGTATGTTGGATGCAGAAAGGACTAAATACTATTTGCACTGCCTGTTTCCTTCCCCTTTTTAGGTTGTGGACCCATTTAGTGCATTAACCCTTTAGACCCTATTGGTCTTGTATATATGTATTTAGATCGGATTGTTTTGGCTTAAAAGTATTACTGTGATTTGATTTGTGTGTTGAAACTCAAAGGCCTTAAAATAAATGTAATTGTATTTTTAATATATATACACCTGACTTGGAGTGATTTGTAAATGTCCTTTACTCCTTACATCCTAAGGCAATAGGGTTATCCTGGTGCTGGTCGACCATGCCACCAGGTATCCCGAGGCCATCCCATTGAAGACTGTGACTGCCAAGTCAGTTGCAAAAGCTTTACTTGGCATATTTACTAGGGTTGGCTCCCCTAAAGAAGTTGTGTCTGGTAAGGGCAGCAACTTTGTGTCAAAATACAAGCAGGTCAAGTGGAAGGAATGTGGAGTCACCTATAAGTTTTCATCCGCATACCACCCACAAACCAATGGTCTAGTTGAAAGGTTTAACAGAACCTTAAAGAGCATGACTGGGGCTCTTGAAGAGTCCCAAAGAAGAAAATTGGATCTTCTACTGCCATGCTTACTGTTTGCCTACAGAGAGGTACCTCAGGTGAGTGTTGGCTTCAGCCCCTCCAAACATCTGTTTGGTCACTCTGTAAGGGGACCCTTAGCCATAGTCAAGGAGGGATGGGAGATGCCCACTCCCCCCATAACTACCAACATAGTAGACTATTTGCTAGGGCTCAGAAAGAGGATGGTACTCCTGATGGGCCTGGCTAGTCAGAAACTGAAGGCAGTGCAAGCACTGGTAAAACATTGGTATGACCAGAAGGCTGCCCTCATTAATTACACACCTGGTCAGCAAGTCCTGATCATGAATCCTATAAGGCTTAGAGCTTTACATGACAAATGATCAGGCCCTTACACAGTGGTGGAATCACTGGATGAGGTCAACTATTTAGTGGACCTTGGAAGGGCTGGACAAGCTCCAAAAGTGTTCCATGTGAACAGGCTGAAGGCTTTCATCCCAAGAGTTGAAATCGCTGCACTGCTGCTGGCTTCAGATATTTAGGAGGAGGAGTCAGAACCTCTGCAAGACTTGTTGCAGGGCAGTCCTTCAGACAGCTCCATTGAGGGTGTCCACGTGGCCACTCACCTGACTGCTGATCAACAAGCAGAGGTGAAACGTTTGCTGAGGCAAGTTTACCCCTTGCTCTCACAGTCTCCTGGTTTGACACCTTGGTGCAAACATGACATTGACACAGGAGACAGTGTACCTACCAAAAAGTAGTGGATACAGGATGTCAGACAAAGAAAGGTCTTACATTAAGACAGAGGTCAACAAAATCTTGGATCTTGGGGTCATTGAACCCTCTAGTAGTCCTTGGTCCAGCCCTGTGGTTTTGGTTCCAAAGGCAGGTACCTCTGAGTTGAGGTTCTGTGTGGATTACAGGGCTCTGAATGCTGTCACCAAGACAGATGCACACCCCTTGCCTAGAACAGATGAGCTGGTGGATACTTTGGGTGCCTCCAAATACATCGGCACATTTTACCTCACTGCAGGCTATTGGCAAATAGCCCTTGCAGAACATGCCAAGGAGAAGACAGCTTTCTCAACACCAGAGGGTCTTTACCTGTTCAGGGAAATGTCTTTTTAGGTTGACGAATGCCCCTGCCACTTCCCAGAGGCTTGTGACTCATGTCCTTAATTCATTTGATGAATTCTGTCTTGCATGCCTGGATGATATAGCAGTTTTCAGTGCCACCTTAGAGGATCATGCGAAACACCTTAGGATTGTGTTGCAGGCTCTTCACAAGGCCCACCTGACCATAAAGGCCAGTAAGTGCTAGATTGGACATGGTTCAGTGGTCTCCCTTGGACATGAAGTAGGTGGAGGGAGGATACATCCTCTACCCAGTAAAGTACAAGCAGTACAAAACTGACCTACCCCCACCACTCCGGCCAAAGTGAGAGCCTTTTTAGGACTCACTGGGTATTACAGAAATTTCATGGCAGACTATGGCACCATAGCTGCCCCTCTGACTGCTCTCACAACTCATAAGAAACCCAAGAAGGTAACTTGGTCTGAAGAGTGTGGGAAGGCCTTCAATGGCTTAAAAGACTCCTTGTGCCAGGCCCCCTGATTACCCCTGATTACCAAAGATTACCCCTGATTACCAAAGATCTTTTATTGTGCAGACAGATGCCTCTGTGTACTATCACAAGTAGATGAGAAGGGTTATGAACACCCTATTGGCTTCATTAGTCGCCAGCAAAAGGACCGAGAGCTCAGATGGTCCACAGTAGAGAAAGAATGTTTCTCTGTTGTGTGGGCACTAAGGAAGCTGAGGCCCTACCTCTATGGAACCCACTTCACTGTGCAAACAGACCATAAGCCCTTAAAGTGGCTAATGAACATGAAGGGAGAGAATCCAAAGTTGCTCAGGTGGTCCATAAGCCTTCAAGGCTTTGACTTTACTATTGAGCATAGGCCAGGTGTCCAATGCTGATGGGTTGTCCAGAATGTTTAACCGACCTAACATGAGACTCATCCAGGGATGGATTAATTCCCCCTGTCCTTGGTCTGGGAGGGGCAAGTGTTAGGAAATATTTAACTTTCATGTGTATTTTTCCCTCCAGTTGTGTACCCCCCAACTTTTTGCTTTGTTTAAACACCATAGTCTGACTTTACCAGAGGAGCCCAGCCTTCTGCTGCACTCCTCTGGGCTTTTCTCTCACTTTTTATGGGGAAACTGACATGCCCTTAAGACAGTCGGTACTGGGAGACTTTGCTTCCCTTATTCCTTTCCAATGTTGCAACTTTTCTGCAACATGTAACAAGTGTACAATGTACCTAACAGTACAGTGCACTTGGGTCCAATAGTCAGATTTTTTAGGAGATGTGCAGATGTATCACAGACAGGGCTGGTGGCAGCTTATCATTTGTGTATTCTTAACCCCTTCCTGCCAGGTAAACTGTGATTACTGCGTTTGGCCCGAATAGGTGGCCTGGTTCCAAAATGGCCATGCCACGAGGTTCTTTGTCCTGTCCTTTGGCCATCTTGCCCCTTCACCTTCCCCAGGCCGAGCCGACCCGGGTCAGTCCTTATTTGGGCATGCATTCTCCCACGAAACGCCAAGCTTTCGTGGGCTTCTGCATACCTTGTGTGCATGCCTCCAGGATGTGGCCTGGGGTGTCTGTCCCCAATACACTTGCTGGGTGCCAGAGAGTCTGGAGTACTGTGAATGCCTGGGACCACTGTGGTCTGTGATTGGTCCACATATGGTATGCCTGAATGTGAGCAGATCTCCCATTGGGTCCTCTTTGTTTTGGCGAGAAAGAGATTCTGGATAAGAGAAGGGCCCACACAGCTATACCAGGTCAATCTCTGGAGTTATCACTGAACAAAGGATAGGATCCAAGTATCCTGAAACTAAGAAGCTGAGTCAAGGAACTGCTGGTGACCCACTGGAAGTTTGGCACCCTGAGCCCGCTGTCGTCCTGTGGGACCCCTCTGCATCTGGTTGTCCTAGAAGGTCTGCGAAGACGCTTCGACTCATTGGAATAGTGGGCGCAACTATTTTCGGCACCTTCATCAAACCCTGCAAGTAAGCCTTCTCGGAAGTGTCCCTGGGCCAGCAGTGGGTTGACCAGTTTATGCAGAACCTTTGCCCTGATACTGCCGCCGTTTTGAGGAGAAACTTGGTACGTCGCTAGCTCTGTGTTCATGGCACTCTCACACCGAATTTCGTACACTTGGTGTTCCCAGGTCTGGCGTAAAGTGAGTGCGCCCGAACCAAAGTATACGCGATTACCGTGTCGCCCAGCTGTGGAGACGAACTTTGCAGGTGCGCTGCTTTTGTGCCCCTCTTGCCCCTGAAGCCTGCTGTAGTGAAACTGGCCTGATCCATCCACCAGGAGCAGAGAAATCGCCACTGTCCCGTTTTGGAATCAACGATCATCTTCATCGCTGAAAGCCGCAGAGCCGCCACATTGTCGCACTTGAACCTGCAACCAAAGTGGACTTGACTGCCGAAGTTTGGTCCGGAGTGTGCCAGGGGTCGGTGAATAATCACAAGCCTAAACGGTGGCCCCTAGAACCTCCATCCATTTTTACACACAAGTGGCCCTTATGGGCCCCTCTCCTTTCCACTGCTAGTGCAAACTAGCGAACCATTCCCAACTCTAGGAATCGACTCTGCCCACAAGTGGAGGCCCTCCTAGAATAGTGGGAACATATTCTTCATCGCCTCACCCACCTTCCTGAGCTGCTACAGACCCTTGAAGAGACCACGTTTTGCCCATCTGCATTACCGCATGCGCCAGCATTGCAAGTACATTTGAGCAATAGGCTCCACTCTTCTTAGGGATTGGACTGCTTCCTAGGAGTGTGTTGGATGCAGAAGGGTCTAAAGACTATTTGCACTACTTGTTTCCTTCCCCTTTTAGGTTGTGGACCCATTTCGTGCATTAACCCTTTAGACCCAATTGGTCTTGTATATATGTATTTAGATAGGATTGTGTTGGCTTAAACGTATTACTGTGATTTGATTTGTGTGTTGAAACTCAAATGCCTTGAAATACATGTATTTGTATTTTGTATATATATATATATATATATATACACCTGACTGGGGGTGATTTGTAAGTGTCCTTTGCTCTATGTGCTCATTGAGGTCTTTCAGTCACCCTCACCCCTCCTGAGACCGAGGCTTGACCACCGCCAAGCTACCTTGATTGGTCTAGCTTCTCCAGAAGGTTACCCTGTTCCAAGAAACTAGGCTGGCCTTCTGAACCTCTGCCAACCAGGTCAGAGTGCAGAAATATGTCTTAACAGCAGGCCAGCCACAGCTCCAAGATGGTGGGTGGGTGATGTCCCTGGCCTTGGGCGGCTGTCTCCCATGTGGGTTGACCGTCCCAAAGCCCAGCAGCGATTCCAGGAAGCCCCGGCAGAGTCCCCATCTTTTTCCAGAGGGAGAAGCTGTAATGCAGCCCAGACAGAGGTGAAGCCTGGGCATGCGGACGGTCGACCCACATGGGAGACAGGTGCCCAATGCCGGAAACATCATCTCCGACCATCCTGGAATTCTGGCTGGCCTGCGTTATAGCTTTTCCCTTCAGGAAAGGATGGGGACCCTGCTGGGACTCCCTGGAAGTGCTGCTGGGCTTGGGGCGGTCGAACCACATGGGAGACAGCCGCCCAAGGTCAGGGACATCACCCCCGACTATGCTGGAGTGCTGGTTGGGCTGCGTTCCAGAATTTCCCTCGAGGGAGGGAAGGGGACCCTGCCAGGGCTCCCTCCGACAGCCGCTGCACTTTGGGATGGTCGCCCCATATGGGAGACAGCCGGCCAGGGACATTACACCCGACTATCCTGGAGATCTGGATGGCCTGCGCTACAGCTTCTCCCACTAGGAAAGGTTGAGACAATGCAGGGGCTCCGTGGTACCGGCACTGTGCTTCGGCATGGTCCACCCACATGGGAGACTGCTGCCCAAGGCCGGAACCTCACCCCTGACCATCCTGGAACTCTAGCTGGCCTGTGTTACAGCTTCTCCCCACCAGGTAGCCCTGGCAGTGTGCCAATACCTCCCCGGAGGGAAAAGTGGTAACACAGCCCAACCAGAACTCCAGGACGGTTGGAGGTGATGTCCACAGCTTTGGGCAACCATCTCTCATGTGGGTCTACCATCTCCAAGCACAGCAGTCATTCCAGGGAGCCCCGGCAGGATTCGCGTCCTTTCCCAGAGGGAGAAGATGTAATGCAGGCTAGCCAGAGCTCTAGGAAGGTGAGGGACGATGTACCTGGCCTTGGACGGCTGTCTCCCATGTGGGTTGATCATCCCCAAGCCCAGCAGCAGTTTCAAGGAGCCTCGACAGGGTCCCTGTCCTTTCCCAGAGGAAAAAGCTGTAACACAGGTCGGCTAAAACTCCAGGATGGTCGCAGGTGATGCCACTGGCCCCGGCTGCCTTGTCTCCCATGTCCAGCGGCAGCCCTGGCAGGATCCCCATTCCTCCCCGGAGATGAAAACTGTAACTGAGCACAGCCAGAGGTGCATCCTGGGCTTGCGGACGGTCAACCCACATGGGAGACAGCCGCTCCCAGGGAAACGCCAATGTTCTGCTGGCATGGGGGACAATTTGTGGCCTGACCCTGCGATTGTTTCCCAGCCCACCAAAATAACTCCCCAGACTGCCCACTCCCACCCACACCACCAACAATCCAGCCCCAGTCCCACCATCCCCACTGACAATGGGCCCTAACTGTTTAATAATAAAAACAAGTGCTCAAATAACATTGCAGCTGCTCATGTAGAAAAAGCTGTAAACAAAACAAAAAACATTTGTTACATATGGTCAGCCCAGCAACAAAAAAAATCATAACTACTACTCTCCGATCACGGCCTCCTTTTCAAGCCATCCCTGGTGGTCTACTGACACTCACCCCCTAGTAAAAACACCTTTGCCCCCTTCCTAGGGGCAGATTGCACTAGCAATCTGCCCCCAGGGAGGGCTACATGAGAGGTGCCCCCTCCATTTTGGGTGGGGGGTGAGAGGGCCATGCCCCTTTTCACTGAAAACATCTGTGGTGGTTTAGTGGGCCATCCCCACCAAACACACATTTATTATTATTATTTTTTGTTTTGCCCCTTCCCTAGGGGTAGATGGGCACATTTGTGTGCCCATCTGCCCCCAGATTGGGCAAAACATAGTGCCCCATGCATTGGGGGCCTTTGCCAACTTTTCTGGTGGCCCTCTTCCCCCCGCCCCAAATGGATGGGGGGCATCTCATGTACCTCTTCGTAGAGGAGGAAATCTGCCCCCAGGGAGGGCTTCATAATAGACGCCCCCATCCATTTGAGGGTGGTGGGAGAGGGCCACCCCCTTTCAACTAAAAACATCCATGGTGGTTTAGTGCTCCCCACCCCCACCTAAAACATCTTTATTTAATTTTTTTTATTTTTTTGTTTTGCCCCTTCCCTAGGGGCCGATGGGTATTAGTGTGCCCATCTGCCCCCAGAGTGGGCAAAACATACTGCCCCATGCTTTGGGGCCCCATTCCACATTTTTCTGGTGGCCCTGCCCCACACCCCAAATGGATGGGGGCGCATCTCATGTACCCCTTCCTAGGGGCAGAAATCTGTCCCCAGAGAGGGCTACATAAGATGCCCCCTATCCATTTGGGATGGGGGCATAGGGCCACCCCCCTTTCCACTAAAAATATCCATGGTGGTTTAGTGCCCCCTGACCCCCAACCCCACCTAAAACATCTTTTTTTTTGCCCCGTCCTTAGTAGGCAAAACATACTGCCCCATGCTTTGGGGACCCATTCCAAATGTTTCTGGCGGCCCTGCCCCCCACCCCAAATGGATAGGGGGCATGTCATGTACCCCTTCTTAGGGGCACATTGCAGTAGAAATCTGTCCCCAGGGAGGGCTACACAAGGTGTCCCCTATCTATTTGGGATGGGGCCCCTTTCCCCTAAAAACATCCATAGTGGTTTAGTGGGCCACCCCCACCCCCACCAAACACACGTTCATTTTATTTTTATTTTCGTTTTGCCCATTCCCTAGGGGCAGATGGGCACATTACTGTACCCATCTGCCCCCAGAATGGGCTGAACGTGCTGGCCCATGCTTTGGGGGCCGGAGGAGAGAGGGCACATAGTAAGTGCCCCCCCCCCCCACTTCACAAACAGATCCCTGGTGGTCTAGTGGCATAGCTGGGCGCGGATCGAGCAATCCTCACCCGATCCGCGGCTTGCAATGCTTCAAAGAAGGTGTTGTTGGAAAGGGGAGAGTCTCCCCTTTCCAACGACACCTGCATCGATCTCCATGGCACAATAATGCAGAGATCGAGGGAGGGAAAGAAGGGAACTCACCTTCACTTTTCACTGCGGCAGGCGAAAATGGCTGCCGCAGTGAAATTTACTTTCAGTTTCACATCAGCGTGCATTACGCACGCTGACATGAAAATGAAGGAAATCCAACCCCCTGGCCATGAGGAGGAACCTCCTCCTCACATAGCCTGGGGGCTGGATTACACTTTTGTGCGATTGCTGCTTTGCAGCGATCGCACAAAGTGAAGTGCAAAAAAGGACGAGGTATCTCGTCCTTGGCACTGCTAAGGTAATGTCAAGGATGAGATACCTCGTCCTTGGCACTTAAGTGGTTAAATAATCAAAATTAAAATAACAAAAACACAAACAAAAACAAACCGCAATGCTTCAGGAATCCAGGAAAACATTTGATCCCACCAACTTCCGCCCTGTACTTGAGTTAGTCGGCAAATCAGATCATTTAAATTACTAATACGTTTCTCAATAGAACGGCAATGGGTATTTAAATCAAACAGCACATCACTTCAACAGCATTGCAACCCAAATTATGCTTAAAAAACAAATGATCTACAGCAGCCCTGTTTTGCAAAATAGCGTTTCTAAAATTCCTGCTATCTAAAAGCAGTTCTGTCAAAATTTGACAGGTTTCATTAGGCGCCGTAACCACCACACAACATAATTTAATCAAGGATTTATAACCACCAGCCGCCAACCCACATACACCCACCATGGAAAATGCAAGCATTAAAACCTCAGGTTCAGATAACAAATGCACATTAGAATCACAATCTGTCAATAGGCCAATATGATGAACAGAACGTGTGGCTCGACGAATCACAGGCTGTAAAGGAAACATCATCAAACCGAGCCGTGTTAAAGGACAAGGTCCACCAGAAATATTTGCAGGAGTGTAGGTAAAGTTACCACAGGAAAATAGCCAACCTGTTGGAAGTTTCACATGTCGAAGATGGCTGGCGGCACAACAGTAAAATTACACAACATGGAGTTTGAAACATTAGTGCACGCACTGTCAGAACGCGCACATAAATGCTTCTGAAAGGCAGTTTTGGTCACCGCATTGGGCACGCCTAACTTCTGGCATTTGCCAATATGTCGAGGGTCACAAGACAAAAAGCACACATCGGCTGGAGCAATGTCGGAAGTAACAATCCAAGTCATATTTCTCCACATGCGATCAGTGTCAGGGCAAAACTTGCAGTACTCATAAACGGAAAAAATAACTTCTCACATCCGAGTCCTCCACCAGAGAATCATTATGCAATACACCGAAAACGTGTCACAGTACAGGTGCCGGCGTAGGGACGGCCACAAGACACATCAAAATTAAGTTCGAAGCATCATGAACATCAGCCAGGCAAAGGTATGAGATGTTCAGCATTCGACGGGCTAGAAAAGCCCACATATTTTCAGGTTACTTGACAATCGCAACATAGCTATGGCGCGCAAAAGACATGGACATTGCGGAAGAGGGCAAAACATGAAGCCCCTCTTCATGACGTTTCCTCGATCAAATCACGGTACAGTGCAGTCGAATCGGTGTTAGGCAATGTGACAACATCAAAGCCGTCAGTAGTCATCCAGATCATCAAAGTAGGTTGTACAAGGGAGACATTCGCCACAGCTTCTCGCATGTCCCCGTTCCCTCCCGATCGGACTCTACACAAATCCACAAGGGCACACATCACGAACAAGGTCTGGAAAAAAAACAATTACGGAAAAAACAAGATATCAGCAAAGTACATCACTCACGTAAATAACATTTGTCAGCAAACAACTTGATCTTCCGCTGCTGCAATTACATCTGCCGGAACTGCCGGGCCACTAGATTCTTATTCAACCCAAACTTTTGCTCCTGGATCCATTTAGTCTGATGAGCCAAAACCTTTGTCCCGATGTGTAGTTATCACTGTGGGCGGATCTCCTTTTTGTTTAACAATGGATAATTAGAGGGGCGTGGGCAACAGCCGAACGATGGAGACGTAAACTTTCACCGCTCCCGTGCCTCCGGACAGATCCTGCTGTCACAACCACGGGATACTGGCAGCTGTGGAAGAGGTGGAAACATGGCCACCATCTAACAGTGCCACAATGTTTCTTCCCTAGACGTTGTTAACGGTCTAGACCTTTCCAACATGGCCACCGCCGAGTGTATTTAACATCCTACACTCAGCGGTTCGGCGCGTTGCAACTTTGATCTCTCTTGTTGCGCTGCGCTCGGTAACCTTTCTTAGCGGTGGTCCGCTCTATCCCCTGCTTTTTCTTTCCCGCTCACCATTCCCTTGTTCCTGCTTCCTTGACTCCTCCCTGGCTCTTTCTGGGTTTTCTGTCTGGAACAGCCTCCTTCTGCCCCCTTCTTTTTTGTTTCCCTCGAGAATCTGGTTTCATTCTCTCAGCTTGGAATTGTGCTACAGTCAGCTTTCCACTTGTCGCCTTGGTCTTCATCCGGTGTAGACTCTTCTCACTCAACCTACGATCCTGAAGGGGTTTTTGTGCCGCAAGGCTTTTCCCCGTACTCTGTTGCTGGCTGTCGCGGAGGGGAGTCACTGTTGATTCCGGACTCAGAGTCACAGTGGCTTCCTTTTGAGGTAGACCTTACCTTCTTAAGAAGAAGCAGCCACAAGCCAGACACACTGAAGAAGAAACTGGACTACTCTTCCACGTCAGGTGAGGAGGAAGGGGAACTAGGAGATATCCTGTGTTTGAGTGAAGAGGAAGATTTAACTGACAATCCCAATATTGTATTTGGGCAGCCCGGTGGCCTTGATACCTGCACACATCCTGCTTAAATTGCAACTGTGAAATGCCCAAAAACACTTCACTGATGCATGAATATTTGCTGCATCGATTCGTGTAGAAGCAGATCTGAATCGGAGCGCGACTCCGAGTTTATGACGATCGAAAGACGCAGAGTTCAATCCACGTACAGCTCCCAAAATGGCCACCTTGGATTTGCTGTAGGCGGCGAGCGCTGCATATAATCGTGGGTGCCAGCAGAGGAGAGAAGAAAGAGAGACACCACCTGCAATACCGCGGATTGCCTGGAAATCACAGGACCCTCGACCTGCTCCTGGCGGAGAGACCGCGAGGTCGCTGGGGACACTCATCACCCGCTCCCCCACCTCGTACCAGCACAGCGACGGCGCTCCCACCCCCAGAGGCGACCGCGAGAGACTTGTTTCCCCCCCCACTGCTGATAATCGGTGGAGAGGAGCGGGAGGATCCCGCAGGCGAGCGCTGTAGAGACTGGTCCCTGGGGCTGGGGAGATACAGCCAGCTCCCGCCGGCACTCATCCAATGGCGCCGAGCACAGTGAAAGAACCACCACGACATGCTTTCTGAGGCACTGCTACAGCACGCAGGGGGGCCAACAAAGACCACCAACACCCTCAGCAAGATCGTGGGTGCTCCACACAACGTAGAGCGCCTGCTGAGTTCCCTGTGACCCGGAGACACTGATCCTGCCTCACTGCAGCCGAAGCACAGCGGTAAGGAGTGGGGGGCAGCTGGGAGCTGGTGCCACAGACGAGAGACGCTGCCTGCCCCCCCGCCGCACCCGCACATTAAGGTGGATCTGATAATCCCACCGTACCCTCCTGCAGCTGAAGGCGGACACTGTACTACTGTCCCGGGAGTCAGCCGAACAAAGCATGCCACGGGTGGCTGGTGGCAAGAAATGGACCTTTTATACTGGTTTTAATGAACACTAAGAGATGGGAGAGAGCGCCCGAAATCCTGGCACCAACCCCAGCCCAACCAAAGCGCAGAAATACCAGGGGCACACATACTAAAAGGGCCCACTGGTGCCATCCATAGAAAGCCAGTCAAGCCTCACCAAATAGCCTATACCAGGCAAGTGTGCCACGGAAAGTGACTGCACATACAGCCGCACGGAACTGCCCCAAATAGTCTGTTGCAACTCGCAGCGAAAACACGTTACAGCGGCAGAAGCTGCCTTCCCCTCAGCTGTGGGGTGCACGAAGGAACTCAACGCACATTGGAGGCTCACCAACACAGCTCCTTCCACCAAATCTCACCACCACAAGAGACCAACCAACACGTGTGCCCTGCAGCCAGAGTGGGAACTGCACTGTACTCCCGAGCAAAGCAAGCTGACCACAACAATCAAAACATACGAAAGTGCACGTACGCAACTGACGTAACCTCAGATGGAACCCTGCGGCCTGTGATCACCCCTCTCACAAGACGGAAGCGGAGTATCGGAGACATACTTAACATAGATCCACAAGATCACTAGCCACACTCCACTAAGACCAAGTGGTAATTACCCCCATCGCCCTGGAATCATCTGCTTATCCAAGCTATCACCACCTCCCCCCCTCCAAACAAGGCACTCACTTCCAGCGCGGCTTTACTAAATAAGCAAAATGGGGAAGGACAAGCTCAGGAAAACCTCTACACAAAGCAGAATTGAGCAATATGCAACCACATCAATGTCTCGCTCCCCCGAGCGGCTGCCACCAACAGAAGCAGACTGCATGGAAGATGATATCTCCCTCAGGGACATAATGAGTGCCATTGCCAGCACCAGAACATCGATGGAGAAGAAGATGGACAGTATTGGCGGGGACGTGTCCCTATTAAGACACGACCTACAGAAGCTAACCTCACGTACGGGAGAGGCAGAGGCACGAATCTCAGAAACTGAAGACAACCTACGAGGGGTAAACCGCCATATATCCGGTATGCTAGCATGGATTAAAATCCTGGAATCAAGAGTGGATGACAGCGAGGGCAGATCCCGGCGAAACAACATTCGCATACTAGGCCTCCTTGAGAAAGCAGAAGGGGCTTGCATGGAACTATTTCTTGAAGAATGGCCTACGAGCACATATGATGCAGAGTCCTTTTCCAGGTTTTTTTCCATTGAACGAGCTCACGGCATACCAACAGGTAAAGTCATACCAGGCGCACCGCCGCGCACAGTTATCGCAAGATTCCTGAACTACAGGGATAGAGACACTGTGCTACAGCTGACAAGATCGAAAGGGACAGTCATGTACAACGGATCAAAAATCGGTTTCTTCCCTGACTTCACCAGAGAGGTGCAGAAAGCGCGTCAATCCTTTCACCCACTCAAAAAACGTCTGCAATCAATGGGAGTCAAATATGGGCTAATCTTCCCTGCCCAACTCAAAATATTTCATAATGGCACAACTGTGCACTTCACAGACCTCAAGGAAGCGTGGAATTGGGCTGAGAGTCACATAGATGGCGACTGGGGCGCCGAGGTGAAGAAGAGAAGGGAATGCAACAGACCACACCCTGAGCGACCACCAGACCCGGAACCGCAGCAACAACTACAAGTTGAGATCCCGCAACAAGGAAACAAATAATAAGATGGAAAATCACCCATGACAATGATATCACTGCAAGTGAAAAGCAAGGGAGCCCATGCTCCACACTGTAAACCAAATCACAAAGCATATTAAGGCTGGTGGCTAGCTAGCAGCCGCCCCCTAGACAAAGAAACAAACTCATAGTACCAAACAAGGGAGCTATACTGCCCAGCTTTAATCTATACCCAGACTGTAGAGCCCGGCTAACACGGAGCGGGCATATGCGAGATAAAGATTAACTGTTTACAAGTTTATGTTGGGCCGACAGATGCTTCAGTTGGGGGTGGAGTATGGGGAGAGGGGAGTTGGAAATAATGTTTTTATTCAATGTTTAGCATACAATGGCATTATGAGCAGAACAAATAAGGCAAACACCGTAATATATCATACCTTGATAACATCGTCACAATGGTACCCTATGAAACACATCCGGGAACCTAACATCCAAACATCCAATGGCACCTGACACTGCTTCAAATAATAGGCGCCTAACACTCCTGTCATGGAATGTGAATGGGCTAGGATCCAGCATTAAAAGAAGGCTGGTATTGCAATACATAAAAAGGCACTCCCCAGGCATAGCCCTCCTAACCGAAATGCACCTGGCGGGAACCACAAGCAAATTCTTCCAAAGATCCAATTACCACAGAGCGATACATGCAGGCTTCTTCATGGGGGTGAGAGGAGTGCTAATACTGATCCATAAAAGACTTCCCCTGGAGATCAAGCACATAACGCAGGACAGAGGTGGTTGCTATGTACAAATTCAGGCAACGCTCTGGAACCAAACTCTGGCGATTATGGCAATATATTCTCCACCAGCCCTCCTTAATACTCTACTAGCCGACATTACCCCCATCCTGACAACAAGTATGGCAGGCACGTGGGTAATAGGAGGGGACTTCAACGAAGTAATGGACAATGCCTCAGACCGCACGCACTTGAGAAACAGAAACCCTTCCACCATCACCAAACTGGCCGCCTTTGCGTCCGCATTGGGGCTCCGGGATACGTGGCGAGACCTACATGGGGAGGAACTTGAATATTCCTTCCACTCAGGAGTGCATGCTTCAATGTCCAGAATAGACTATTTCTTCCTACCAAACCAGAAAATCCACAAAGCTTGCAACTCATCCTTCCTCCCACGAGGCATCTCTGATCACTCCCCATTATTACTTGAACTGGAAACGGAGAGGCCACGTCCTCCTCCCACATGGCGGTTTAACTCCTATTACCTAGGGTTCCCAGACCTACAAGAGAAGATAGAGGCAGCCACCTCCAACTACTTCGATCTAAACACAGGCTCCGTTGATGACCCCACTATACTATGGGAAGCATACAAGCCAGTCCTGAGAGGTGAAAATATCTCGTGGACGTCAGCCAAAAAAAAAACACAATGTGAACTGATCCTAGAAGCCGAAAGAGAAGTTGTGATCAAACAACACATCACCAGTGATACTCCCGAGACAAACAGAGCCCTAATATTGGCGGAGAAAAAGCTGCATAATCTATCTCTGGACTGCGCCAAAAAAGCACACAGTGCCATGAAAGCACGCCTATACGAAACGGGGGAAAAAGCTGGCATGGTTGGAAAGACATGATGAGGAACAACAGAAGGTAAAGAGCATTAGGACAAGGAATGCAGAAATAGTCTCCTCCGATGCAGAGATAGCAGAATGCTTTGCTGACTTCTACGAAGAATTCTATACATCTCCCAGTGGCACAGCAGCCAGCACCATATTTGACAGCACTGATTTCCCAACACTGACCACGGAGCAAGCCAACAAAATATGTTAGATAACAAAATAAGAGAGGATGAAATATCAGCAGCTATCACCCAACTCCAAGCAGGCAAGACCCCAGGCCCCAATGGTTTCCCACTGGACATTTGGAAAAAATTAAACCATCTAGATATATCTACCCACCTGCTCAACATGTTCGAACACTCCCTAATAAAGGGTAAGCTCCCGCCAGACCTCCGTAAAGCCACAATAATAGTGATCCCCAAAAAAGGCAAACCCCCAGAGGAGTGCAGCTCCTACAGGCCCATATCACTAATCAACAGCGAAGCGGAAATACTAGCCAAAATACTAGCTAACAGACTCCAAACTGTCATCACAGCACTGATCCATCCGGATCAATGCGGCTTTATGCCTCAAAGATCAACAAGAATGAATATTTGCAGGCTGCACTTGGCACTGGAGAGAGCACCCACCCTACAACAATCATTGGCGCTGCTAGCCATAGATTTTGAAAAAGCCTTTGATTTGGTATATTGGGAGGCTCTGTGGGCAATCATGAGAAAGATTAAATTTGGTGAACCATTCATAAAATGGGTCCAGCTTCTTTAAAACAACCCGGTGGCAGAGGTAAGAGTGAACGGGTGGCCCTCGCGCAACATCCAACTGGGAAAGGGTACCAGGCAAGGGTGCCCCCTCTCGGCAATGCTGTTCGCATTAATAATTGAACCGCTAGCAGTCACTCTGCGGGGCACAACCACGTGGACGGGTTTCCAGTGGAACTCAGATTGGGAAGAC
This sequence comes from Ambystoma mexicanum, assembly GCF_040938575.1. NCBI lineage: Eukaryota > Metazoa > Chordata > Amphibia > Caudata > Ambystomatidae > Ambystoma > Ambystoma mexicanum. The sequence continues at coordinate 1,003,366,629 of NC_090924.1, forward strand.
AAGATATCCATATACGCAGACGACCACCTGGTATATATAGGCGACCCGGTGGTCTCCTGCCCTATAGTCACTCAAATATTAATAAATTACGGAGCCTTCAGCGGCCTCAGGGTGAACTGGTCCAAGTCCGTGCTCTTTCCGGCGAAGGGAGTAGACTGCATACCGCCACTTGGCTCCCCACACCAAATCGAACTCACACAGTTTCGATATCTAGGCATCATAATCACAAACTGGATAGCTACGTGTCCCAAAACCTACATCCATTAGTTAAGAAATTTGCGCAAGATCTAGTCCACTGGGAAGCACTGCCACTGCCACTATTAGGCAGAGCAGTGCTACTCAAGATGTTGGCTCTACCCCGGTTCTTGTACATCAACAGCAACTGAGTGTGCGTACAAGTGAGTTTGTGACACTGCATATCCATTTACAATTTCCAGTGCATGCGTGTGTCCGTAGAGCTGCGCTTGTGTGCACACGGAACTGCTAGTGTCTGGACACGAAACAGCAAGTGAGCATATGCCTGTGCACAAAACTTCATGTATGTGGTGTGTGCGTAGTGGATAGCAAGTGTCCACGCGGTACTCCCTGGGACTGCCAGTCCTCTGATAGTTAATACTGTGGTTGAGGTATAGGGGTTCCCCTGGCGTTCGGTGGTGGGGGGGAGGCTTACTCTGGGGGCGATTGATGGGGTGAGGGTAGCGGCAGGATTCGCCCGCTTGAGGGGGTACTGGGGTAAGGCCTGAGGCTGCAGGGGGCGTTAGACCACGAGGTTGTTTCCGTGGGTAGTTAAGTGATACGGCGCAGAAGGTACTCAGCGGTATAGGTGCGGGTTGCTACTTAAGGGGGCCATTTGGATATGAGTTGAGTCCGCAGGCCGTCTTTGGGGGCGAGGATTGGGAATAGAGGTGGGCATTGGTGGTTAAAGGAGGCTCTCGGAATGAGTGGTGAGGTAAGAGTGGTGTCCGGGTGGCTACGGGGGACACTCACCACTTGAGAAGGGTATTACTGGGGTCACGATTGGTTATGGATGAGGGCACATGGGTTAAGAGTTGCTCCTGGAAAGTGAGGCAGTGAGGGTGGTGTGTGCAGGCCGGGTATTTATATCTGGCCATCATGAGTGCCACTCGCCTCTTGAGGTGGGCTCTGAGGTCACAATGGATGCTGAGGGTGGGTGGAGGTGGGCACTTGTATAGGCTTGCTCTTGACAGGGTGGGAGTGGCCTACAGGGTACTCTGGAGATTTCCCAGTGGGCCTCTGCACCCTAGGCCTCTTTTGTATTTAAGGGCTTGCTTAAAATGTGTAATATGGGGCCCCTTTGAACATTATTTCCAGAACCTGGCAATTAGGAGACAGGCGTCAATCCAGCCGGCAGTGCGCGTTCGCGATGTCCCCCACCTGGCCCTCCATCATGCTTCACTAACAGGGCTCAGATTGGTGCCCCTAGGTGTGGGCGCACTGGGAGGGGGGATTGCCCCTGCGGTGGTTGTTGGGATTTGCACACTGTGCACCTCCTCTCATCCCTCAGAGTCACCCTTTCACCCAGCGCTGTGTCCACAGGTACAGGGATTAGCATATGTGCTGTCAGCAGAACAATACACGGGAGCAGATAAAGGCCGGCTTTCTGTGTCCAGAGAGGGGGCGTTTGAAGTCAGGAAAGGCAGAATGCAGATTATGCAGAAGATAAAGAGCTCCCTGGCTTGGGGAGATACTGATCCCCACTTCACCTTCTCACCCCACTCCTCGAAGCCCCCCCCACATCCGTGGCCTACCCTCGCCAAACCAAGACTTCCTGTCTGTCAAGTGGGTGTGGGGGGGAGAGACAGAAAGAAGGAGCATGACATACAAAAGGAAAGAAAGAAAGAAAGAAAGAAAGAAAGAAAGAAAGAAAGAAAGAAAGAAAGAAAGAAAGAAAGAAAGAAAGAAAGAAAGAAAGAAAGAAAGAAAGAAAGATTAATTTAGGAAAAATGGAAGCATGGAAAAGGAAGGAAGGAAGGAGGAAGGAGGGAGGGGGCCCGTGGACTGGCCGTATGTGCTCTGCCTGCTATTGCCCCAGAACTGTTTTGTGTCCTTGCAGGATGATGGGGAACGCGGCGCCCATTATAATGGTAGAATGTCCCAAGACTAGCAACATTCTTGTCTTTTAAAGTCATTTGCTTCGCTCGCTGATAGTCACAGTAGCTACTTTTCCTTTGAATTTGGAAAAAAGGAGTTTCACCTACTCCACTGGCCCAGAAGCCAAACTCTCTGCGAGGTGCTGCAGCCAGGCTCACTCTGAGAATCCCAGCCCAGGGACACACCAACGTGCCCCTCGCAGCATGAGCGTCCATGAGACAGCTTGATGAGAGGAGAGCTCTTACAAGCAGCTCTGCAGAACTCTCTGCAGTGCGTGTGCCTGAAGTGGCACCAGAACCTCTCGGAGAGCATGATTTATTCATTTTGTAACTTCTCCCTCTTCAGGGCAGGGCCGTGACGCCAGATTACTCCTTTCCTGTTACCAGTTAACACGCAAAGTAAAGAGGTCATGGGCAGCTGCGCAGGCAGGCCCATAAATTGTATGTATACTTTCCCCAAGCAAAGAGGCCCTGTGTCCTCGAGGCCTACCGGGGAAACTCCAGGTGTCCCGGTGGGCCAGTCCAGGCCTGGCTATAAACAAGAAGAAGGAACCTTCTACCACATCCTATGGCAATGCACACGAATACAACACTTTTGGCGGAAATGTAGTGAAAGACTCTCTAGGCTCTAGGGTCATGTGCCAACCAATTCCCACTGACCCCAAACTCCATCTCCTGGGAATTGAAGAGGGGAAATGTCTCGCTTCGAAAAGCTGCTGCTCTCAACATCCACAGGAATAGCCAAAAGAAACATCGCACAACTGTGGGGCTCAGAAACAATTCCACATTATGACCAATGGACATCAGATGTAGACGCTATCATCCTAATGGAATGCCGTGTCTACCAAGCAAGATGCTGCCCGGGCAAGGCAGATAAAATATGGGGGAAATGGGAACAAATGCCGTAAAATACGCACAGAACGAACTAATGAACTCCGGTGCGCAACCCTGTCACCACTCCAAAATACACACCACTACCTGTCATCTCCCGAATGTGATAAGCAAGAAAGTGCCAAATTTGTGTTTGTACATGTATTTTTATTTTTATATATATATATATATATATATATATATATCAGAGAGGTCCTACAATCCCAAATAGGAAGAGAACCCAAAGATATATAGTGCTCACACGGTAGAAATAGGAAGATTTTAATAGTAGAAAACTGCACAATAGTGCAGAGCAAAAAAGGCTGGGGGAACATCTGTTCATAATGCTCCTCCATCTGTATGCAAAGTTACATGTTTGTGTATTGAATGTCTTTGTTTGGAACATCGAAAATTCAATAAAAATTGGTTATTAAAAAAAACAATGGATAATTACACAGGGACGATAATCAGTTGAGCCACTCTGTCCCCTTTATCAGAGTACAGCCATTTTAGAGCGGCTCCACCGCCCGCCTAAAATTTCACCCCTCACGGATCGAGAGAGCACTTGTTATTTAGCTAACACAGGTTTCCCCACGGGAAGCACCTAGATAGATTCTAATATGTGTATAGCTAACTTAAACACCTGCGGGGGAGACACGCAGTAGATACGATGCCCATGCATGAAACACGAGTGTTGAAAAAAGAGGCACATTCATAGTGCAAGTCACCATCACAGCCGCGCTGCATTTTGATACAGGTGACACACAAGCGCATTGTAGCGCTTTTTCACGAGATAGTTATCTATCTTCTTTACAGCCATTGAGCTGACTGATACATCCTAGATGCACAGGATTCTACACATCCAGCGCACTGAAGGCGCCACGAGCGAAGTACTCTAACCAGTGCCAACGCTTACCTGTCACACCAAAATACCAAGGCACAGGTAGGACTTTTGTCCAGCAGACAGTTACAGGATCTTTTTTCCTGTAGAGATTCACCCGTCTCTCATTGCAAATTGTATCCGCTTACCTTTTAGATGTCCCAATCAAGTGACAACTCCAGTCCACTAAATTTGTCCTGAAGACGGCCCCAGCAACATCATTAGCAACTGAGTGCCAGAAACGCCAGTATTGTGTCGACGAGACAGATGTGAAGTCAACCGGACCACCAGATTGGATTCTACTGATAATAGAAACAGCGGAAGAAGAAGGCAAAAAGCAAACCGAGGAGCTGAAACAACAGGAAGATAAGATTAAGACCGACTCCACCATCCCTGACATCAAGAAGCAGCTAGAACAAATAGAGGAAGAAATCAAGAAATTTAAGGAGTTTACATTAGATTAAAAAATCTGGAAACTCAAGAAGGACATACAAAACTATAAAGAGGAACGTACATATCCCTACTTGGTCCTGGGTTTCTACCACCAACAGAACAGCGGAAACACTGGCACGCCTGGCGGAAGACCCCCAAGGAAATTTGTATCCTTCTCCAATTCGTCCAACAGCAACGGATCAAGATCTCCACCAAGAGGCACTGCACCGAAAACAAGAGGACAACAGCAACAATTTTTTCAAGGGCGAGGGAAGCAAGGCAGACCGAGACAACAAGGCTAGCATGGAATGCGGACACGCAAGTGGACCTCCCAACTCCAACAGACCTGGTGATCCCAATTTTCAATCTCAGCACATACAGCCTGACCACAGAAGACACGGAAGTGTTGAGCAAAGGACTAAGCTTTGTCCCAAAAAACAAAGCAGACCGCTTCACCACGGAAGTAGAAGTACGGAGGTTCTTTCAACTGATACGGCTTCGGTACTTCTTCAGAGACTCGAACAAGGAACAAGATAAAGACCCCACTACTACAGGTCTCAAACCAAAATCCACCTTCACGCCTCTTACTTCTATGATCTGCCCTGAGATAGTAGCTTTTGAGAACAGGATTCTAAGGGAAATGGACAACATCTTCAAAACTAAGAATAATTACAGAGACAACCTCAAAAAGACAGAAGACAAGCTTTAAAGAACCCCGAAACAAATAACCTCTTTCTAGTCAAACCCGCGGACAAAGGTGGAGGTATTGTCCTATGGGGAAAAGTACTATACGAAGACGAAATCGCCCGACAACAGAGTGACACTCGATTTTATAAGAAACTGGACCACAACCCCACAGCACGCCTAGCGGAAGAAATTACAAGCCTCATGCTTTATGCAAATACACAAGGATGGATCGATGAGGATGAGAGAGCTTTCCTAACAAAAGCTCACCCGGTCATACCAGCCTTCTATTGCATCCCGAAAGTCCATAAACACACCACAAAACCACCAGGGAGACCCATAGTTTCAGCAATAGGGTCAATCTTAGAACCATTGTCCATCTATACGGATATATTCCTTAGACCAAGCGTCAGAAAAATGAAGTCATTTATCCAAGACACCACGGCCATGATTCACCATCTAAACAATGGCCCGACTTCACCACAAGATATACTCGTCACGTTTGACGTGGAAACTCTATATACAAGCATACTGCAAATCGAGTGCATCAACATTTTCAAAAAATACCTAGACAAGCGCACAGATGTATCAACACCGACCTCATTCATTGAAGAGTGCATAAGACTCGCGCTCACGGAAAACTTCTTCATATATCAAGGACAATTCTACCAGCAGATCAGAGGAACTAGTATGGGATCCACCTTCACGCCAGATATTGCAAACCTGTACATGGACAACCAAGAGAATCTATTCATATACAATGAGGACAACCAATACAACAACCAACTAGTAGGATGGGTAAGGTACATAGACGATATCTTCACCATTTGGAAAGGCAACGTCCAGGAACTACAAGAGTTTCATAAGTGGTTGAATAACGTAGACCCCTACATCAAGTTTACAATGCACTTTGACACTAACCACCTGGCTTTCCTAGATCTTGACATCCTGAGAGCTGAAGATGGAACCATCACTACAACTTTGTACCGGAAACCCACAGACAAAAACACACTACTCAATTTCTCCAGTTTCCATCCCCAATCACTCAAAGAAAACCTTCCTTACGGGCAGTTCCTGAGAATAAGAAGGAACTGTTCCTCTCTACCTGTCATGATCACTGCTTCCAAGGAGCCAGGACCAGCCCAACGTCCTTGGAAGCAGGCCCCTAACCCTAATCCTAGGCACCAGCCGGTCCCCACATGGACCTTTTGGACCTTGTCCTAACGCCGGTGGCACCAGGATCATCAGAATCATCGGTCCCGGCACTGGAAGCGCCGGGCTCATAATATGTGTGCAGATGTTTGGGTGGACTTACCTGCAGCAGACCATGCTGCTTACTTACCAGCCACTTAGAAGTCCTCTGTAAACAGGAACTACTTTCTTACCTGGGTGGGGCAGCTCCATTCCCTGGATTCAGCACGAGGAAAGCTTCTGGAACTGGAACTCTTTTCTTACCGAGGCGGGGCCGTGGAGGAAGACGCCTCATCACTCCAAGGCTATTTAAACCACACCCGATGGATGAAACGTGCTTCGCGTTATTCTGCATCTGCAGCAGAACGCTCACCGAGTCTGTTCCAGCCTTTCTTCCTCAATCTGCAAGAATCATACTCACCATTCCTGTATCCAGTCGACAGCAGCATCTGCAGAGACAAGAAACAGCAGGTTAGCAAGGCAGTCTTAACTCGCAGTGCTTACTCACCTGATCCATCGGCTGCGGTCATTTCGGCACGCTGTACTTTCGCCTGTGAAGACAAAATTATTGTCATTACTTACCGGCACTCCGTGAACTCTGGAATTCTTCACGCTGCATCGCCACCTGCGGAGATCAAAGCATCGTATTTACTTACGGGCCTTCCGCGGACTCCGGCGCTGCAAACAAGCTTCTGAAAGACAAAAGAAGAGACATTAGACAGGTATTTACTTACGCCCATCGCGCTCTTCACAATAGAACGCCTGCAAATACTCCGGTGCCTCTTCAGCACGAACTACGCTGCAAGGGAAAGAACAGCTAGAGCGCTTGCATTTACTCACGCATTTCCAGGCGCTTTATTTCATCTTCCTCAAGAGTCCTGCAAGCAAAAGGGAGAAAAGCATCATACGAAGTCCTGTTCAATGTTAACGTGCCTTGCACCTAAAGACTCTAAAGACTATAAAGATTAAAAAGGTGTCTGGAAACTCACCGCTCGTGCGATTAACGACGGTAAAGGTCCTCTGAGTCCAAGAGGCCTATGTTTCACCAGTGAAGGAACTGGCAACAGCGCCCTGCATCAGACGCAGATGGAGAGTCCGGCATTCACCTATCTAAGGTGAGCACGTTGACCTGGGGGCTCTACGGAGAAGCTTGGGAGAGAGAGGAAGAGAGACATTAAACGACCCAGACCATTAACCCCTATATTCTTTCATCTGCAGAAACCTCACCCTATGAGTTTGTCACACAGTGCAAAGAGGTTCGACCCCAGAAGCCCATCGAGTCCTGCACATCACCTTTCGAATCACAGACACCTTCCTGCCACGACCTGCGCCTCCATGGGAATCAGGTGAGCGTTACACTACCTGAATATGACCACCACGGCAAAGACCTAGAAAACCGTCTGAAGACAAGGGGGTATCCACCAACTATCATTAGGAAAGCACGAAAAACAGCGAGAAACAGGAACAGGACAGATTGCCTGTCCAAGCAGACTAGAACAGAACACAAAGACAAGATGATATGTGTAACCACTTTCTCACCTATAAGCAATGCACTCAGAAAATCAATCCTTACCAATTGGCATGTACTACAAACAGACGTTTTTACACCAACAACGCCACGCTTTGCCTTCAAAAGAAGTGAAAACATCAAAGATCGGCTGGTACACACGTACCCCACAGAGAAACCCACACCCAACGCCCAAACTACCCCATGGCAGCTCCCACCCGTGGTTGGACACTACCACTGCGGTAAATGCTCAGTGTGCCACCTAACCCAAGACCAGAAAGAGATATCCTTGAAAGGCATCACATGGAAATACAAAGCTTTCGCGAACTGCCTCACCAAATGGAGTGTTTACTTCATCAAATGCCTATGCAACCTGTACTATATAGGCAAAAGTAAGCGCGAAATTCGACAAAGGATTTGTGAGCACAGGTCTTGCTTAAAAAACAAAATAGAGGACAAACCAATGGTGGCCCATTTTGTTAAAAACCAACATAAACACACAGAACTGAAATGGTGTGTGATTCAAACCGTTGAAGCAAAGGCGAGAGGGGGTGATAGAGACCTAGCACTAAGGAAGCTGGAACAGAAATGGATACACAAGTTAGACACGGTGAAAAATGGTTTAAATGTTGCCATAGAGTGGAATTTGTTTTTCTGATTGGTTTTTCTGAATGGTTTTTCTAAATGTTCCATGTCCGCTGAAACATCCATGCAACTTTTGATGCCCCTGTATGACTATCTCATTTAGGCTTAATGATATTTGTTGTATATGAAACACGACAATTGCTTGGAAAAAAATATAATGGTGGAATTTAACATTGTGTATATAAAACGAGCGCATGCAAGTTTAAAATGCAGCAACAGTATACCACACACTATGCCACTCACATTAGCAACATTGAGCATAGCAAGCTCTTACAACACATCGATACAAGCATCGAGACACGACTCCCCCAAGGAGAGCTAGGCAGCACACTGTTCACTCGCGCATGCGCGCCCGTATGCGGGACGCGCACACACAAGTGACGTGAGCTGATATAGCCCACACGCATGAGCGCAACAGCAGACGCTGCTAATGACTCAGCAATCTGCAGTTACGAGCTGCCGAGACGAGTAAGTACAGCCATTTTAGAGCGGCTCCACCGCCCGCCTTAAAAATTCACCCCTCACGGCTCGAGAGAGCACTTGTTATTTAGCTAACACAGGTTCCCCCACGGGAAGCACCTAGATAGATTCTAATATGTGTATAGCTAACCTAAACACCTGCGGGGGAGACACGCAGTAGACACGATGCCCATGCATGAAACACAAGTGTTGAAAAAAGAGGCACATTCATAGTGCAAGTCACCATCACAGCCGCGCGGCTTTTTGATACAGGTGACACATAAGGGCATTGTAGCGCTTTTTCACAAGATATTTATCTATCTTCTTTACAGCCATTGAGCTGACTGATACATCCTAGATCCACAGGATTCTACACATCCAGCGCACTGAAGGTGCCACTAGCGAAGTACTCTAACCAGTGCCAACGCTTACCTGTCACACCAAACTACCAAGGCACAGGTAGGACTTTTGTCCAGCACACCGTTACAGGATCTTTTTTCCTGTAGAGATACACCCGTCTCTCATTGCGAATTGTATCCGCTTACCTTTTAGATGTCCCAATCAAGTGACAGCTCCAGTCCACTAAATTTGTCCTGAAGACGGCCCCAGCAACACCATTAGCAACTGAGTGCCAGAAACACCAGTATTTTGTCGATGAGATAGATGTGAAGTCAACCGGACCACCAGATTGGATTCTACTGATAATAGAAACAGCGGAAGAAGAAGGCAAAAAGCAAACCGAGGAGCTGAAACAACAGGAAGATAAGATAAAAGACCAACTCCACCATCCCAGACATCAAGAAGCAGCTAGAACAAATAGAGGAAGAAATCAAGAAATTTAAGGAGTTTACATTAGATTAAAATATCTGGAAACTCAAGAAGGACATACAAAACTATAAAGAGGAACGTACATACCCCATACTTGGTCCCGGGTTTCTACCACCAACAGAACAGCGAAAACACTGGCACGCCTGGCGTAAGACCCCCAAGGAAATTTGTATCCTTCTCCAATTCATCCAACAGCAGCGGTTCAAGATCTCCACCAAGAGGCACTACACTGAAAACAAGAGGACAACAGCAACCATTTTTTCAAGGGCGAGGGAAGCAGGGCAGACCGAGACAACAAGGCTACCACGGAATGCGGACACGCGAGTGGATCTCCCAACCCCAACAGACCTGGTGATCCCAATTTTCAATCTCAGCACATACAGCCTGACCACAGAAGACACGGAAGTGTTGAGCAAAGGACTAAGCTTTGTCCCAAAAAACAAAGCAGACCGCTTCACCACGGAAGTAGAAGTACGGAAGTTCTTTCAACTAATACGGCTTTGGTACTTCTTCAGAGACTCGAACAAGGAACAAGATAAAGACCCCACTACTACAGGTCTCAAACCAAAATCCACCTTCACGCCTCTTACTTCTATGATCTGCCCTGAGATAGTAGCTTTTGAGAACAGGATTCTAAGGGAAATGGACAACATCTTCAAAACTAAGAATAATTACAGAGACAACCTCAAAAAGACAGAAAGACAAGCTTTAAAGAACCTTGAAACAAATAACCTCTTTCTAGTTAAACCCGCGGACAAAGGAGGAGGTATTGTCCTATGGGGAAAAGAACTATACGAAGACAAAATCGCCAGACAACTGAGTGACACTCGATTTTATAAGAAACTGGACCACAACCCCACAGCACGCCTAGCGGAAGAAATCACAAGCCTCATGCTTTATGCAAATACACAAGGATGGATCGATGAGGATGAGAGACCTTTCCTAACAAAAGCTCACCCGGTCATACCAGCCTTCTATTGCATCCCGAAAGTCCATAAGCACACTACAAAACCACCAGGGAGACCCATAGTTTCAGCAATAGGGTCAATCTTAGAAACATTGTCCATCTATACGGATATATTCCTTAGACCAAGCGTCAGAAAAATGAAGTCATTTATCGAAGACACCACGGCCATGATTCACCATCTAAACAATGTCCCGACTTCACCACAAGATATACTCGTCACGTTTGACGTGGAAGCTCTATATACAAGCATACAGCAAATCGAGTGCATCAACATTCTCAAAAAATACCTAGACAAGTGCACAGATGTATCAACACCGACCTCATTCATTGAAGAGTGCATAAGACTTGCGTTCACGGAAAACTTCTTCATATATCAATGACAATTCTACCAGCAGATCAGAGGAACTAGTATGGGATCCACCTTCGCGCCAGATATTGCAAACTTGTACATGGACAACCTAGAGAATCTATTCATATACAATGAGGACAACCAATACAACAACCAACTAGTAGGATGGGTAAGTACATAGACGATATCTGCACAATTCGGAAAGGCAACGTCCAGGAACTACAAGGGTTTCATAAGTGGTTGAATAAGGTAGACCCCTGCATCACGTTTACAATGCACTTTGACACTAGCCACCTGGCTTTCCTAGATCTTGACATCCTGAGAGCCGAAGATGGAACCATCACTACAACTTTGTACCGGAAACCCACAGACAAAAACACACTACTCAATTTCTCCAGTTTCCATCCCCAATCACTCAAAGAAAACCTTCCTTACGGGCAGTTCCTGAGAATAAGAAGGAACTGTTCCTCTCTACCTGAATATGACCACCACGGCAAAGACCTAGAAAACCGTCTGAAGACAAGGGCGTATCCACCAACTATCATTAGAAAAGCATGAAAACAGTGAGAAACAAGAACAGGACAGATTGCCTGTACAAGGAGACTAGAACAGAACACAAAGACAAGATGACATGTGTAACCACTTTCTCACCTATAAGCAATGCACTCAGAAAATCAATCCTTACCAATTGGCATGTACTACAAACAGACGTTTTTACACCAACAACGCCACGCTTTGCCTTCAAAAGAAGTGAAAACATCAAAGATCGGCTGGTACACACGTACCCCACAGAGAAACCCACACCCAACGCCCAAACTACCCTATGGCAGCTCCCACCCGTGGTTGGACACTACCACTGTGGTAAATGCTCAGTGTGCCACCTAACCCAGGACCAGAAAGAGATATCCTTGAAAGGCATCACATGGAAATACAAAGCTTTCTCGAACTGCCTCACCAAATGGAGTGTTTACTTGATAAAATGCCCATGCAACCTGTACTATATAGGCAAAAGTAAGCGCAAAATTCGACAAAGGATTTGTGAGCACAGGTCTTGCTTAAAAAACAAAATAGAGGACAAACCAATGGTGGCCAATTTTGTTAAAAACCAACATAAACACATAGAACTGAAATGATGTGTGATTCAAACCGTTGAAGCAAAGGCGAGAGGGGGTGATAGAGACCTAGCACTAAGGAAGCTGGAACAGAAATGGATACACCGGTTAGACACAGTGAAAAATGGTTTAAATGTCGCCATAGAGTGGAATTTGTTTTTCTGATTGGTTTTTCTGAATGGTTTTTCTAAATGTTCCATGTCCGCTGAAACATCCATGCAACTTTTGATGCCCCTGTATGACTATCTCATTTAGGCTTAATGATATTTGTTGTATATAGAACAAGACAATTGCTTGGAAAGAAATATAATGGTGGCATTTAACATTGTGTATATAAAGCGAGCGCATGCAAATTTAAAATGCAACAACAGTACACCACACACTATGCCACTCACATTAGCAACATTGAGCATAGCAAGCTCTTACAACACATCGATACACGCATCGAGACACGACTCCCCGAGGATAGCTAGGCAGCACACTGTTCACTCGCGCATGCGCGCCCGTATGCGGGACGGGCACACACAAGTGACGTGAGCTGATATAGCCCAAACGCATGCGCGCAACAGCAGACGCTGCTAACGACTCAGCAATCTGCAGTTACGAGCTGCCGAGACAAGTAAGTACAGCCATTTTAGAGCGGCTCCACTGCCCGCCTAAAATTTCACCCCTCACGGCTCGAGAGAGCAGTTGTTATTTAGCTGACAGGTTCCCCCACGGGAAGCACCTAGATAGATTCTAATATGTGTATAGCTAACTTAAACACCTGCGGGGGAGACACGCAGTAGACACGATGCCCATGCATGAAACACGAGTGTTGAAAAAAGAGGCACATTCATAGTGCAAGTCACCATCACAGCCGCGCAGCTTTTTGATACAGGTGACACACAAGCGCATTGTAGCGCTTTTTCACGAGATATTTATCTATCTTCTTTACAGCCATTGAGCTGACTGATACATCCTAGATGCACAGGATTCTACACATCCAGCGCACTGAAGGCGCCACGAGCGAAGTACTCTAACCAGTGCCAACGCTTACCTGTCACACCAAACTACCAAGGCACAGGTAGGACTTTTGTCCAGCACACCGTTACAGGATCTTTTTTCCTGTAGAGATACACCCGTCTCTCATTGCAAATTGTATCCGCTTACCTTTTAGATGTCCCAATCAAGTGATAGCTCCAGTCCACTAAATTTGTCCTGAAGACGGCCCCAGCAACACCATTAGCAACTGAGTGCCAGAAACACCAATATTGTGTCGACGAGACAGATGTGAAGTCAACCGGACCACATTCTAAGTCACCTTTTCTTACTAACCCACACTACAACCAGTGAATGTAAAGAACCAATGTATGTGGTTGATTATCAAGCCTGTTAGACTGAATCAGTTTTTTAGGCAAAACAAAAGGTCTTTGTTAATAGCTGTTTGAGCTATATTTTAAACCACAATGTTCAAATAAATGTAAATTGTATTGCATAAATTCTGGGTGTTCTCATATGTACAGACTAAACAACAGAGATCTGTGATAAACGTGTGCTGGGTCCATAACCGGCCAGTGTGATACAGGTGGGGTAGCCTAAGTCCTTCCTTTTTTCTTCCCTTTATGTATAGGCAACATTTATCTCCACCATTGATCAGAATGACTTTTATTTCTCCCTGATAATCTGCATCCACAATCCCTCCCAGTACCTGGATCCATCTCAATGCGAACCCAGATCTAAGGGCAATCAATCCCATAGGTTCTGATGGAATTTGTACTCTAATTCCAGTGTCAATAACAATGATTCCTCTTGGTTTGAGTCTGATCTCCTCCATAGTATGCAGATCTACCCCTGCAGACTCTGGTGTCGCTCGATAAGGAGCTAGAGCCCCAGGTAACATTTTCCAATAATCAACATTTCAAATGCCTTGTTTGGTTTCATTTGTAAAGCTGGCGTTAACATACGTATTAATGGAGTTTCAGCATTTGCAATTGGTCTGTTATTTCAACACTTGCACTGCATCCAGAAGGCGTTCCCGTGGCCCTTCCAGGTTGCCATCACCAGTCTTTTGCAACTGTTCTTTCAACAAACCATTCATTCCCTCAATCAATCCCAAAGCCTCAGGGTGATAAGCGACGCGGAAAAATCCATTCGACACCCTTCTCCTGACAATAGTCCTGAATCAGCTGTCCTTTAAAATGTGACCTATTGTTACTTTGAATCTGTAAAGGTACTCCATAGTACACTGCCACTTGATCAAATAATTTAATAGTATTAAATTGTGTAGCTCTTTTGCATGGTAATACCATCAAGTATCCTGAATACGTGTCCAAAATTGAACATGCATACTGTCATCCTCTGCTGATCGGTATCAGACTGATGTAATCGATCTGCCAAATCTGTCCAGGTAATTTAACTCGCCTCAATGTGCCTTGAATCACATGTCGAATGGATCTCTGTTTCTGATGTTGACACACTGGACATTACAAAATCACTGTTTTCACTACTTCTAAAGGACGCTAATTCCTCGATCTTGTGCCCACCTGATAGTAGCCATTTCTCCAAGATGCCCACTTTTCTGGTGTGCCCACTTAACAATCCCTTCCAGATCATTTTTGTGCCATGTCGGCAGCCAAACAGCTAGTCCATTAGCCAGAGACCATGAGTCAGTATACACATAACATTGACCAGGCGCTTCTTGCTTCAAAGCTTGATAAACTGCATATAATTCTGCAAATTGACTACTCCTTCCCTTTCCTGATGTCAAGATGTTCTTTGTTTTAGGATTGTACGATACCACCTTTCAGTGTCGCACAGCTCCCACATATTTGGCTGAACCATCAGTGAACCAAGCATGTTCAGTTTGTTCACTCCTCAAATCCCCATACAGGAGTCCCCATTTCACAGGAGACTCACAGATTTCTGTCATATCTGGTGGTTCCAAATCAACCAGCGGAACACCAGCCACTTGCTTGTGTAACTTTGCAATTCCACCCTTCCCTTTTCTGGCCCGATCTTGAATGTACCATTTCCATTTAATGATGCTAGCCTCTTGAGCATGCCCTATTCTATGTGTTTTAGGAGAGCTCAGTTCCCAATGCATGATCGGAATTTCTAATCGGATCAATACATCATGACCCAATGTCATTTGCTCTGTATCCACAAGAGCCCAATAGCATGCCAAACAACTGATTTTCAAATGGAGTACATCTGTCACCAGCTTTGGTAACTTGCAACTCCAAAATCTCAAAGTAACACGCTTCCTGTCCTGTTTTTGCCATAACCTCCAATTGGCATAATTGGCATGTAGAGACACATTTAACTCAACTTCACCTGCTCTCAACGGCCACAAATCGAGCACTTTTTGGATTGTATCTTTCGCTTGCTGAAATGCTTTCACTTGCTCATCACCCCATTCAAAGTCAGATTTTTTTCATGTCACTTTGTAAAGAGGTGCCAAAATCGCCCGCAAAAGGGTTATATACTGTCTCCAAAATCCAAACAACCCTATGAATTGTTGATCTTGTTTCTTATTCACAGGTGTAGTGCACTCAAGGATCTTTTGTTTGGCTTTCAGCACCATTTCACGATGCCCATTATGCCACTGAATTCCCAGAAAAATCAGTCTCCGCTGGACTCTGAATTTTAGTTTCATTAATTTCCCATCCTTCTTTTCACAGTCCTTCAATAATTACTTCTGGGTCCGTGTACACACTTTGCTCCTCCTTTGCCTGTATCAATATATTATCAATATAGTGCGAAATCAGTACATCAGGTTTGCACGTTATCTTATCCAAATGCTCTGCCACCAGCTGGTGACAAATAGTCGGACTATGCACGTACCCCACGGGCAAATGTAAAGAAATTGCAAACTGCTCTTGACACTCTTCGGCAATCGGCACAGTGAAACATGCATTAACCAAGTCTATCACTGCATACCACGTTCCCTCAATCCTCCAAGGAGTGTACTTATTCATCGGAGCTTCGAAATGAAACACACAATCAGAAGCGCCGGATTCCCGCATAGCGAATGGTTAAATAGATGACACGTGATCGCGGGGGCAGTGTGTCAATCATGTTCACCTTGCGGCGTACTATCGTGCCACCGCATAGTCACCATGGCGACCGTCCCAACATCTTCCAATGCATGTAGAATGGCTAAGCAGCTGTTCTGTATGCAGACGTGAACATCTTGCTCCGGAAACAGAGGTCCTGAATGCAGGGGAAACAGGAGGACGGTGCTTGGTATCAGTGGTTCTGGAACTATCAGCAGGCATGACATGGGACAATCAACACTTGATATTAATTCCCTTTCCAATTACCAATTTTTTTATCAACTTTTGTTTAAAGTGCAGAGATCTATTTCGCTCCCAGTCCAGTTATGGTAAAATGTCTACCATTAAACCTTAAAGGATTACCATGGATCAATGAGGCCTCCGCACCGGTATCAATCAAAGATTGAACCTCTTACATATTCCCCGGTTGCCAGAATAGATTTACATTCACATGAGGCTCTCTGTCTACCTTAGTCCAGACAACCGCTACCAGAGTTTGATCACAATCCTATTTATATTTTGAATGCGTGTATTTGGACTCTGTCTCCAACATCACACTCACCACTTTTCACAAGTCTGCAGAAGTCAGCTGATATGGTAAAGCCACCCCCACCCCCACAGACCCCTCATCCATCTCCTCTTCAGACGGCGTAGAAGGGGACTTGTCTCCAGCTTGCTTGTTCATATCTTGTCTTTTCACCTGTTTGTATCGCCCTTTTCCTTCAAGCCCTCGCTTTTTATATAGCTGGTACCTTTCCTGAGTTTCAATCCTATCAACGTCTTCTTGTGGCACTCCATCTTTTAGTAGCACCAAGAACATGTCTTTTCTCGACACACGAGAATCTCTACTGTTGGATCTCTTTCCAGGAGTCCATTTGTCAGTATGCCTCTCTCTCTCTCTCTCCCTCTCTCTCTCTCTCTCTCTCTCTCTCTCGCTCTCTCTCTCTATCTCTCTCTCTCTTTCTCTCTCTTCTCTCTCTCTCTCACTCTCTCTCTCTCTCTCTCTATCGGGTCTCTCTTCAACTTTGTTCCATTCCCCCAGGTTTGCTAATTGTGTGATAGCAACGACCGCTCCATCCGTTAATTTACCTGTCATCCCCACCAGCAAAGTCATCATTACATTTTTGTAAGCTGGTGGAGCAATTCAAAAGACTGTATTTCGGGCTAATGCCAACACCCCCATATGTTCTGTATCGTCAATATGGATGGGCTCTTTCATAGCATGCTCCCTAAGTCTTTGAATTTCCTCTCTCACTGTGTACCACCTCTTCTCCTTGGTAGGCCAGTCTGACGTAATCAGATACTTGCGATTACTCCCTTCAGCAGCTAACTGTAACAAAGACAGTGTTGAATGTCTCCCGTGGCCATCAGGAGGTGGCCCTGGCTGCAATACTTCCCGAATATTAGTCTATTGGGACAGGGGCAGAAACCTTGGAGAATCGATTGAATCTACAAGAAGGCCTGCTGCACCTCCACAAAATGATCTGACCATCCATGATTACAGAGACTCACCAGTCCTCTGTTTCAATGGATTGATGATTTCCCCAACCTCCTGTTGAGAATAATCCTCTAATGTGGTCAAATCCATTACACCACCCACAGGAATATTTGGATTTGGCCCTGCTCGTCTACGCATAACCAGTTTAACATTACCCCCTTCCTATCAAGCTCTGGCTTAGACAGTGTTTTTTTTTCTGAACCACTCTCCGAACTAGTGCTGTCCAATACATCCCGTTCCATTGGTCGGGATCTCAATCAATCCCTGCAGAGGCAATCACTGTTGCCACTTTGTGGGTGTTCACTCTCCCTCTTCTCTTCCGATATTTGTATTGGGCAACTCTTACAGCAGCTCTCTCGGCCACTGCCTGATATTTATCTGCCTTATCATGATACAATTTCATCTGCAGTTGCTGCATTAGAGAAATCTGCTTCTCAGCAGACAATTATTTTTCTAACCTGAAGACATTTGCCTGCAATTCTATATTCTGCTGATGCATCTTTCTGAACACATGCAACAAAATCCAACCTCTTCTGCCCAAAGCTGAGCACTCCTTTACCTTAGTTTAGTTTAGTTTGATTATTTGTATGGCGCTCCAAGGCCAACGGCATCTTGGCACATTTCTTACAGAGAATTTACAGTGGTAAAAGGCAATAATGTTACAAAGTATGTTTAAAACGAGGCAGTGATATATACAGCAAATTACATAATTACAAGGTGCAGTAGTACAACTTTCAGCAATCTCATGACTGTGATTTTTACATAAATATACAATGTACATAAGTTAGGATAAGCAACGCTTTTGCGTGAGATCATTAATTTGCAGAAATAGAACAGATATACTAGTATTACAGGTTGCAGGTCAGAGGCAGAGTGGGCTAAGGTTCCTTTGTCAAAAAGCCAGGTTTTGGCGTTTCTTTTAAATGGGTGGAAGGCTGGTTCAGATCTTAGAGAGAGGGGTAATGAGTTTCATAACTTAGCTGCGAGTACTGGGAAACTGTTCCCTTCTGCCTTTTGCAGTTTTTAGCTAGGGACTTTGAGGTAGTGTGCCTGAGCAAACGCATAGGGCGGTCTGAGGTGTTTCGTACAATGTTTTTAGACAAATATCTAGGAGCTAGTTCGGCAAGACATGTGTGGGTCAGAGAGAGGGTTTTATGGGTGATCCTTTGCTTAATCGAGAGCCAATTCAGGTTGCGTCTGGTCTTTGAAATGTGATGGGATCTAGGGATATTTAGAGCTCCCCTGATGGCGTTGTTTGGTAAAGCTTGCATTTTTCTCAAGTTCTGTTGACTAGTTCCACGATAGAGTGCGTTGCAGTAATCCAACTTGGATAGTACTAACGCTCTAGCTATGGTAATGCAGTTAGGTGTGGTGAGAAAGGACCTGCAGTAGGTGATTAGCTTGCTGTGTATGCTGTGGATGAGGCAGATGCATTGACCTGTCTTGATAGGTTTAGTGCGGAGTCGATGTATATGGCAAGAGTTTTCACCTCTTTAGAGAACTTGATGGAGTTACCATCAATGATGAAAGTGTCAAACTGCTTGCTAAGTTTGTTTAGTTTGAGTTTAGATCTTAGAAGGAGGAGCTCTGTCTTCTCGTCGTTGAGACAGAGTCTGTGTTTTACCATCCAGGCTTGGATGATGCTGTAGATCTCGTTAATCAATTTGGTGTCGGTGTTGTAGTCACCAGTGACAGGTATGAGAATCTGGGTGTCATCTGTATAGTTAGTGTAGGTGACACCCAGACGGTCAAGCTTGTCAAACAATGTCTTGGTGAATAAATTGTAGAGGGTGGGAGACAAGCAGGAGCTAGTTTACCTTTGTCTTTAATCACCTCTATTTGAGTCTTTTGGTCTATAAGGGCAGTTTCAGTACCGTGCCTCGGCCTAAAACCCGATTGCCTGAGACCAAGATGGTTTTTCGGTTTTTAAGTGCTCCTGAATTTGCAGATAAGCTGCTCTATCAATGATTTTTAGAAGAAAAGGGACTGTGTGATCGGTCTATAGTTTGTGAGAGTGTCAGGTCTAGGGCAGGCTTCTTAAGAAGCGGGAAGACCCAAGCATCTTTGAGGTTATTACTGTCAAAACCAATACTAGAGGAAGGTGTGTCGACAACCTCCCCCGAACCACAGAAGCCGAATGAAGTCGACCCTCCACCCGTGGTTGGCACAGATACCTGATATATATATACACAGGATACCACGTGGCAGCCAATGGGGGAAAGAGGGTTAGGAAGAGGTTGTGGACGGGGAGGGGAATGTTAGGGAACCGGATAGAGGGTTAGGGAACACCTAAGTTGGACAGGATGAGGGACGTTACCAGGAAAAAACCCTACCCTGCATAACATGAGATAAAGTACCAAGGAGCCTAAAGTAAACACAGGTCAACAGTAATGTCCTCTTAATACTAGACACTACTGCACAACTACTAAGGTCCCAGCACCTCTTAGTACCTTCTTGCTACAGGTACTCATAATACTTTTGTTACATGAAATACAGATTATGCAAGCACGAAATGAAACAAACTCATGGGAGAGTATCCCAACATGAAGAACATAACACATGGCCCTATGGGCAAGCAGTAGCACATAGACACACATAAAACATACATGACCCAGTGGTCTGAGTAACAACATTAAACATAGCACTGTGTTTCCAAGAACCCACACGGTGTAACTAGTTCATGAAGCTAGCACTCAAACGTAGGCTGTCCTTCTTGTCAGGTTAATGCCCTCACACATACACAACACCAAGGGTCCCTGTTAAATCATTGTGAGTGGCAGTTGCGGAGTTCATTGCTGCCAAAATGCAAATACACAACAAAGAAAAACCCAACCAGCACTTACCTGAATGTCTGGGACGTTAGCTGATGACGCCGTAATAGCAACGCGAGTCAGACCTCTGCCGCCTCGCGTTCCGTGCCGGGTTCAGGAGAAAATGCAGAGCGGCATGGAAACAGCGCGTAGCCTCGGTGCGCTGCTCTTCCTTAGTTCAAGTTGCTGCTTGGCCCAGCAAACGGGCGTTATTCCGCGAGATCCTCCGACATGGCTTCGCCTCCAAACACAAAATAAGCCACACCTGCCGTGCGCCGTTGAGCCCTAATAAGCTGTTACTAATTACAGACAGCTGGCTCAATGCGCGTACGGCCAGAACTACACAATTCCCAGAGGCTGCTGGGTAATGTAGTTTTTTGTCATATTTATGTCTTTTAAGCGTTCTGAGGACCCTGACAGCTTTTCCTCCTCCACCACCCCAAATTCCTGACATTTACGCACTATACCTGATTCAAAGGATGTATTAATGAGGGCTGTGATGAAGGGTGCAATTTCTTTGGCAGCCTTCTTAATGATGGGCGCCGGGCAGATGTCACCGTGGCATCTTGAAGGATTTAGTTTAGATATTATGTCCTCCTCCTTTTTGGTGGTGAGAAGGGAGAAGTTGGAAGGTTTGCAAAGGTTTATGGGTGGCGTAGAGGTGGTGGGTTTGGGGGCACTGTTTAGGATGAGAAGTTTTTTTGCGTCAATTTTGTTTTGCAGTGTGGTTATTTTGTTTAGTAGTGCTGCCTGTATGTTAGAGCACCACGAGGCATCCTTGATGCATGTGATGGGTGGAGGTGCTGGTGATTCCAGCTCTTTTAGAACGTTGAAGAGTTCCTTCGTGTTTCATTTGGCTTGTGTGATGCAGGTGTTATAAGTTTCTTTTTTGGATTGTAAGATTGCTTGTTTGTAGATTAAGGAGGCTGATAGGAAATTCTCTTTATTAGTGGCAGTCGAGTGACTCTTCCAGAGTGCTTCTGCGTTTCTTTTAGCTTTTCGTAGCAATCTGAGGTGATGGGTGAACCACGAATTTAAGTGAGCGAGTGTCTTAGCTTTGTGTAATTTGAGTAGGGCAATGGTATTTAGGGCATCAAGTAGAGTTTGGTTATATAAGTGAACTAGGACTATAGGTTCTGAGTGTTTAGTGTTAGTGGCAATAAATATCGGCTGAAGAATTGGGAGTAACATTTCCACTCTTAAGTTGCAGGAGTTCCTAGTTTGAGTGGGGGGGGCGAGGTTAGGAATGTTATTCTGGTTGACCTCATCTTTATAATAAAGTCAATCAGGTGGTGGTCTGTCCAGGCACATGGTGTATTAGATAAGATATCTATGTTACAATTAAGGTCCATGAATCCTACCTTTGATGTGGGTAGGTTTTGAGATTCGGTGTGTGAAACGTAGTTCAGATATGGACCTAGTGAGAGTGGCAGCTTTAAGGTCTTTAACATCCTGGAATCCTAGGTTGAGGTCACCAAATAAGATAATTTGGGATCCTGGCTTGGTGTTGTTGGATAGGTGTTGGAGTGATGTCTTTTTCAAATGTGGATATTGGTCCTGGTGGTCTGTAAACGTGGTGAATGGTGGTTGTGCGAGAGGCCGATGTGATACTCTCTGCTTGCGGAACTTCCCTTTTTCCTGAAGAAGGAACCCATTGTTTCAATGGATGTTTCACATCCTTATCAGAATAACTCGATAAATGAAACACAAAAACCTAAGAAAATTGCCTTTCTGTGTCCAAGCTTGAAATTCGTTTATCACAAATAAAATGCACACACCGCCACTATGTTTTTCTTTTCAGACACGTGTAATGACCTCAGAATTACTCACCCTTTTACACAGACTAAAGGTTCCTGGACTCAGAAAGACAGTAATGTAGACTTAGACCATTAGTTATAGTTAGAAAATAATTGGCTCTTTACAAGCCCTTTGTTCTCACTTCATAAACATACATATAACTATAGAATAAATGCAACTGGTTATACATGAATACATGAACAAGAACGAACATAACAGTAAACATCACTGTTAGGGCAGTTGTAGGACAAAGCTACATCTCAGCCACAGCAACACTACCAAGTCCCAAGTCAGGTAAGCAGAGAGATCACGCATCAACTAATGGGGTCTGGAGCAGAGTGTCCTCCCTCTCAGCAAGACTTCAACACCCAATTCTCTGTCACCTCATTGGGACCTTCTCCTCTTTAGGGGGACAAATCCCTGCCCCTCATAGGTTGCAGACTGTCCCCGACCGAAGGGTAGACAGCAAGCATGGGAGGAAAGAGTGGAAAAATCCAGACAGTGGAAAAACCCAGCTCAAATTCTGAGCTCTCGTTCCCAGCACCCCTTATCAATGCACCTGCACATCTCTGACTCTCCTCTCTGCTCATTCTTGAGCGAACAATATGCAAACTATCCTACACAGTGAACCCATCTACTTCACGCTAAAATATTGCAACCACTGCAGAAATTATATCTGCCTCCTAACTGAGCTTGCAGAAACGTAGACTTTCATTGCGGTTTGGGAGTGAATATCCAAAATGGCTGCGCACCGGTGCGATATTATTTAGCACATTTAAAAAAAAAACGCACTATATTGCGTCTCACCTTGGATATACCCCCAGGCATAACCCTGGGTTTGCCTACCCAGGTGATCCTACCTCGCTCGTCCACCCCAGGGTTGTGATCTGAGAGCGCCAGCCCATCCCTGGACACCAGAATAAGGGACTCCCAAGATCTACTTGGGCGAATACCCTCAAGTTTCTCATATACCCTTCCCCTATGCTGGTTGGACAGTGGGGTTTTATGTGGGAATTCCACCGTGGAAACCCCTGGAATGTTGGTCAACGTCTTCTAGCATAATGCCTGGATCGTCAGCACTGGGAATTTTAACCCTTTTTTGGTCGATCAGGTTTTGTGGAGGAGATGGTTGTAGGAGTTATTTCACTTCTTTCTCTCTCTCTACCCCATCTATTAACACTTCCTCTAACTTGTCTGGGCAGATTTTCACAACATGTCCCGACGTCCCACAGAACAGGCACTGTTCACCTTGAGAGGTTTCTGAATCATCTAAAGATACAGTAGATATGGACCCTGTCCTGTCCTTATTTAGGGGGTTAAAAAACGGTTTCCAGGGTGTTATGGCTTTCTAGTTTTTGATCTTCATGTATTTTCCCCTTTGAATTTCTTTTCTCCTCCCTTAATTGTTTGCCCTCTATTTTCCCCTCTGAATAGTAAGGATGGGGTCCCTGGTTTTCATTTTCGATAGAAGGGGTTTTCTCCTCCTGATATTTCACATGATGGTATTCCCCTCCTATCTCATATATTGGGTTTGTTTGGGGTATTTTCCTTAGCCCGGGTTCCCTGGATGTTTTATCTTCTACTTTTGCAACAAAGATGTTGGAATCTGGGGTATCTTTTCCACATGTTTTCCACCCTGGAATGAATTTGTGAGGAATTTCTGTGGTGAAGGAGTCTTAGGCTTCCCATGCCAAAGGTAATGGGATTTTAGTAGGTCGTCTGATTCCAATGTTGGGAATTTCGGGCATTCTGGGGAAAGGAAGGGATTGTCTATCTAAGACTCATTCAACCTGCTGTGTTTCTGAGTGGTTCCCTCAACTTGGAAATGCCATGTGGTCTTGTATATGAGGGTTCCCAGTATTTCACCTTGGTGAATATTTCCTGGAGTATGAGAGAAATTAAGGATAACGAATTTCAGTTAATCTCCACAAGATAAAATTGCAAAAATCTCAACACCCAGTTTTCTGTGGGGGACCACATAGATGGCTGAAGTGGTAGAGTGACGCATCCTTAAGTCTAGAGAGACTACAATTTTATCTCTCCTAGTAACCAGATAGTGTTGTGGGCCTTGAAGGCAATAGTCATTTCCCTATATTGTTTTTCAGTCGGGAAGAATAGCTTGAGAGGTCAAGGGGAAGAATAGGGCTCCCATTTTCTGTTGTAGGAGCTGGAAGGTTTTATCATACTCTCCATCAATTTCTCACCATTGAGGGAAAAGGAGTTTGGTAGGGTTTGTCTCTATTTGGATTCTCTACATATAACGGGGTTCTCCAACTATCATCGATTGGATCAAATCGCATCGCTGACACCATATGTAGAGAACTCATGGTGGCAACAGTAAAGACAGACACAAGTTATCACAGTTCAAGGGTGTTTTTTAAACTGTTTATGCAGGGTGGAAAAAAGCCTAAACTAAACCTAAATCTAAGATGGGAGTAAGCATCGGTCATCAAATGAAAATAAGGCATTGTGTCAACATAAAGGGCCTATTGCCAATTCCTTACGCTAAATACAAAAAAGGGTGTGGGATAGGGTATTCAAATAAAGTGTAAGTGTTCACAAATAATAAGTTAGGATGTGATGGCCTTGAGGTTTCCCTTCCCCACGTTTTTAGCACGGGACAAGGTGGGACTTTGAAGCACAGCGCACGCTCAAGCCTTCCCAGCATGAGCTAACAGTTCCGTATCAGCTATCAGGTTCTTCGATGGTTAAGTCTCTTTGTAATGAAAAGTCTCTTGCCTTCGAGGCCTGGTGCTCTCAACAAAAAAACACAAAGTTCTTGTTCTATGAACATGTTCGGGGATGGCTTCACCCATGGGTCTCCCTCTTCTGGGAATTGGCCTCTCAGAAACTTTGGGTGATGACTTAACCCCTGGGTCCTCCTCTTCTGGGCAATGACCCCTCAGACACTTTGGGTGATGGCTACATCCCTGGGTCCCCCTCTTCTGGGTGTTGACACCTCAGCCACGTTCAACAATATAACAAAACAGTTCCTTCTCAGTGAACTTTGGGTGGTGACTTCCCACCCCTGGATCTCCCTCAGCCAGGCTTGGATCCCAAATGACAAGGGGGACAGTTCACTTCCCCTTGTCTTGCGATGCTTCTCGCTTTGACAAATCTTAAACAGTTCTTTTAAACAGGTTTTCAGCCTTTGGCCCTGGTTGCCAACTTCCCTACCCATGGTTCACTCTTGCCCACATTTGGCTGCCAGCAAGCACAGAGGAATGCAATGGAAGTCACACTGGAGCAAAGAGCAATATGTCTTCACTGTAGCTGACTGCAAGCACAGGTGAAGATAAATGAGTGTCAGGGCGAAAAAGGAGGAAAGCAGCTGAAGAGCGCCATGTAGACCTCACCAGAACAAGAGGATTGAACAGGCGAGTAAGTATGCAGAAATCGGAATAGAAAGGAATAGGAGGAACCCCGAGAGGCAACAGCAAGAGAATGGGGTGAGGGACAGCAGGAAGGAGCACCAATATGCCGATGAGCCGCTGCGAGCAGCGGGAAGCAAGACAAGCAGGCGGGCAAAAGTAAAAGCTGAGCGAGCGGGAAAGAGTAAAACTAGCATCTCACCAAAAGAAGCAGCAAGCAAAGTGGTTGCAACGCAGAGCGAAGGGGGCGAGGCAAGCATAAGTAGGAACTGTAGCTGGAAGGATCAAAAGACTAGAACACTGAAGTGCGGAAAAAGTGCGTTGACAGAACGGTAGTGTTTCATCTGAGTAGACTGGGTGTTCGAGAAAGAAAAACCAGAGAGAGGGGGAGAAGTACGATTGAGAGTATTTGGGCAAGGAACAGGATAACAGGAATTCTGGGAGAGATGGTTTCTGGATGCAAAGTAATTTGGGATCCTAGGGGATGTGTTATATACAGAGCGGTCATTGGATCTGGGTAAGAGATTTGTAGGGGTGATGGAATTTCAGTAAGGGATCTTCTTTGGAAGGAAGAGAGGTAGATGTAGCATAACCAAGGAAAACACCCGCACTTTGTCCTTCTCACCATTCACTTCGGCATTACACTGCATCTCACCTTGATTATTCCCCCCAAGCATAACCTTGGGTTCCCCCTTCCAGGTGACCCTCCCTCACTCGTCCACCACCAGGGTTGGGATCTGAGAGTGCCAGCCCATCCCTGGCCACCTGAATAAGGGACTCCCGAGGTCTACTTGGCAGAAAACCCTCAGGTTTCTCACAGTATGCAGTAATAAGGTTGTTCAAATCCGTTTGCTTATCTTTAGAGTTCTTGGGGAATGAGTTGTATGTTGCCAATCTCCTCGGGTACCAAACAGGATAATATAAAGGAGGTAGCAGCGGTAGAATTTTCTTTCCACTCTTCCAGGAGATTTACGTGGTAGAGTTGGGTCTTTTGCCTTCTATCGGGTTGGGATATTTTATTGGTACAGGTTCCTGTTTGCTCTAGTACCTCATAGGGCCCGTGCCACTTTGCAGCAAGTTTATTTTCAAAGGTAGGTAAAAGGAATAACACTTTTTGATCTACTGAAAATGACTTTACATTTATCTTCTTGTCATAGGTATGTTTTTGTTGGGCTTGAGCTTTCTCCAGATGAGTGTGGACTAGGATTCGGACGAGTTTCATGAGCGTTTGCAATCGGGTAGTTATCTGTGACCGCGGTATTGGCGCCTCTCCTCTTTCTTCCCAGGTTTCCATGAGCATGTCTAAGACATCTCTTGGTTCTCTACCGTAGAGTAACTCGAAAGGGGAGAAACCGGTGGATGCTTGACGGGTCTTTCTCAATGCAAACAGGGTCAAAGGGATCATACGATCCCAGTCTTTCCCATCCTCGTCTACTAACTTTCTCAGAATCATTTTGAGGATCTTATCAAATCCCTCCACCAATCTGTCCATTTGGGGGCGGTAAACTGAGGTTCTTAAGGTGGTAATGTGTAGCAATTCCTTAACTTCACCCATGAGCTTACTCATGAAATTGGATCCCTGATCCGTTAGAATTTCCTAGGGGAAATTTATCCTAGAAAAGAATGGTAGCAAGTGTTTTAAAATGTGCTGGGTTGTGTTGTTCTACAAGGGGAAAGCTTCTGGGTAGCTTAATCAATGATTACGAGAACACATTTATTGCACAGTTTAGAAGCTTCCAATGGTCCAATAATATCCATCCCGATTCTAGAGAAAGGAACTTCTATTATTGGTAGCAGGTTTAGAGGGGCAGGTAGGGGAATATGTGGGCTGTTCTTTCGGCATATCTCACATGTCTGAATGAAGTTCTTTATGTCAGAATGGATACCCAGCCAATAGAATTTCCCACTGATGTGAGCTTGGGTTTTAGATTGTACCAAGTGTCCCCCTGTCAAGTGAGAGTGTGCAATCTCTAGCACAATCCTACGATTGGTTTGGGGTATTAATAATTGAGTCTTACTTAGGCCTTCCCTGTTTCAGGAAGAAAAAAGGCACTTCCCTTTTCTTGTCCTTCTCCCTAAGGAATCACCTGCAAGAAAGCCTCTGCGACTATTGGATTATTTTGCTGTGCAAAGGCTAGGTCAGGAAGGATGGTAGGCTCATCTTCCCCTTTTGCTCTGGTTGTACGTGTCTCAACGGCCTCTCCAAAGTCTATGTTACCTCTCTCAGTTTCCTCAGGATCAGTGTCTTCCTCAAAATGGGGAAATTGAGCTTTCTCAAGAATTCCCTGTCCAATTTTGTCCCCAGGACGTTTTTCAAAAAGTATCTCACCATGATTCTGTAAAAGAACTTTTATGTCTCCCCGAAGGTCTGGATCTATAACGCCTGCTAGGACATCCAACCCAAATTTCCAGGCTAGGTCAGACGTTGGCCCAGTCTTATATAACAACCCGAAGGAGGTAGTGGGAATCATCCCTCTTTTCCTGGGAGGGATAGTGGCCCCTCTGCTGCTACATATATCAAAGACTGTGGATTCTTTCATGGCGGTACATGGGTCTGAGGCTCTGTGGCTACGTTTCTGGAGTTTTAGGGTCCCCCAATTTGTCTCAATTGAGTTGTATCCCATTACTGACACCATATATAAGGGATGCATGCTATCACAAGTATGACACTGATACAAGAGCGAAAAAGATAATCAGGATGAAAGATCCTATAAGCAATGAAGTGGTTCTGTGTATGTATGTTTATTTCACAATGACACAGAACATTTTTGGTGATTTGACAATTTACTTTACAGTACATTCGATAAGCACGAAAGTTTGAGAAAACAAACGGACACAAATGATTGTGAATGGTGGTAACACAGGTAAGTGTCGACCTCAGAGGTATTGAGGTCAAGACTCCACAACAAGGCACATTCCCAAGATAGATGAGGTAGGAAAGACCTACTGTGCAAGGAAAATGCGCCTGCGACTTAAAATGGTCCAAGGCATAGTTCACACAGGCGCATTTACCTGTGGAGAACATACAGAACAATTAGAGAAAAGTGGAACCAGACACACAATAAGAGTTTTAATAAGGAGATATATAAGGAAAAGAAAAAGCTAAGAGATGGTATTAAAAAATGTATAAAGGGGTGGGGCGTGGCTTGCGCGCACAGCAAATGGCCGCCTGAAGGGAGAGCTCCGGCTCGGCCAGAAAATCCTACGCTAAATATCCTTCCTGAACCGTTCTACATACTTTGGAGGAGTAGAATCCTGTGGCGGGGGGTCTCTTACACGCACCCTCCAAAAATCGGACAAAACCGCAGCTGGGCTGCCGAGAAATCCTTGTTGGAAGAAACACCGGAAGGGGAGAGACAGCGACGACGCCCGACGGCTCCGTGGCAGACTCACTAGAGGCCGCAGGAGGAGCAGGCCGCAGTGGGGGAGGGGCGTGGCGGCGAGCGGAGAGTCACGGAGCCTCCCGGAAACCAACGTCGACCCGGTCTCGCTGTGCCGGCGCTCGGGGAGAGCCCCGCTGCTGTACGTGGCACCGGACCCGGCCGCCCTCCTGTGGGACCGGACCTGACCCGAGCAGGGCGCCTTGGTAAGGCGCGGTAGAAATCACCGCCGGCCGGCGGCACAAGTGAGTGTGACTCCCTGCCCCCCCCATCCCATACAAGCATAACACGCGGCTCAACAAACACGACAGGACCCACGCTGCGTAGGCACAACGTGGAGGCCCAAGGGGACTATTCTGGGTTCCAATAACTCCCCGTGGGGTGTGCAACGTAAGCCCGAGTGCGCCGGTGAGGCAGCCGGCTGAGTACCCACGTGTATTGGACTCCCCAAGTGACGGGAAGAACAAGCGGAGGGGGACAGATATCCGAACCAAGAGCGGATACACGAGACATAGAACCCCCATACTGTCTGGGTCCTAGTCAACGACGCATTACGTGGGAGGATTCGACCCACTTCATCATCCTATATGGGCCGCACTGAAAAAAAGGGTGCAGGAGGCAAAAAGGTTGGCCCTATGGATTAATTTGCTAACTCCCAATCATGCGGTGTGCCTGGTGGATCTCAACAACCCCCGGACAGGCAGGAAGATGACCCCCTGGAACGCTTGGCGACGCTGGTCCAGAACGGGTTCATGGGTGTAAACGTCAAGCTGGACGATATAGTGGCAACGATCGGATCCTTGAAGGCCAGAGTGGAGAAGGAGAGCTCACGAATAACGGACACAGAGAATAGAATCAGTGCAAGTGAAGATACAATATCCCAGCATGGCCGAGACATAGCCCAGCTACAGATTGAACTGCGGAAAACCCAGAGCAAATGCGAGGATTTGGAATCCAGATCCCGCAGAAACAACATACGGATTGTTGGGGTCGCGGAGACCTTCGGCAAGGGAGACATGGAACGGCAGGTGGAACACCTTTTGAAAGACATCCTTGGTTCTGAATCTCTCTCGGAACATTTCCTGGTTGAAAGGGCCCACCGCACCCTGGCACCACCACCGAAGCCCGGGGCACCGCCTCGTACCATCATAGCACGCATCCTTAACTATCGAGACAGAGATGCAATCCTCCGGCTCTCCAGGGAGAAAGGCACGTTGCACTTCGAACACAATAGAATCCACATTTACCCCGACTTCTCTGCTGGGGTGCAGGCACAACGCAGATCCTATGAGCCGGTGAAAAGACAACTACGGATGCGGAGGGTACCATATGCCCTGATCTTTCCCGCGAAGATAAGAATCCAACATGGAGGCAGGGCCCATTTCTTTTAAAGCCCCAATGAGGCCATGGCATACGTGGAGGCCTCCATCCCTCTACCTCCCAGGGACAGGACACACGACAAAAACGCCGGGAACCAGCCGGGAGTGGAGGGGCTGGATGCGGCAGACTGAAGGACTTGTACCGCCTAAATCATGCCACAGGGAAACGTGAATTAATACAGAGAACGGCCTGGACACAAACTTATTGTAGGTCCGAGCCGTGAGCCCCCGACAAGGTGGCCAGATAGCGACAGCAGCTACCCTCAGGAAAGTTCCAAGTTTATTTCAGGGGTATGCCCATCGGGGAAATCCCGAGTGTTATTGGGCAACATCGTCAGGTTGGGGTAGGCGATGTGGGGAGGGAATCAAGAAGTTGTGATAAAATTCATTCTGTTGGGATCGATGGGAATCATGTAGGGGGGAGGAATCTGGGGAGCCCAGTTGGAAGGGTGTTACAAGTTAAAAGTGGTGGTCATAAAGCTGCACATGACAATCGCCCGGGAAAAACCGGAACAAGAATGATGAGATTAACACACAGCTATGGCACGTGCCGGGGTAAAAGATAAGGGACTGAAGTTAAAACTCCTCACATGGAACGTTAGGGGTCTGAACAATCAAGCTAAGGCTAGAAAGCTGGGAGCATACATTACTAGGCATTGCCCGCAGGTGGTCATGCTGCAAGAGACTCATGCACTCCGCAAAGTAAACACGGCCTTTTTGAAGAACTGGGGACACAATCGATACTATACAGAATACTCCACACAGGCGAGGGGGGTTCTGACCCTTATACACCCCTCTGTTGGCTTTCGATACGGAAAAAGCAAGGTGGATATCCAGGGACGCTTCGTCATAGTATGGGGAGCGTAGCGGGAAGGGAGGTGGTGCTGGTAAACACATATGGGCCGAACATGGACGATCCCGATTTCTATGTGAATGTGGTACATGAGATAGGATACACGGGACTTGAACAAATTTTGTGGGGGGGGGATTTTAACACTATCCTTGATGTTACGTTAGATCGTTCCAGTACAAAGCATCGAACACTCTCTAGGGCGGCAGAGATGCTGTCACAAATTCTGTCACAAATGGCACTGGTCGACTCTTGGAGAACAATACATCCACATAGGAGACAATACACATTTTATTCATCAGTGCATGACACCGAGTCCAGAATAGACTATTGGTTGATTTCTTCGTGCCTCTTACACCAGATGGACAACTGTGAAATACTTCCCCGTACTTTTTCAGACCACTCCCCTGTAATGATGACAATCATACTAGGAAGCGTAAAACCCCCAGCCAGAAGATGGAGGATGCCACCAGATATCCTTACTGACCCAGGGGTTGCGGAGTCATTACATATAGAGGTAGGACATTTCCTCGACATCAACAGGGGTTCAGTGAATAGCTGTCATACCCTGTGGGAGGCCTTCAAGGTATGGGTGAGGGGTATACTGCTTTCTAAGTCCACAGGTATGCTGAGGGCAGTTCGGATAGAGCTGGAAGAGGGGGAGAAACGCCTGGGGAACCTGGAGGCTAGATACACTCACAAACATGATAATGAAACCCTCTCAGAGATCAATCATAACTTGTTAGAATTCAACAAACTAGCTACCAGAGAACTACTGTATATGTCAACCCCTCATAGGGCACGTAGATATGGTGAGGGCAACAGAGCAGGACGCACCCTGGCCAACTTACTGAAAGCCGAGAGGCAACACACACCGATTTCCAGTATACTGATAGAGGATGGTTCAGTGGTCACTAGCGAAGAAGGGATTAATAGAGAGTTTACTCGGTACTACTCAAATCTCTATTCCAATCACGACTCGAAATCGCCCGAAGAGGTGGAGGCATACCTCCACGGCATCACCCTCCCAACGCTGCCCACGGAGTACAGGCTGGCATTGGATCAACCCCTGACCACTGAGGAAATCGCCGATGTGATCAAATCATTGGCCAACGGTAAGGCACCGGGCTCGGACGGGCTTGTTGCAGAATTATATAAGGAGCTTAGCGAGGAACTAACCCCGGTGTTACTGTCGGTATGGGAGGAGGCTGTGGAGGTGGGCACCCTTCCACCATCAATGAGAGAAGCCATAATCACAGTATTGCTGAAGCCCAGGCGACCATCCAATGAGATGTCTTCTTATCGACCCCTATCCCTGCTTAACTGTGATGCTAAAATATTTGCTAAAATCCTGGCCACTAGACTTCTTCCCCACATGTCCACATTGATACACCCTGACCAGTGCGGCTTTATCCCTACTAGATCGACGGCCCTTAACCTTAGGAGGTTGTTCAGTATAATGGCCCAGATAAAACCGGAGGCCCAGGCAGTAGCTGTTTCACTTGACGCTGAAAAGGCGTTTGATTTGGTATCATGGCTCTACCTGTTCAAAGTGCTGAGGAAATTCGGTATAGGTCCATACTTTCTGAGATGTGTCGGTCTGTTATACTCGGACCCAGGAGCCAGAGTACTGACCAACCGCGTGCTGTCTGACTGGTTTAGGCTGGGTAGAGGTACGCGGCAGGGATGTCCTTTTTACCCTATATTGTTTGCCCTCACGATTGAACCAGCCGCGGCAGCAATCAGGGAGCACCAGGGGCAGGGGGGCATAACAATGGCTGGCTTGACCCAATCAATTTCCCTATATGCAGATGATACATTGTTATATATCCGAGAACCAGATGTACATTTAGGCCCTGCGATCGAAACAATACATGAGTTTGCTGTGTACTCGGGCTATAGAACCAACAGGTCTAAATCCGAGATATTCCCCTTAACCCCCGCCACGAGATGTCCGATCGACACATATGGTATGCAATGGTCTCCCACCAGGATCAGATATCTAGGAATAGTTGTGTCGGGGGGAGCGATCTCTCTCTATGCTGACAATCACGACCAGCTATTGAATAGCATATCTATCAAACTCAAGTTATGGACACGACTCCCCATCTCACTCATTGGTCGAGTGGCCATACTAAAAATGGTAATACTCCCGAAATTGCTATATATATTCACTAATATTCCGTTGTGGCCGGGGGCACAGTCCTTTGCAACCCTTCGATCCTTGGCTGTGGAATTTGTCTGGGGAGGGAGCACAGCCAGAATGAAGTGGGAAAAGATGGTGGAGCCATATGACAAAGGGGGAATAGCTGCCCCAGATTTTGAGTTGTACTATCTGGTGGCGCAGGCCCAATTTATCAAATACTGGTATGATGAGCTAGATACCTCCCCGCACGTTGTTATCGAAAAGCATGCTGCTCTCCCCACCGATATACGGTCCATAATCTTCAATAAGAAATATAAAGATGACTGCCCATTCCACCCGGTTAGTATTACAGTACACGCATGGTCTAGACTCTTCTGCAGGCTCGGGATTGCAGCTCCTTATTGCTCAGAAGCACCCTTCTGGAACTTCCCCGGTATAGCACCGTCCTATGACCCGGGCATCCGCACAAATTGGGATCCAGAGGGGGAATTTAAACTCCGGGACATATACCCTAATGGCAAGTTTATAACTTTAGAGGAATTTAAAGTAGGGATGGGGAGGGATCCACTGAAAATATTACAATACCATTGCATGCGAATGTCTTTTAAAGCTAGATGGCCTCTGTTTCCGGAGGAACCACTCACCCACCCATGCCTTGCTGGGCTGCCCACCCGAGGAGGGCTTAGTGTCTCGGGGCTATATGCAGTAATGCAGGTACATACACCCACAACAAATAAGATCAGATCGTCATGGGAGACCGACCTGGGGATCACGATCCCAGACGAAAAATGGGGGAAGTACTGTGCTTTAACCAAAAAAGTCTCCATCAATGCAGGTCTCCGCCAGATTCAATTTAAGGTGTTAAACAAGCTACATTACACCCCTCAGAAAGTAGCGAGATTTACACGAGATGGCTCAAGCAGGTGCCTGAAATGTGGGGGCGAGCAGGCTGACTCATTCCACATGTATTGGAGTTGCCCCCTCATACACAAGTTCTGGGGCGAAGAGGCATCCACCCTAGAAGATATCACACAGATCCCGGCAGACCTAGCACCTCATAAATATTTGTTTGGTGACATTGGCAAGACCTCGGAAGTGGTTAAGCGTTTATTCAATGTAGCATGCGCAGTGGCAAAAAAATGTATACTACAACACTGGAAAAGTACAAACGCCCCGAGCGCAAACCATTTTCTTAAAGAATTGACCTATGTAAATGAGTGTGAGGAACAATACGTAATGTCCTTGCCAAGCCCATGCAAACCCAAGGACATATGGGCTCTATTCAGGGTATACCTGTGTGAATCGGGGTCGGCTAGAAGCAGCCCGGGGGGAACTGTTAATGTATCAAGAGTGCATAATCCTTAAACTGGAATCAAGTCCCGAAATGGGATAAGTGTAATGTGGAAAGTTATGAAATGTCATGTTGTGAAGTAAAGTGTACCACCACAATTGTTAAATAAAGTTTTAAAAAAAAAAATGTATAAAGGAGCGGGTCATAGATGTAACTATCGGATACAGACACTTAAACGGCAGTATAAGTATTGGTTGAAACATCACCAGAAGAAGAAACGTGGTTGAAACTAGCGCATGCTTCGAAAAACAGAAATAGTAGAGAAATGTGGAACATTATAAACTGTAAAAAAGAAGTTTCTCTCCCCATTAACTGCGTACCAGAAAGTAGTTGGGTTACCCATGTCAAAAGTACCCTGGGAACGCTATTAAGCAAAGAAAATGCGACAGTGACTGTCCCCACGGTATAGAAATGTACCATGACTGTAAACTCACTGGTAAACATCATAAAAAGACTGCCAAAGTCAAGAGCAGCTGGACCAGATAGCACTTGTAACGCACTAATACAAAAAGCCCCTGATCTATGGGCTAGAGCGCTACTCATTCTATTTAAATGGATTGGGAGGCATGGAAAGTTGCCTGAGTCATGGAAAAAAAGTATAATATTGCCTATGTATAAGAAAGGCCCACGTAAAGATCCTGTTAACTACAGAATGCTGGCCATGCTCGACATCCCAGCAAAAACGTTTGCCAAGATTCTGCTAATAGATTCAAATCAATGGATATCCAAATGCGAAATTTTGCCTGACAATCAATCTGGCTTTAGAGCAGGATCATCAACGACACATAATATAGTAAATCTAGTAACCGCCATAGAATATTCACATAAGGTACGTGGGTTGTCAGTATATGTTGGATTCATAGACTTTTCAGCAGCATTTGATACCATTACTCGGAACAAGCTATGGGCCAAGCTTAATAAATGGGGAATACCGCCTGGGTTATTGTATATGATACAACTGCTTTATACCGATACGTCGGTCCGTGTTCGTCTAGGCCTTGAAGGAAGACTTTCTGAAGCTATAACAACCATACGAGGAGTCAAACAAGGCTGTACACTAGCAGCCATACTCTTTAACCTTTACCTGGCAGACTTTCTAAACGAGGTCAGTAATAGGCAGATATTCGATATTAAGATTGGCACAGCTAGGCTTGGCTGGCTAGGATACACCGATGATCTTGTACTAATCGACTATACACCTACGGGTCTCCAAGTAAAAGTAGATGAACTAGTTAAGTTTGCAAATAAGAATGATTTGGTTTTAATACTGAAAAAACTAAAGTAATGAAGTTTGACTCCAAAAATCTGACCAGAAACCATAAAATAAAATGGATGATTGAACAGAGACAGCTGGAGGTCGTAAATGAATACAAATATCTAGGAGTGGTCATAGATAATAAACTTGACTGGAAAAAACATTGGTGTGAAACAAAGAGAAAGTGCATGATAGCCACTATGGCTTTAAGTAAATTTATTGGTAATCAAGGAAACATCTCTGTGAATACTGTTGTTACTCTATACTCCGCCAAAATTGTATCTTGTCTACTTTATGGTGCTGAAATATGGGGAAGCTTCTTTAAAAAGGAGTTGAAAGTATTTGAAGCTAAAATGCTAAAGATATTACTGAGGATGGCCAAAAACCTGTCAAATGAATAATTATTGTTGGAATGTGGACTGACTAGTGTGAATAGTCGTATTGAGCTAATGGTGGCCATGCTCTATGTGAAATTGTATCGACTTACCAATGGAACGTTTGTGATAAAGGTCATGGAACAATAT
Organism: Ambystoma mexicanum; assembly: GCF_040938575.1. Classification (NCBI taxonomy): domain Eukaryota; kingdom Metazoa; phylum Chordata; class Amphibia; order Caudata; family Ambystomatidae; genus Ambystoma; species Ambystoma mexicanum. The sequence goes on from NC_090924.1 coordinate 1,003,403,062, forward strand.
GGTAGTTCCACAACTAAACAGAATTTTGTCACCATAAACAAGTGGAACAAGGTCTATGATAAGTGGACAAAAATTGACAAAGATGATTGGTTGTTGTTTTCTATTGCGCAGATCAAGCTGAAACTAAAAAGGTTAATTGGCAAACAAGATTATGAACAGATGATAGTGAATCTGGGTGAAAAAACAAATAGTGGTCCCTTTCTCAACCAATTGATGATCAGAGAAGGTTTAGGCACTTATCAGTATGCATTTCCTGAGTGTAACACGATTCGATGGTATCTAAAATTTAAATTCAATATTTGTAATATATTAGTCATACTAGGTGCAAAAAATGGTATCCATAAGGACATTCGATATTGTAGACTATGTGGGATTAACACTTTAGAAACTGCTTACCACATTATATGTGAATGCGAAAGTCTTGATGGAATACGTAGAAAACATCTAATGAAATATAATAATAATACATACAAGTGCAATATGTCTGAAATATGGCTGAGTCTTATGGCTGGAAAAGATTTGAATCTAATATTTTATTTGATGAGGTTTTATGTGAAAATTTTAGAGATTTTAACTGAACTATCAAATGGTGTTTTGAAGTTTTTATAAAGAGATTTTAATTAGGGAAGTTAAGTGTAAGAAGCACAGTACGCTCTGAGAAAATTATGAGATTCTATGTGTTGTATATATAAAACTGTAATTGTTATATGCATATTAAATAAATAAATACATAAATAAAATAGGATGGGGTATGGGCACGGGAAACGGGGATACCGTGTCTCACCATCGGTTGCCTCACCCCCACTCACCAAAGATCCCTCACCCAGATGATCCTCCCGCACTGGTCCACCCACAGGGTCTGGATCCCAATGCGATGGCTGTGCCCTGGCCACCTGAGAGAGAGATCCCTGGGGACTAGCAAGTGAGACACCCTTTGGTTTCTCAAACACTGTGCCCGGGTCTGTTCTTATCATGTGCACTGTTACATAGAAATAGATGTGTCTTTCTTAGTTAGCAATATAATTGTTATTTGGCTGTCTGCTGACCAATGACGCCTGCAACATCGCCCACGTGGGAAAAGAAAAGATGGACGGACGAGACTGGGACCAATGGCCTGGCATCCTCTATGGAGCAGGAGACCTATATATATAGGGTCTCACCAACCAGCAGAGTGGGTTTCTACTGTATGTGATGATGTCACTGAGGATGCTATGTGCCTTCTTAATGTGCTGCTCATGCAGATTTTGCCAAAAAGTTCAGCGGCAGTAGAGTTGGTTGTTGGGGCTTTTTCCTTTAGGGAGGTGTATTGGGCCTTTTTCCCTAGTGGGTTGTATTTTTTCTGGTGTGAGCATCGGGGGGCTTTCCTACACTGTCCATAATAACTGCAGTCCTGCTCCTCACTGCCGGGATACTCATCACTTTGGCGCATTCAGTATTGGTCGCAAAATATATCGAGCTGGTGGATCTAAAACACAGAGAAAAGCGTGCGTTTCCTTATGTGCAAAGGTGGATTTTTCTCATCAATCCTCGTTAGATAGCAAACATGTTTGTTCCAAATTATGAGACAGCTGGTATTCATTTTTCGCACTACATTTTCTTTGAATCCTACCAGTCCTTCCGCCCTACATTGCAACATTCCCACTCCCATCCCCCATCATGGAAATCAGACCCCTCAATGCGTATCAATTGTCTTGTATAGCACCACGGAATACTGTGTACTGTGGCGTTGTGACACTTTAATTTGCTGTGGGTTGTGAACAGTTGCTCCCCCTTTCTTGTCCCTTCTGTCACATATTCTAATATATGTTTTGTAGCCTCGTTGTTCGCCATACTCGAAAGTTTCATATAATTGTCAGCATATACTTCCTCCCCCTCATCTATCTAGTGGACAGTAACCGATCGTCCCTGAATCAAATCACTTGTTTTACATAATGCAAATGCATCAAACACCACCCCTGCCTTCTTTAACTGGCACTTCCTGAGGGAGAAAGAGCTTGAGCGCCCCTGTAACATGTGGAATGAGAGATCACACATAACATGTGTCATTGCCCTCAATCGCCCTACCCATCTCATGTCGTCATACCAAATATAAATATGTGCTACGACTGCCCCTTATGCCATCGTCAAACACTTCAGAGTTAAATACATCTCGTTTGTTGCGTGCTCCTCCATTATTACTCCTACTAGGGGCAGCCTGTCCCCTTTCAACTAAAAAACATATAAACATAAATCCAAAACACTGAAACACTACACAACATAGGTTATACAGCATCCTTCCTCCTCCTGCTACTTCTACTTGCTGTAACTCCTTCACCCCACTCACATGTTTTGTATACAGGTGGTAGAAAGAGAAAAATGTTATTGACAGTTGGTGTGTACTTCCCATCAGTTGGCCCCCCTCTCTTCTCCTGTGAGGGGAGCTGGTCTTGACCCGATGGACATCTGTAAGATGGATCCATGGGTGCCTCTTTGCTACCTTCACTGCGGTTGGGGTGCAGTAAGTCACATTGAAGGGTCCAGTGAAGCGTGGTTCCTTTCAAAATCTTGTGAAGATGGGTATGAGAACCTTGTCACCGGGATAAAGAGGAGGCTGTGCTGCAAACGTCTCTATTTCTTGTGCTGATGAAGTGTCTGTGCTTGATGCCAAACGGCAGGCCTGCCTTGACGTGATTGAATCTGGTGCAAAATGTAGGTGAGCTATTTTGTGACCTAATGCTAATACACTTTGAATTCATCTCCCAGGAGTTGGCTAGTGCTGTTAGCATCTGAAATTGTATGTGCAGGAGTGACAGGCGAATGCATTCTCCTTCCAGAGATAATTCTGTGCAGAGTCAAATGATGATCCGCGACAGGGGAATTGAGTAGTGCAAATAAAGCGAGCGGAAGACAATAGAGCCAATTCTTGCCAAGTGTCACTGATAGCTCATCAAGACACTCTTTAAGCAGGCCACTGAGGCGCTCAACAAGTCAGTTGGTTTGAGTATGGTACGCAGAACACAGTTTGTGATTGATGTCAAGTAAGGATGTTACTTGCTTAAAAAGATGATTGACAAAGTGTTGTCTGTTGTCAGAACTCAACATATCACATACCCTCACCTTGGGAATACTTCACAGACCAAACATTTGGTGGCATATTTTGGTTCCTTATGAGCACATGAGCCAGCCTCAAGCCAGTGTGAGAAAGTATGATGATTATGTACCTATAAGAGCTACATCGAGCCTGCATATCGACATTGTCAATATGCAAAGGCAGGAGGGGCGCCTCCGGGTGCAGTAAGGTTGCCTTAACAGTTTTAAGTATGTGCCCTGCTGTACATTTCTCACATGTTGCACAGTGATTTATAAACTTAGTTACCAAGTTAGGCTCACGCAATTTTTCATTAATTTCTGCAGGTAGGTGCGCTTTTGACATGTGCTGGTTATTGACACATGCTGATCCAAGGCTGTTTGGAGTAGCCCCTGGGGCGTCATCAGTTTCCCTGTACTGTTCTGTTTCCACACCAGGTCTGTGGGTGACAGTGAGCAGCCCCTCTTTTTCCATAACTACTGTTCTTGTTGGTGTGCACCACCCTGTAACTCTATCACTTGGACAATGGACAATGTGGTGAATGGATCTGCGACTGTGGGGTGCTGGATTTGCAGCAATGCCATCAAGGGCGTTGGTTCCTTTTAAAAGGCATCAATAATATAGTGTGCAGTACTATATACACTGCTTCTTTTTCTGCAGAGTTGCCTTGTGAAATGACATCTGTGCCATTGGTATGGGAAGCACATTTTGCTATCTCTAATTCTGCTGGGCGGGGCAGTACATATATTAGCTGGGACCATAACTCTGCATGTTGTACGAGGGAGCCATCGTACCTCCAGAACCCCATCCTTTCCCATTGGACCAATGGTTAATGTGCTGTGGATGTGACATATGCTGAATCTGAAAATATTTTGATGGCATGCCCCTCTGACATATCCACGCCTATTATCAGAGCTGTCAGCACATGATGTAGGGGCAGCTCATCTGAGCTCACATCTGAAATTCCTCTTCATGATAACAAACCACCACCGTACCTGTATGCCAACAACCAGTGCTTGAGGCTGTCATTGATGACCCATCAACAAAGAGCATTTTTCCTCCTTCTATGGGCTCTTCGTATACCTTGTGGTGTCCATATATGAGGCACAGTTGTGCACATACTCCCCTACATCCGACGGTTGTGCTATGAATGTCGACAGGTTGGCAACCCAACATCTCTCTACCTTGGACAACATTACCTCATACCCTGATGCTCTCTGAAATGTTAATTTGGACTTTGATTTTTCTAGTATTGCAAAAAGTGAATGCTCGACATAGAATGTGACTGCACAGACCATCGTTATTGTTGCTGATTTCTCAATGGCAAATGCTGCTGCGGGTAGTGCCTGTTCGCATGGGAAATGGCCTTGCATTACTGGGTCTAGAAGGCCACTGTAGTAGGCTGGTGGCTTGTGTCCTTGTGGCTTCTTTTGAGTGATGCAGGCGCCATCACTGTGCCATCAGAATGTGAAAACAGAAAGACATTTTCTTTACAGTTTGGGGTGTCTAAAATTGGTGTGTGTGCTAATGCTTCCTTCACTTCGATGAATGACTCATTAATTTCAGATGTCCATTTTATGAGACGTTTTACCTTCTGTGTGTCTTTCAGTCCCTGAAGGAGGGGCTTTCGTAAATCTGGAATAATCTGTTACGCTCACCTGGACCCCACAGGGGTGTCGATCGGACCCGGACAGCTGCGGTCCCCGTCAACGTGATGCGAAGTGCAGAGATGACTGTCTGGATTGGCCCACCTAGTCTTGTTTGCTGGACCCGAAGAAGTATTTTCCTGCAAGTGGAGACAGGGATTAGCCACCTGTGGGTTTTAGTGATGGCCTCCCAACTGTTCTCGCTCTCCCCCACTAATCACCTCCGATATCCCCTTAGTAACCTCACCTAATGTTTGGGGGGGCGTAGATACCAGTTACTTCACTGGTTTGAGGGCGTTGGGAGAGTTCCGGTAAGCATTGACTCTGAAGTCCCAGGCGGGATTGGTAAGTATCAAGTTCAAAGAGTTCAATGTGCCCAATGTTCACTCTTGTCCCCTTCCTTCCTTAAGTTGCAACTGCGTTCATGAGAAGAAGGTCTCGTAGCTGCTGCTGGCGTTCAGGTAGGAGTCTGTGTTACCCAACGCTGTCCGGTAACTATTGCATGCGTTAACGTGTTGTTTTTCTCCCTCTTTACAGAAGCGGCATATGAAGATATGGAGAATAAGACCGCCAGTGGTAAATCAGGTAAGTCTATGGTAGTAAGAGGTATTTGTTGATTCCCTTGGCTCACCTTGTTATTCTTGTGCCCCTAGGTGCCGGAGTACGGCAAAGAAATGATGGAGACAGTGCCGGATCGAAAGATGCTGTGAGAACTGGTGAATATGGTGCCGTGTTGGAACTGGTGAAGCGACGCGTGCAGGACTGATGTACTTTCCAGGTCGGGAGATGAAATGGATCCGGAATCAGGTGAGGGATTTGAAATAAGTTTGTTTTCTAACCTTGTCCTTTTCTTCCTCTTTATTCTAGGAGCTCCGGTATCGAGGCGGGCGTGGCAGAAGACTGGATGCTGGGTGCAGGCACGCGGGCGTGGCAGAAGACTGGATGCTGGCTGCAGGCACGGTGAGAGTCACGCTGCTGGATGCAGAATAACACGAAGCATGTGCTGCTGTACGGGCGTGGTCTAAATAGCCTCCAAAGTAGTCCCAGGAAAGAAGTTCCCCAGGACCACACCCAAGTAAAAAATAGTCCCTGTAGTAAAATAGTCCCATCCAGGCCTCACGTTGGCTTGGATTTATTTGCAGCATGGTCTGCATGAGGTAAGTAATGTCTATGAGCCTGGCGCCTATGGCGCCAGGACTGATTTTTATTATGAACCTGGTGCCTACGGTGCCAGGACTGAACCCAGACAGCCCCTAGCTGGGGCTGCTGGGGTTTTTGTAAATGTCTGGATGCCTGCTCCCGGGGCTGATGGGCTTGATCCGGATGCCTGGGGGTAGGCATCAGGACAGCACTCCCCCCCAAGGCCCCTCCTAAAGTTGTTCTTCCCCTTGGCCCTGGTTTGTCTGGGAAGTTCTGATGGACTTTCTTCACCAACCGAGGTGCATGAACGTGGTCACTAGGCTACAATGACCTTTCCTGTGGTCCGTAACCTTTCCAGTCGATTAAATAAAAAAGTCTTGATTTAACCAACTTAGCGTCCAGGATATTCTTTACCTCGAATTCAGGTTCTCCATCTATTAGGATGGGGTCAGGTGGTTCGGCAAGTCTTGTCCCGGGTTGAACTGGTTTCAGAAGTGAAACATGAAAGACAGGATGAATCCGCATATTAGAGGGTAATTCCAACTTGACGGCCACCGGGTTGATAATGGCCTTAATAGTGTAAGGTCCCAAATACCTAGGATTAAAAGTCTGAGTTCCTTTTAGAGGTATGTGTTTTGTAGCCAGCCAAACTTGATCCCCAATCTGATATTGTGGAGCATCGCTTCTATGTTGATCAGAATTTTTCTTATATTTCTCTTTCGCTTGTTTCAAATGTTCTGTTGCCTCCTTAAAGGCTTGTGTAATAGTAGAGTGTAAATGACTGTTCTGACTTGAGAGTCGTGTAGACCGATGAGACCTCCGTCCCCAAGTGACGCACAGGGGAACTAATAGAAACCCGCTGTGCGAACTTTGAGGCCACAGGTGAGAGATGTCTTCCCAGATCCACGGGACCTCTGGAACACCGATGCTGCTATCAAAAGGAAACGAGGTTAAGTACCAAGCAATTACAATACAACCAGGAAAACAATAGGATCTAAAGTGTCTTACCTATCTGGTGTTGGGGAAACCCAGGTAACCTAGTAGAGAGGTTCGAGACTCAGATGATGCGGCGGTCCCAGGAATAGTATGACCGCAGGTGAGCATGGATGTAGGGTTAATCACCTGTAGGAGAGAGGGCTTGACGTGAATCCCAAGAAGGGAAATGGCGTAGAAGCTCAGCAAGGTATCAAGGGATGATCCAAAGACAAGTCGAGGTGAAGTCCAAAAATCCGGCAACAGGTAAACAGTTCCAAGCAAAGGTACAAAGGGGTGTTCGAAGGAGTCCGAGGTAGAGTTCCGTGATCAAAGTAACAAGGAGCAATCTGAAACGCCAAACAGGGTCTGAAGACAGCTGAGAAGCAATGAGCATTCTGTCTCTCAGACCTTTATACTGTGTGACTCCGGGTCATGTGACGTCTCTGGGTTATGGGACGTCCACCAAGGTCACGTGATGAACGCCCCACTGGATCACGTGACCGACGTGAAGACGTAACGCCGCCCCTTCTGCTATACGTTCTCCAAGGCAATTGCCAATGCAGAAAAGGTTGCAATCGAGCCCGTACACCAAAGCTGGTACGATGTTTTCGGTCCTTTGGGTTCACCGAATCACCTGAGCCCCGAACCGTGGGAGGAGACGTTGGGGGAATGTGTGCGGTGTTCAGATGTGGAGTGGACTGGTGTGCAGAGGATCGCCTAACATAGCCCCCCCCAACGGCCCACGACCCCGTGGGCAGGACGGATGATCCTTATGGAATCGGGCCACCAACCGAGGGGCGTTCAGATCCAAGGCGGAAAGCCACGAACGCTCCTCCGGGCCGTAACCCTTCCAATCCACCAGATACTGGAGTCTACCCCTAAACCATCTGGACCCTAAAATGGCCGACACCTCAAAGACATCAGGAGAGGTCAGGGACACCGGCGCAACAGGGGCTCGAAGACGGACGGAATCAGGACAAGGTTTGAGGAGGGAGACATGGAACACAGGATGGATACGCCAGGAACTAGGAAGTACTAGACGAAAAGCCACCGGATTCACAACCTGAGAGATCACATACGGGCCGACAAAACGAGGTAGCAATTTCCGGCAACCCACTAGGCGAAGATGACGTGAAGACAACCAGACCCTAGAACCCACCACCAGAGGGGAAGCAGCTCGACGTTTGCCATCCACACGGGCCTTCATGGAAGCCTTTGCTTCAGTGAGATGAACCACAGTACTAGCATGTACGGCAGACAGATCCCGAAGACATGTCGCGGCCGCAGGATTCGAAGAACTAGAAGCATCAGGGACCGGCAAGACCTTGGGATGTTGGCCGTAGAGGGCGTAAAAGGGAGAATAACCAGTAGCTGAATGAGCCGCATTATTGTACGCGAACTCAGCAAGCCGTAAAACGGCCAACCATGAGGTCTGATGTTGCAATATAAGGCAGCGAAGGTACTGCTCCATAGATTGATTAGTCCTTTCAGTCTGCCCATCGGTCTCAGGATGATAGGCCGAAGAATACCTGGTATCAATGCCCAGTAATTTCGTCAACGACCTCCAGAACCGAGAGGTGAACTGTGATCCTCGATCGGATATAATGACAGAAGGAAGGCCGAATAACATGAATACATGTTCAAAAAACAAGTCCGCCAAGACCGGGGCCGAAGGAATGCCTTTACAAGGAACAAAACGAGCCATTTTTGTGAACGTGTCCACCACTACCCAGATGGAGTCAAAGCCTTTCGACTTGGGGAAATCGGTAACGAAATCCATAGTCAACGTATGCCAGAGCCTGGGAGGTACCGGAAGCGGAAGTAACAACCGAACCGGTCGACCCCTTCGATGTTTAGCCTGAGCACATACTGCGCACGAATTGACATAACAGTCCACATCGCGCTTCATAGAGGGCCACCAACACCAACGCTTGAGAAGATCTAAAGTGCGCTCTTGACCGGGATGGGCATTAAAGGGAGCATCATGAGACCACTCAAGGGCCAGATTACGAGTGTCAGGTGTGGGAAGGAACAGCCGTTCATGTACGAAAGGTAATCCATCAGAATACACTGGGTCCCATTCTCGCAACTGACCGGAATGTTTGCTAGTCCAGGATCGGATCGAGTCTAATAGTGACAATGAGGGTGTACAAAGACAAATCACGTGACTCTTTCCGAGGATAGTGTCAGGGAAGGTTGGCAACTCAACCCCCCCGGGGAACGTGACAAGGCATCTGCTTTTCCATGGGAAGTGCCGGGACGATGCATAATATGGAAATCAAAAGAGGAAAAGAAAAGATGCCATCGGACCTGTCTGCTATTAATGCACTTCAATGAAGCCAGATCCTGTAAATTCCGATGATCTGAGTATACAGTGATGGGATGTTTGGCCCCCAGAAGATGATGTCGCCAAACACGAAAGGCGTCCATGACAGCCAAGAGTTCCTTCTCCGTAACGGTGTAATGAGTCTCAGTACTGGAAAACTTACGGGAATGGTATGCCACTGGGTGTAACTTGCCTGTTGTGGGACATGTTTGAGACAGTACCGCACCGAGAGCAAAAGAAGAGGCATCCGCCTCGACTATGAACGGAAGATCAGGATTGGGGTGCTGGAGTACCGGTGCGGTAGTAAAGGCGGTTTTCAAAGCCTCAAAAGCCTCCTGATGTTCTCTCTGCCACTGATAGGGTACCTGAGGACTGGTCAGAGCCGTGAGCGGGGCAACAATTGGTGAAAAGGAAGAAATGAAACGTCTATAAAAGTTGGCGAATCCCAAAAAGGCCTGCAAGGACTTGAGTGTTTGAGGTACTGGCCAATCTAATACTGCTTTGACCTTGGATTCGTTCATGGATAACGCCCCAGGGGTAATGTGGAAACCCAGAAACTCAACAGACGTTTTATGGAACTGAGATTTTTCAGGTTTGGCGAATAAGGAATGTACTCTCAGACGGGATAGTACTTCTCGGACATGCTTTACATGGTCATCAAGACTACGAGAAAAGATTAAGATGTCGTCCAAGTACACAACCATGTATACATCTAGAATATCCCTGAATATGTCATTCATGAATCGTTGGAATGTGGCCGGGGCATTACATAGGCCGAAGGGCATGACTAGATATTCATACAGGCCGTAACGAGTACAGAAAGCAGTTTTCCACTCGTCTCCCTCGCGAACGCGCACTAAATTGTATGCGCCGCGTAGGTCAAGCTTGGTAAAAATAGAAGCATGTGATAAGTGATCGAGAAGTGGTGTGATTAACGGGATTGGATATCTGTCCTTTTTTGTGATAGCGTTGAGACGCCGATAATCCACACAAGGACGTAAATCCCCCTCCTTTTTGGGAACAAAGAATATAGGGCTTGCCGCTGGTGAGGTAGAGGGGCGGATATGTCCTAAACGAAGGGCGTTCTGTACATACTCTTTCAAAGCTTGTTCCTGCGAAGGGGACAAGGAATAGATCCTGCCTGAAGGTATAGTGGAATCAGGGAGTATCTCAATTGGGCAGTCGTATGGTCTATGTGGAGGGAGTACCTCGGAAGAGCCACGATCGAAAACAGATTCGAATGCTTTGTACTCAGGTGGAATCCCAGACACCAAGCCCCCAACAGTATGAGAATGCACAATCTCTGAATCGTCAACAGTCAGCGTGAGTTGAGCTAAGGCTCCCAAGGCCCGAGAAGGTGTGTCAGTGGTTTGATGGACCGGGAGACAATAATTCTGACAGACCTCGGACTCGAAGAGCACAGTGCCTGAGTGCCAATCGATCAGCGGATTGTGTTCACGTAACCATGGAATCCCTAATATGATACCGAATTGAGGTGTGGTAATCAAATCAAAACTTAAGGTCTCTGTGTGTATTTCTTGTATGTTCAACAGGAGAGGTGCGGTTTGGTGTCTAACAAGACCAGAAACTAACGCAGAGCCGTCTTCGGCTTGGACATGTTCAGGTCGTGATTTCATCACTAGAGGTAGGTTGAGGGAATGGGCCAACTCAATGTCTATGTAATTACTAGTGGCACCTGAATCGATGATGATATTGACTGCATGAAGAATGCCTGTAGAGGGACATAAAGTAGCCTTTACAGAGATGGGCTGAACACGAGCAAAGGCAAGAGGGGTACCCAGAGATGATGACGGAACACTCGACCTGTTCTCCGGATCTAAGGTCGAGCTGTCCGAAAAACCTGGCTCTTCTTGGGACGTCGTGGACACTCTTTCACAAAATGTCCAGTGGTGTCACAATAAAAGCAGGCATTATCCACCCTCCTACGTTGCCACTGGGTGTAACTTGCCTGTTGTGGGACATGTTTGAGACAGTACCGCACCGAGAGCAAAAGAAGAGGCATCCGCCTCGACTATGAACGGAAGATCAGGATTGGGGTGTTGGAGTACCGGTGCGGTAGTAAAGGCGGTTTTCAAAGCCTCAAAAGCCTCCTGATGTTCTCTCTGCCACTGATAGGGTACCTGAGGACTGGTCAGAGCCGTGAGCGGGGCAACAATTGGTGAAAAGGAAGAAATGAAACGTCTATAAAAGTTGGCGAATCCCAAAAAGGCCTGCAAGGACTTGAGTGTTTGAGGTACTGGCCAATCTAATACTGCTTTGACCTTGGATTCGTTCATGGATAACGCCCCAGGGGTAATGTGGAAACCCAGAAACTCAACAGACGTTTTATGGAACTGAGATTTTTCAGGTTTGGCGAATAAGGAATGTACTCTCAGACGGGATAGTACTTCTCGGACATGCTTTACATGGTCATCAAGACTACGAGAAAAGATTAAGATGTCGTCCAAGTACACAACCATGTATACATCTAGAATATCCCTGAATATGTCATTCATGAATCGTTGGAATGTGGCCGGGGCATTACATAGGCCGAAGGGCATGACTAGATATTCATACAGGCCGTAACGAGTACAGAAAGCAGTTTTCCACTCGTCTCCCTCGCGAACGCGCACTAAATTGTATGCGCCGCGTAGGTCAAGCTTGGTAAAAATAGAAGCATGTGATAAGTGATCGAGAAGTGGTGTGATTAACGGGATTGGATATCTGTCCTTTTTTGTGATAGCGTTGAGACGCCGATAATCCACACAAGGACGTAAATCCCCCTCCTTTTTGGGAACAAAGAATATAGGGCTTGCCGCTGGTGAGGTAGAGGGGCGGATATGTCCTAAACGAAGGGCGTTCTGTACATACTCTTTCAAAGCTTGTTCCTCCGAAGGGGACAAGGAATAGATCCTGCCTGAAGGTATAGTGGAATCAGGGAGTATCTCAATTGGGCAGTCGTATGGTCTATGTGGAGGGAGTACCTCGGAAGAGCCACGATCGAAAACAGATTCGAATGCTTTGTACTCAGGTGGAATCCCAGACACCAAGCCCCCAACAGTATGAGAATGCACAATCTCTGAATCGTCAACAGTCAGCGTGAGTTGAGCTAAGGCTCCCAAGGCCCGAGAAGGTGTGTCAGTGGTTTGATGGACCGGGAGACAATAATTCTGACAGACCTCGGACTCGAAGAGCACAGTGCCTGAGTGCCAATCGATCAGCGGATTGTGTTCACGTAACCATGGAATCCCTAATATGATACCGAATTGAGGTGTGGTAATCAAATCAAAACTTAAGGTCTCTGTGTGTATTTCTTGTATGTTCAACAGGAAAGGTGCGGTTTGGTGTCTAACAAGACCAGAAACTAACGCAGAGCCGTCTTCGGCTTGGACATGTTCAGGTCGTGATTTCACCACTAGAGGTAGGTTGAGGGAATGGGCCAACTCAATGTCTATGTAATTACTAGTGGCACCTGAATCGATGATGATATTGACTGCATGAAGAATGCCTGTAGAGGGACATAAAGTAGCCTTTACAGAGATGGGCTGAACACGAGCAAAGGCAAGAGGGGTACCCAGAGATGATGACGGAACACTCGACCTGTTCTCCGGATCTAAGGTCGAGCTGTCCGAAAAACCTGGCTCTTCTTGGGACGTCGTGGACACTCTTTCACAAAATGTCCAGTGGTGTCACAATAAAAGCAGGCATTATCCACCCTCCTACGTTCCCTCTCAGATGTTGTAATAGGACTACGGAACCCTCCCACTTGCATAGGTTCTTCTGTACTGGGAGCCGGAGTACTAGCAAGAGTAGGATGGGAAGAGACCCCCAATTCGGCTCTACGCTCCGATCGCCGTGCATCTATCTGCAGGGCGAGATCAACCAATTCCTGATACTGAGTGGGCACAGAAGGGATTACTGCTAAAGCATCTTTCATGGTGTTACTCAACCCCCTATAAAAGACCACCGCCCGCTTGTTTTCTGGCCATGATGTTTCAGCAACTAGTTGATTGAACCGGGTGATGTAGTCTATCAAAGTCTTTCTACCCTGAGTTAATTCTAACAACTCCAAATCCAGAGACTGTGCCTTGTGTCGGGTATCAAATACTCGAGACATTTCCAGAACCAACAGATCAAAGTCATAAAGGACTGGGCTATTATTCTCCAGCAGGGGATTAGCCCAGGCGGCAGCTGTCCCGGCTAAATGGGAAAGGGCAAAAGCGGCTTTAGCAGTGGAAGTAGTAAAGGCCAAGGGTCTGCATAAGAAATGTAACTTGCACTGATTAACAAAGGTTCTGAATTTCATGGGGTCACCTTGATAGCGTTCAGGAGCAGCCAGGGGGGAAGGGGCTGGGAGGATCACCGGAGTTGGGACTGTAGTAGTAGCCACGGGAGGGGGTGTAGTTGAGGGGCTAGCATCTCCAAACTCAGGGTCTGTGGGAAGAGAATGCTGAACACTCTGTATGGAATCTAACCTTTGGTGGATCACCGTGTTTGCGGCGGCCATATCTGCCCTTAATATTGTAATTGCCTGGACTAAGGCAGCTATGGGTTCTTCCGTGGATCCCTGCATCGTCAAACACGACTAAACGGCTTCTCAGTCTGTTCTGACTTGAGAGTCGTGTAGACCGATGAGACCTCCGTCCCCAAGTGACGCACAGGGGAACTAATAGAAACCCGCTGTGCGACCTTTGAGGCCACAGGTGAGAGATGTCTTCCCAGATCCACGGAACCTCTGGAACACAGATGCTGCAATCAAAAGGAAACGAGGTTAAGTACCAAGCAATTACAATACAACCAGGAAAACAATAGGATCTAAAGTGTCTTACCTATCTGGTGTTGGGGAAGCCAAGGTAACCTAGTAGAGAGGTTCGAGACTCAGATGATGCGGCGGTCCCAGGAATAGTATGACCGCAGGTGAGCATGGATGTAGGGTTAATCACCTGTAGGAGAGAGGGCTTGACGTGAATCCCAAGAAGGGAAATGGCGTAGAAGCTCAGCAAGGTATCAAGGGATGATCCAAAGACAAGTCGAGGTGAAGTCCAAAAATCCGGCAACAGGTAAACAGTTCCAAGCAAAGGTACAAAGGGGTGTTCGAAGGAGTCCGAGGTAGAGTTCCGTGATCAAAGTAACAAGGAGCTATCCGAAACGCCAAACAGGGTCTGAAGACAGCTGAGAAGCAATGAGCATTCTGTCTCTCAGACCTTTATACTGTGTGACTCCGGGTCATGTGACGTCTCTGGGTCATGGGACGTCCACCAAGGTCACGTGATGAACGCCTCACTGGATCACGTGACCGACGTGAAGACGTAACGCCGCCCCTTCTGCTATACGTTCTCCAAGGCAATTGCCAATGCAGAAAAGGTTGCAATCGAGCCCGTACACCAAAGCTGGTATGATGTTTTCGGTCCTTTGGGTTCACCGAATCACCTGAGCCCCGAACCATGGGAGGAGACGTTGGGGGAATGTGTGCGGTGTTCAGATGTGGAGTGGACTGGTGTGCAGAGGATCGCCTAACAATGACTAACTCAAGGCATTTCTAAGTGCTGAGGCGAATCGAGTTCTGAGGTTCGAGGGTGATGTCCGTATATGGTATAGAAAGGGCTTTGTCCGGTTCCAGAATGTACTAAGGGCCTCATTACAACTCTGGCGGTAAGGGGTTTACGGCGGCGTAAACAGCGCCGACCCTTACCGCCTGAGTACGAGGTCCCTTAGCGCCATGGATGTTTTAACACCTGCTTTTAGCAGGTGTTAAAACATCCATGGCGCTAAGGGACCATGGAGTTAATTACGCCACCGTAATTTACGGTGGCGTAATTAACACCTTCCCCACTCCCATTATGCCCTATGGGGCAAAATGGGAATGGGGAAGGGAAAATGGGAAAATGGGGATTTACCGCCCCGCCAAGGTTGGAATGGGGCGGTAAATCCGCCAACCACCATGGCGTAAACATAGTTTACGCCATGGTGGTAAAGTCACGGCCCAGGCGGTAACTTACCGCCTGGGTCGTAATGAGGCCCTAAGTTATTGTATGCATATTCGGAAATCCATAAAATATCCTTCCAATTGCTTTCGGTCTGGTGCAGCATGCAACGTAGGTACTGTTCAAGGGTCTGGTTGGTCCTCTCCGTCTAATCATCTGTCTGGGGATGGTGACTGGTTGATAACCTCACGTCGATTTGCGCCAATTGACAACATTTCTTCCAAAATTGTGAAATGAATTGACCGCCTCGCTCAGAGACCAATACGGAAGGAAATCCGTGTATTCGAACAATGTTTTCGAGGTACTCCTTGGCCAAAATTGATGCGGAAGGTAATCCTTTTAAAGGAATAAAGTGGGCCATCTTGGAAAAAAGATCCACAATAACTAGGATGGTGTTAAATCCATTACATGGAGGTATATCTGTAATAAAGTCTAAAGACAAGGTGTGCCATGGTGTAGGTGGAATATCCAAAGGTTGTAAAAGGCCAGTGGGTTTTTTCTTCTGGCTTTTGTTTTGGGCGCAAATGCCACAAGACATCACAAATGACTTTACGTCTTTTCGCCAAGTGGGCCACCAGAACTGTCTCTTAATTTTCGCTTCAGTTTTTGCGATACCTGTGTGCCCTTCCATCAGGGTGTCATGGTAATTGGAGATGACTAGTTCTTGTATTTCCTTGTGTGGTAGAAATAGTCGTCCTTGATAGTAAGGTAGGTAATTGACGACTGAGTAGTCTGGGCCTTTGTTTACCCGGTCCTGCAGGGTTGCTGGATCTTTTGTTGGATTTTTGAATGAATATCTTCTAGTGTCTGTAGAGTAGTTATGCCAAGGATTCTTTGCTCGGGAATTATTGGCACCGGTTCCGGGGTTGCATATGCTTCTCCCATCCCTATTCGGGATAAGGCATCTGCTTTGCCATTTTTGCGGCCTGGTCGATAAGTGATCACGAAATCGAATTCGGCAAAGAATAATGCCCATCGAAGTTGTCGCGATGATTGGGCTTTGGCTGTTTTTAAATACTGCAGGTTCCGGTGATCGGTGATTATGCTAATGGTATGCCTGGCACCAAGAAGTTAGTGCCGCCAAGCCTTAAAGGCGGATTTGAGAGCTAATATCTCTTTATCAGTAATCGCATAGTTTAACTCAGGTGCTGAGAACTTTCTGGACCAAAACGCTACTGGGTGAAGTTGACCGGTTTCAGGATCCTACTGGGACAGGACAGCTCCCAATGGCTAAACTGGATGCATCAGTTTCTACTATGTATGGAAGCTCAGGGCGTGGATGCTTTAAGACAGGTGCTGATGTGAATTTCGCTTTCAGCTCTTGGAAGGCCTTTTCAGCCTTTTTGGTCCACAAGAAGCGTTTGTTTTTTCGCAAAAGTGCTGTGATGGGGTGTAGAACATGGGAGAAGTCCGGAATGAATCTGCAGTAGAAATTAGCAAATCCGAGCATGCTTTGTACCCCTTTGACTGAACTGGGTGATGGCCACTTGAGAATTGCGTCCACCTTTCGAGAGTCCATTCGGACTCCCTTTGGAGTCAGGATAAATCCAAGAAATTCAACCTCCGTAGCATGAAAAACACATTTTTCCAATTTTGCATTTAACTTGTGCTGGCGTAGTTTCTCAAGGACTGCACGGACGTGCTTAACATGGTCTGATTCTGAGGAGGAGTTACACTAGAATATCATCTATGTATATGACGACACAGACGTCAATGAGTTCACGAAGGACATTGTTCATAAAATACTGGAAGGCTGCTGGTGCATTGCACAACCCGAAGGGCATCACCTGATATTCGAATAATCCGTAATTGGTGCGAAAGACAGTCTTCCATTCGTCGCCTTTATAGACACGTACCAGATGATATGCCCCTCAGAGATCTAACATAGTGTAGATACAAGCATCCTTTAGTTGGTCTAGTAATTCGGGGATCAGAGGCAATGGGTATCGGTTTTTTACCGTAATCTGATTTAATGCGCGGTAATCTATGCACGTTCTAAGGTCACCTTCCTTTTTTGGCACGAAGAATAAAACTGAGGATGCAGGAGACTTGGAAGGACGAATAAAGCCTTTACCAAGGTATTGGTCCAAGTATTGCTATAGGTGAAGATTTTCAGGTTCCGTGAGGGCGTAGATTCTACTGCATGGGTGTTGTGCACCAGGTAGGTGGTCAATTTGACAATCGTATGAAATATGAGGAGGTAATGTATTGGCCTGTTCTTTTTGAAAAACATCCTGAAATTCTTGGTATTCCTGAGGTAACTGCACGATTGGGTTAACGACTGTAGCCAGGCCTTTGTTCAAAGTTTTCTCCGGGTAACAGGTGTGTGCACAATCCGGGAAGGTTGTTCTCTTCTCTCGCCATTCTATACAAGGATTATGTGTTTCCAGCCATGACATCCCCAGTATTATCTGTAACTGTGGGGCTTTGATTAGATCAAACACAATAGTCTCTTGATGCCCATCTTGACTCAACAGTGTCATCTCTGTAGTGGAATGAGTTACAGGCCCCGAGGCAATCTCAGTTCCATCAACTGTGGTGATGACATCTGAAGTGGTCTTTTTGCAAAGAGGTAGATACATCCTTGACACCAATTCGTGGTCCATATAGTTTCCTACGGCCCCGCTATCTATGTATGCCCTTACTGCGTGCATACGTGATGGATGCCTGGGATCAAGTAGGACCATTGGGATGATCAGATGTGAGGTCTGAGTGTCCTTGTTTAAGCTCGGCAAGCGGACCTCTATGCTTGTCGGGCGTGGTCGTTTCCTCTATCAGGCTCTTTGTGGCTTTTATCAGCAACTCCTACCACCTTCTTGGGTGGTTTTGTAGGGCAATCCCGTAGAAAATGCCCTGAGGTTCCACAGTACAGACACAACTGCATCTGGCATCTTCTTTCTCTTTCCTTTTGAGTTAAGGGTTCTTTAACCCCCCGATCTGCATAGGTTCAGATGCATCTGTTCCTTTGGGGGCAACATTGGGTTTAACCAATACCCGATTCTCGAACTTAGCTCGATCAGTCTTTCGGTTCTGGAGTCGGTGGTCTAGCTGGACCACTAAGTCTATAAATTCTGTGCAATCCTGAGGTGGGTTCACAACTTGAGCCAAGACGTCTTTGAGTTCTCCCCGAAGTCCACGATGAAACAATGTAATTTGTTTTTCCTCAGGCCACCTGGTTTCCACCACCAACCTATTGAAGGTTGCAATATAGGTTAGCAGATCCTGGTTACCCTCTCGTAAGGATAAAAGTTTGTTGTGCAGGGCTTGACCCTGTGAGTGTCTGGCGAATAGTTTTTCCATGCTCCTTTGAAAACCCTGAAAATCCCGGAGAAGAGGATCATCCTGGTTGACTAACGGAATGGACCAATCCGCTGCGCTGCCACTAAGATATGACAATACAAAGGCTACTTTGGCTTGGTCATTTGGAAAGGCTCCCGGTCTGCATAAAAAGTGCAATCGGCATTGGTTCATAAACACGCAAACCTTTTGGGGCCCCCAGAAAGCGTTCGGGTGGAGCTAACGGAATATTTCCTGGTAAAACCACTTGCACAGGATTGCTTGATGAAACGGGGGTTGGGTTTCCCCCATATCCAGGTGGGGGCGTTTGCCCAGCTTGGTTTTGCAGTAGTTGCCTAGCCAGATCATCAGTGCGCTCCTTTGAGACAATCAGTTCTCTCCTGAGGGCATTAGTCTCTTGGCGAGCGGCATGTACTTCCGCCCTAAGTTCCCCCAATAATTGGGCCAGTTGGTCGGTTTCCGAGGTTTCCATAACACCCGGATGGGGATTTTTAGAAAGGCTTCATGTTCTGTTACGCTCACCTGGACCCCATAGGGGTGTCGATCGGACCCGGACAGCTGCGGTCTCTGTCAACGTGATGCGTAGTGCAGAGATGACTGTCTGGACTGGCCCGCCTAGTCTTGACTGCTGGACCCGAAGAAGTATTTTCCTGCAAGTGGAGACAGGGATTAGCCACCTGTGGGTTTTAGTGATGGCCTCCCAACTGTTCTCGCTCTCCCCCACTAATCACCTCCGATATCCCCTTAGTAACCTCACCTTATGTTTGTAAAAGATGAGCTCTCCATCCTGCGTGTCTTGCAGGGGCGCGTAGATACCAGTTACTTCACTGGTTTGAGGGCGGAGAGTTCCGGTAAGCGTTGACTCTGAAGTCCCAGTCGGGATTGGTAAGTATCAAGTTCAAAGAGTTCAATGTGCCCGATGTTCACTCTTGTCCTTCCTTATGTTGCAACTGAGTTCGTGAGAAGAAGGTCTCGTAGCTGCTGCTGGCGTTCATGTAAGAGTCTGTGTTACCCAACGCTGTCCGGTAACTATTGCATGCGTTAACGTGTTGTTTTTCTCCCTCTTTACAGATGCGGCATATGAAGATATGGAGAATAATACTGCCAGTGGTAAATCAGGTAAGTCTATGGTGGTAAGAGGTATTTGTTGATTCCCTTGGCTCACCTTGTTATTCTTGTGCCCCTAGGTGCCGGAGTACGGCGAAGAAATGATGGAGACAGTGCCGGATCGAAAGATGCAGTGAGAACTGGTGAGTATGGCGCTGTGCTGGAGCTGGCGAAGCAACGCGTGCAGGACTGATGTACTTTCCAGGACGGGAGATGAAATGGATCCGGAATCAGGTGAGGAATTTGAAATAAGTTCGTTTTCTAACCTTGTCCTTTTCTTCCTCTTTATTCTAGGAGCTCTGGATTCGAGGAGGGCGTGGCAGAAGACTGGATGCTGGCTGCAGGCACGCAGGCATGGCAGAAGACTGGATGCTGGCTGCAGGCACGGTGAGAGTCACGCTGCTGGATGCAGAATAACACGAAGCATGTGCTGCTGTTCGGGCGTGGTTTAAATAGCCTCCAAAGTAGTCCCAGGAAAGAAGTTCCCCAGGACCACACCCGAGTAAAAAATAGTCCCTGTAGTAAAATAGTCCCATCCAGGCCTCACGTTGGCTTGGATTTATTTGCAGCATGGTCTGCATGAGGTAAGTAATGTCTATGAGCCTATGAGGACTGATTTTTATTATGAGCCTGGTGCCTATGGCGCCAGGAATGAACGCAGACAGCCCCTAGCTGGGGCTGCTGGGGTTTTTATAAATGTCTGGATGCCTGCTCCCGGGGCTGATGGGCTTGATCCGGATGCCCGGGGGTAGGCATCATGACATAATCGAAGACCCAGGCCCTGCAATAATTGCACAAGCCTAAGAACTGCTGCATCTGCTTGGCCGTGCGTGACTGTGGTGTGTTGTGTATCGCTTCTGCTCTCTCTGCAGATATTTTCCTGCTGTCTACTGATATTATCTGTCCTGGTTACACTACCTCTTTTTGGCCGTACTGTAATTTCTCCTTGTCTACCTTGTACCCCTCCACTAGCAATGTCAGAAGTGTAACTGAATGTTTTCTGCACTGGTCCTCTGTTGTGCTGCACAGCAGGAGGTCACCCATTTGCTTGATGACTATGCAGTGCATTTGCAAGTTGCTTAGGTCCATCTGGATCACCCTATTGAACACATTAGGTGTCTCGCAGTACCATTGTGGTAGACAAGTACGTTGAAACCTTGTCCCTCGATAAGTGAATGCTGTGAGAGACTGTGACTCTGGGTGCAATGGGATGGAAAAAAATGTATTCTTCAAATCAATGAGCCTCATTACAAGCTTGCCGGTAAATAATTGGAATTACTGGCATGCCAGGGCTACCAAGTCCGGGTTGACAATGGTTGATTCTGAGTCAGCGTGCACGCGCATTCCGGCATGCCGGTAATACCATCAAAAGGCCCCAAAATCCCCCATACCGGCATCATCGCTGACGCTGACTCCGATTCTGGCTTTGCGCACACGGACCTACCGACACTGCTGTTACCGGTACTGGTATTACCGTGACCGCAAAAATAACGTGATTGCCGGAACAGGAAATGTACTTGCAGCCATTATAAAAACACAATTCATTGCAATCCTCGGTGCACAGGGGTCAGAGGCACATTCTGAGCACTGAAGAACATACACAGATATAACATCAAGACAACCTGCCGCACGGAGGTTCAAGATTCAGTGAATCAGAACTGAACATGTTGGCGGACATGCTGGTCGAGAACTCTCCAGAAGTCTTCTGCAATGACCTACGGTGCCAAACGCGAATCAGGAAGAAGGCCATCTGGGAGGAGGTTGCCTGGAAGGTACTGGTGCTGGGGACAACCCCCAGAACAGTTAGGGACTGCAAAAAGAAGTGGGCCGATCTATGACTCTGTGTGTGGAACCTCCTTGCCGCACAGCAAGCCTAGGGCACGGCTACAGGAGGGGGACCGCCATCTCCAATAAAACTGCAGGTCTGGGAGGAAACCTGCAGCAGTATAATGCACTTGAAGGTGATCAAGGGAGTTGGAGATGTGGAGGCCGGAGATGTAACATCCAATGAGGCTGGTGAGTCCCTGTAAGCCCAATGTTACATCACACACCTTGTAGCCCCAATGCCAATGAGTGGGCCAATATGTGAAGTATGTTGTACCCGAGGCCAGTATAGCCCTGCTGGCAGTCCACCCACCGTCAACCTCATTGCACACATGCACATCGTACCTGCCTCCAACGCACACCCATACACCACTCACACATCACACAGGTCCTCTGTATTGCCCTCACAAGTTGCACCTGCATGCACTCAGACACACATCCCCCTGACACTGAACAACTGCTGTTGTCACCGCCGTGCTATCACATGCCCAAAGTCACGTCAGTGTCACGTACCCCCACCACCAGCAGATAACAAGATGCACACATCAATGATACATGTGGCCCACTTGTCCCACCCACCATGTCCCATCCCGCAGAATCTATCTCAACGCAGCTAATACCATAGGCAGCAGACACATGTGTAACACATCTGTGTGACAATCAGACAACCCCATGTCATACAGCTTGTGTGGCACACCCATAACTTGGTACTTGGTGACTTCAACTTTCCCCTTACCTCTTCCCCTCAACCTTATCCTCTTCTTTCCATTCTCGACCCCTACCTTCTCACTCCTCTCCCTACTTCTTCTACTCACTCCTCGGGTTCCACTCTTGACCTTATCTTTATCTCTACCTTCTCCTCTTCCCCAGTCTCTACTCTTTCCAACTATCTTTCTGATCATGCCTTACGCTCTTTCTCCCTCACTTCCCCCCTCCCTCCACTCCTTTCTCCTCCCCCACTTCCTTCTCTCGACAGGATCTCCGTAACTTTAACCCCTCTCTCTTCCTAGACACCTGCTCTTCCTCCCTCCCCTCTCTCTCCGATTTCTCCTCTCTCTCGGCTAATGAAGCTTTATCCTCTTTGTCATCCTCTATCTCTTCCAGCCTCGATCTACTTCACCCTCTCTCCTCTTTCCACTCTACCCGCAAACCCTCTCAGCCCTGGCTTTCCCCTCAACTACTGTCTATGCGCCACCTCCTCCGTCACCGCGAGCTCAAATTCCGCTCGCCTGCTAATCAAGCCTCCTACTTCTCATACCACTCTCTCTATGACTCCTGCCTCAGCTCCGCCAAATGCTCCTTCGACTCTAACCTCCTCCAGACCCAATCCTCCCACCCACTTTGCATCTTTCAGACCCTATCTTGCCTTTTCTCCCTGCCTACCCCAGACCATTCTACTATCTCCCCTCTCTCTCCTTCTGACTTTGCTAACTTCTTCTCTTCCAAAATACTCACCCTGTGGCAAAACATTCTTTTCTCTCCTTCCTACTCCCTTTCTCCCCCTTCTCTTACCTCTCCTACATCTTACATGTCTAATTTATCCCGTTAATCCTTCGGATGTTTCCCTCCTCCTGTCCAAAACTCACCCTACTGCTGCCCCCTCTGACCCACTCCCCACCCCTCTTATTTAGAAAGTCTACACTCTTCTTATTCCTTACCTCACCTCCTTCTTCAACATCTGTCTCTCCCCTGCCTCCTTACCGTCCGCCTTCAAACACGCTACTATCATCCCTATCCTGAAAAAACCCTCTGCTAACCCCCTCCTTGCCTCCAACTTTCGTCCAATCTCTCTTCTTCCATTCCTTTCAAAGCTTCTCCAACGCTTAGTCTACTCTCAGCTTTTGTTTCCAATCTCTCTCTTCTCCCCCTTCTCAATCTGGATTCCGCCCAAAGCACTCCGCTGAAACCGCCCTCACCTCTGTTCTCAACTTTCTCCTCACTGCTCGCTACTCCGCTATTAAAAACTGGATGTCATCCCACTTCCTCTCCCTCAACACTGATAAGACTGAAGTCGTATTCTTTCCCTCCACCTCGCCTCCCCTTCCTTCTCCCCCTCCTTTTATTGTCTCTCCCCCTAATCTCCCCATCTCTGACCACACTCGCAATCTTGGCCCCCACCTTGACTCCTCCCTTTCCTTTACTCACCATATTTCCCTTACATCCCACACCTGTCGCTACCACCTCTTCAATATTCGCAAAATCCATTCCTCTCTCACCTTCCATGCCACCAAACTCTTAATCTCTTCCCTCATCTCTTCTACTGCTCCACTCTCCTCTTTGGCCTCCCTGCCTCCCATCTTGCTCCTCTGAAATCCCTCTATCACTCTGCTATCGTACCCTTTGCCTTCTCTCTCCTCACGACTCCATTTCTTTTTCGCTCTCTCATCTTGGCTGGCTTCGTTTCCACTCTCAACTTAAACTCAACTTCCTTTGTCTCGTTTTTTAAATCACTTCATGATCTCGCCCCTCCCTACCTTCTCCTCTCTTTCTACTCTCCCTCTTGCCCCCTCCGATCTTTTGACCTCTTCCTTCTTACTGTTCCCCCGCCTCCTTGTGCCCCTTCCGTTTCCGATCCTTTCAGATCCTTGCCCCCTACACTGTACACTGGAACTCTCTCCCTCTCTCTATCTGCTCCATTTCCTCATACCCCTCCTTCCGCTCCTTCTTGAAATCTCATCTTCTTCTTTCCACATCCTGTTAACCTCTTCTCTTCTCTCTTACTCTTCCTCTGTTCTGTCTCTCTTTTACTTTCCTAGACATATTGTTCTGTATGTTGTTTTATTGGTTTGTCTCATGTTTTGCATTTAAGCTTCCACTTATTCCATGTATCCAGTTGTTGTAATGTAGAGCGCTTTGGATTTATGCGCTCTATACATTTAATAAATACAAAATACAAATACAAAATAACACCCAAACCAGAATACACCAGTACCCCAGGCAACAGGCACTGTACACGCCATGTACGCACACCGCACATGCACCCACACAGCATTCCCTGACACATGCATGTGTGCACCATGCCATGGCCCTCAACATGTCCTTGACAATGCACATACATCTGAAAACACTAGTACTCATGTATGTCTGATGAATCCACACCCATCACTGATGCCCTGCCTTTCTGACCCACACAGGCACATCATCTGGCAATGAGGAAGAACAGCCAACAACATCGCGGAACACCAGGGCACGCCACCGCCAGCCTATCACCACCTCCACCCAGGGATCCAGCGCATCTGGCAGCAGAGGGGAGCGGGCTACTACTGCATCCGCACAGCCACCACCCGAACAGGAGCCACCTGTCGTACAGGCACCCCCGACCATCTGGCACGTCGGATGAGGGCGGGGAATGGGTCAATCGCACCCCTGGTTGAGTCCATCGCTGCGTTAGTGTAGGCACTTGCGGAACAGCGGCACATGCCCTTGCCACTGGCACCATCATCAAGCAACACTCCCACAAGTTCACAAGAAAGCAGCCCGGGGCATAGGTCGCTGCGGCTGACTCACCCTGCAGAAGTGCACACCCCTCCAAATAAACGTGGACGAAAATAGGACACAGACTCGTTGTGTGTGGTGAGGGATAGTTGGGGAAGGGTTTGGGGAGGGATAGTTGGGGAGGGGGTGTTGGGAGGGATAGTTGGATGGGATTTTAGAGGTAGTCAAGGCCAATCACAAATGTAAATAGTCATTTTTCTCACAATATATATGGTGTTCATAACAAAAACCTGAGGGGACATTGATTTTTCGGTGTGAGTGCATTTATTCATGTACAGTGTGGGGAGTGTCTTGCGCAGTTGCATTCACATGGAACATTCACAGACAAGATTACCTCTAACAATTTTCCCAGCAAGTGACCTAAATGGATGTAAATGTCATTGATGTGGTCACATATGAAAATCAACAATATGTCCTGGTACAACGGTACTTTTAGAATTTGAATGGTATGCATTTGTGACGTAATGGTAGTACCGGTGTGCAGTCTTTATTATGAATCCTTTATATAGACATGCTTCAAAATCGTGACCCATATGACAAAGGACATATTGATGGAATATGTGTGTGTGGGGTAAAGGGTTTCATATATACTATGGGGGGGTGGTTTTGGGGTGTGAAACGGTGGATCAGGTGACGATGCCACCTTGAAATCATATATTAGTGGTAGTGAAGTATATTCCCAATTCATAGGTTTTTGTCTAGGAGCATTCCATTAAAGGTGTTATATTTGGAAGATGTGACACAGGTACTAACAGGCAGTGTACCTGTCAAATGTTTGTGCATCCACAAATTTTACAGGCGTGGCAGCTACTTTTGCCTTTCTATTACCTATCCTGCCTCTGGGCACTTTTACAAGGATTTGGTAATTGTATCAGGGATTTAAAGTAGGAGTTATGATGGACTGATGCATGCAGTGTGCACATCCACTGGTCATGGGTCTCATACTGGCCCATTTCTTGAACTCTCCAAATGGCCTTGTAGTTAGATTCACCCAGCAGCCAGGTATTTTATGCTCTTCACTGCCCCCCCAATTCAACACTCCACATGGCCTTGTAGTTAGACTCACCCAGCAGCCAGGTATGATGTCCGGTGTGTCGTGCCATGTACCGGGGCAACGTGGAGTTCCGCAGCACAATGAAGTCATGTGTAGAGCCAGAAAATCTTGCACAGCAATATGTGATGAGGTGGCGGGCATCACACACACCATCTGTACGTTGAGGGAATGGTACAACCTCCTGTTGTGATACAGTACCTCCACAGCATGCCTGACCACCAGCTCCACGTGTGTGCAGTCCACCACTCCAATTACATGAGGCATGTCTGCAAGTGCATGGAATGCTATTTCTGTGGCATTCATCTCCTCAGCAGTCCGTGGTTAGCTGATGTGGTCCCGTACATGGGATAGGAGTGCATCGAGCAGCTGGAAGAGCACACGGGAGAACCCTGGTTGGGAGATACCATGCAGGTGGCCCACTGTGTGCTGGTATGTGCCTGTGGCAAGAAAGTATAGCACAGATACTACCTTCAGCAAGGGGGGGGAGTGGCTGTCCGGATATTAATGAGGCTGACCAGATCATCATGTATGAGGTCCACTATGGTGGTGATGGTGTCCCTGTCTGTGGTGAGGTTGAATGGGGTGGCCCTTAGGCGAGGGATTGGTGGCTGCCTGCCCGGTACAACCTGCTGCGCATTGGGGATTTGCTGGGCCATGATGGCCCTCCCTCTTCTCATGTGCCTCCGCTGCATCCTCCGTCTCACTGCCTCTTCAATAGGTTGCACTGCAGGGATGTCCTCTGGCTCCAGTACTGCTACTGCTAGCATTGTGGTTCTGGAAGGGGTGTGATGTGTGGGAGTGGTCCTTTAGTGCTGTGGAACAGGCTATTGGGTCCGCCTGTGCTGATTTTGAGCACCTGTGGCATGTTTCTACACACCAGTATCCACTTAACGCCTGGTCCGCGATTCCGGTATTTCTGGCATTGTTTTCACGTTGTTACCAGCATGTCCGTGCCAGTGGTTGTGTGTCCATGCACCTCGGAATGTGCACTCACTTACGCCATGCCAGTATCACGGGCACGGCTGCCACATGTCTCCAGAGATACCGGCAACTGTGTTGCCGGACACGGTGTGTCCCTTGCGATGCCGGTGTTACCGGTGCCGCAACTCGGATTACACCGGTCCGGAAAAGGGTGCCAGTACGGATATACCGGCACTGCTATTTCCGGACCGGAAAGCTTGTAATGAGCCCCAATGACTGTGAAGCTTGTCACTTCTATAGGTATGTTACATAATATTGTGGCTGGATTTGGTAAGAGTGGAAACTCTGCTTCCACTAGGTTTTTCAAGGGGCAGAGATCTTGAATGAATCTCCACACCCCTCCCTTTGATTTCTTGATGGGATAAATGGCTGTATTACATGTGGATTCTGACATCTTTATTATTCTCTGCTGCCATAGTACGAGGAGTGTGTCATATATCCCTTTGTCTGCTTCTCATGATAGTGGGTATTGTTTAATTAAGGGGCAGCAATGCCCCTTCCTCGTTTTTATGCGATCAACCCTACTCCCTTCAACAACCCTACATCATGGGGGCCACTGGTCCATGGTGCCTCTTCCCGCGAGTGAGTTGATGTCATGATCACTATCTGCATCCTCTGGGGGACCTGACTCTCCTCTATGTTTGCCTGACATGGAATGCATATCTGAAATACCATCTCTCCTTCCTTTTCCGAGAACAGCTGCTCGTTAGCCAAGTCTGTTAGTCTCAATGTCGGGTCGATGGAGAGGACCCTGCGCCACTTTGTACCCTCTTCGTCCGTCCCGTAAACAATTACCATGTCCTTGCTCATGAGTGCTGCTTCTAAATGTATTGTGAGTGTTGTTCCTAATAGTATATCTTTGCGTACCGCTGGTCTGAACTGGAAGTCTGTGGCCAATCAAAATATCATGGAGTAGACACAGACAACAGATTCAAATGTGTTCTCAAAAGTTTAATTCAATTTAACTTGGCCTATGCTAAAGTGGGATTTACCTACCTAAATAAAACTAAGGAAAATATATGTCAGGAAATCCACATAAAAAACATTAAACTTAAAATGTAGGATGGAGTAAGGCCTAACTTGGCCTATGCTAAGGTGGGATTTACATACCTAAATAAAACTAAGGATCTTCTCTGTCAGTAAGTCCAAATAAAAAAACTGTCTTTGTCCAAAACCTATGTTTGTCCTTACAACTAACTGTATACAATGTGTAGGGATGTCAGCATCAAAAGAATAGTGCTCAAAAGAAAGTTCAGAGCTTCTTCCAGCTCTTGGCTTAGGATCAGCTTCCCCTTCCTCAAGTTCAAAACCGTTCCCAAAATGTTGGGATTCTCTTCCCCAAGAAGACAAATCCTCTAGCTTTCAAGATATCAAGGGTTCCTTCCCCAAGAGTTAAAATGTTCCAGCTTTCAAAATAATACAGTTCCTTGGGACACTTCCCAGCTCCTTTGATACCAGTACTTTTCACCAATTCACAAAAGCAGTTTTGTTTCCTCACTTCCAGAATCATATACAAGGTTGTTTCAAAACACACACTTCTTCATGTATTCCATCCTTTTGTGTTCTATGAGCAAAATTTGCAAATCAAATGAAATGGTGAGCAACAGCTATTCTTCGACGGAACATAACGGCGCTCAGTTAGCAGAAAATTATTGCAACAAATTAGAAATGTAATAAAAGTAGCACTGCTAATAGAACATTTTCATTTGCAGTACTTACCAGCTATCTAGATCATGTGTAATTCTAGTAAAGAACATTTGAAGACCATTAACTTGATTTGACATCAAGTGGTTGTTAACAGGAAATGTTGAAAAAATTGAGTGGTCAGTAGTACATTTTTACACAGATAGGACCATCAAGATGTAAACAAATTAAATAAACATTACCAGAGGCTTCAGGTTCCCGCGCAAAATATTTTTAAGCAATGTATTGCAAATGTTTGGACAGTACAATTGGTCACAAACTGAGCACTGATTTTCAGGTGTTCTTTGGGGCTCTGCCAGGGGATATCCTGGGGATTCTAGTGGCAAATGGTGCATTCCTAAGCATAAAAGACCTCTAATACTGTTCCTCAGTCAATGATTGCTGTATTGTGGAGTGTTGTTTCTTCAGGAATGTTATGACATTTTGCATTCTGAATGAACACAGAGTGATAATTATCCTCTTGAATTAATTTTCCAATATCCTGGGGTAGATGCCACAAAGAAGATGTACGAAAGCCAGACTGGCTGGTTGGTTATGCCTAAACTCGACAAGGAGGCAATGGAAAAAAATACTAATTCACTAGAAATTAAAAGATATTCTATTAAAACGGTTAGAATTCAGAGGCCACAAAGGAAAGTGGCAATTTGTTTGAGTCTTTGCTTGAAACTATCTGGGGCAGAGCTGTTGGCAAACAGCGTCCCCCAGTTCAGGAGGTCCAAGTTTTAGAAATCAATGCCCCATAGTTCGATGCAGTATGTAGAATCTTGAAAACAAAATTGAACCATGATTTAATACGTGGTGTGTACACGGCTGTCCAGATTTATAGCTTCAAAAGGATATTAAAATTGCTAAAAGATTTTTTTTAAAGATGTTTTGAGAAACAAAGGGAGCTTTTAGAGGGGGGTGCATTTTTGAACGACACCAAATTGTTTTATGTCCAATGGAGTTTGTCCCTAAGATCACGCGACTTATGAGCCTCGCCTGCAGGATTGTCTCTTTTTCAATATATGTGAAGAGACGATTATTTCATTGTGAAGTATAGCCATATGATACACCCACTTTTAGTTACATCAACGTCATGGGTCTTTATTTGACTTTCCCTTGATGAAGAGAACAGCAGGGTGCGTATCTGGTGCCTGATATGGGTTTAATTTGCCCTGTATCTGTTATTTTGTGACCAATGGAGCTCCATTCTTATTTATTCTTTTTTATTTATATTTGTATTCTTATAATTATATTCTCTCCTTTTCCACAAAAATATGTGAAAAGATGAGTATTTTCTCACACTCCACGTATTTATTCACGCTCCAATTATGGCATAGCCGCATGACTTGCTGACCTTTGGTCATGTGAGCGCGTGTTGGGAGGCTACTCAGCGTTATCTACTTAAGCAAGAGCCTAATTGAGCGAGCACCGCTTTGTATACGGTGGTTCAGCACCTTGCAGCCGCGCAATAACAAACTCGCCATTTGAGGTATATCAAATAAACGCTCGGTTTTGACTCTTTTCCTATGACACTCCTGGGCTGCCAAGTTAACGGGCTACCAACTGCATTTAGTCGAGCTACATTTTCTTTTCATTTACTTGGAGAAGGTCGTGGTCTGACAATATCATGACGTGACCCGTAGTTATACTGTCTGTTACTATTGCAAGTATGTACTAACAATGAGAACGCTGAAAACGATCACTAGACATTCCCCTTTTTAGTTTGCAATGTCACCATGTTAGTTAAATGTGTAAGAAACTGCAAGGCTTAATTCTTTGGTCCTTGCATTCTTCTTTCCTTTTCTAACAGTTTTTCTAATCTGGCTGAGTGTCACTGTTCTCTCCACAGTATGGAAGATGGATTCTGCATCATATTTCCATCTTGGTGCATGACCAGTATGGCTACTAGGATGTGCTCTTAAGTTACATCGGTTAATTATGGCGGTATGTTTTATTCGACATTGGTCATTAACACATTTGTATTGTTCATGGCAGACTTTGGCTACAGTAGTGGAATTAGGGGTAGTTTTTCAATCCCAGTTCCTATGTTTGTGTCCCACAGATATAATCTTCAATTATCTGTCAGTTGCAGTGGAGGTTGCCTGCGTGATTTATTCTGCCATTCTCCACTGGATATAACAAGGTTCATAATTATTGCCAGAACTGTTATTTGATAAAGATTCTTACAACTCTGGATGTGTGGTGGGGTTGCTAGGCTCGGTCAGTTTTTTCTTTTCCCTTTTAAAAAAAAAGTTTGTTTTTTCTTTTATCCCCTGCATAATAGGTGGATTATAATGAGTTTCAACATGAGTTTCAACATGAAGAATGTTTGTCTTTTCTCAAGCAAGCCCACAAGCAAACCGATTTCAATTCAAGAAGACATACATGTTTGTATATTAACTATGGAACATTGGCTTGCTATTGTCCTGATGAAGATGATTATCAGCTCCCACCGGTCCCTGCTTCTGTGTTTCTGGGCTTGGGTGGAACTAGATATGACTATTCGTCGAAACTACTGAATAACTAGATATCTTGGCTATCATCTTTCATGTATGCTTGATACTTGTAGTTGACAATGGGTACCGTACAATTGGTGGTACTTATGTTTGAGAGCAACTGCTCTGTTTTTTAGGTGATACTTTGTACCTTTGAATATGAAATTCATATAAATGCAATGTTATTCGATGAATACTAATATTGTGACTAGTGCTAATGAATTACGGATGAGACAAATTAGAATCTGAGAATAGTCTACTACTTATGCACTTATTTCTATATGGCGATGTTCAAGGCGATATGTGTTCACTAATAGATGTTATATTGCTGTTTTAGGTAGGACTTGATTTGGATATTTTGTAGAAATGTTCAGTTCCTTGTATCTATTTTATGTGTAATTACGTCTATGATATTAATAAAATATGTTTAGATAAACTATACTGACCTGAGCTTATCCCCTCCTTCCGCACATGTGAGTGTATTGAATTTAATTTCCATCATACTTTTCTCTCGTGTGACCACTTTGTCTGTTTTTCTGATCTTCTATCCCCCCCAGGTCCATGATTAAGGGGATACCCATCCTTTTCTTTCATTAATGCAATTTTTGAGACAGGCATTATGCCATCTCCTTGGACAAGTAGTCCTTGGATCACCAGCCCCCCACGGTTATCGGCCAATTTCCTTACGGGATACGGACAGTAAGATATTCTTCAAATGTTTGTTGCTCAGACTGGACTGGAGAAGTGGGCTCAAAGTAACAATATCTTGAAGCCCTCCTAAGTGGGTTTCAGGGGCGAGCTTAGTACAGCGGACCACTGCTTCACTCTGAGTGGTAAGGGTAAGGGAGGGAACTTATTTGTGTCTTTTTTCAGATTTGAAGAAAGCATTTGTTTTGATTGATAGAAACATCTTCTGGCGTAATTTAGATTTTATTGTGGTCCCTGATGGTTTATTAAATCGTATCCGACTGTGATACACAGACATCTCAGGGTCTGCCCAATATACAAGACCAGGGAATTATATATGGTTTTCCCCACAAATAAAGGTAGATAGCAGAGATATAATTTGGCCCCAAACTAATGCATTAAGACTTTGATTCTAGTACTTCTCTTAGGAAAGTTTAACTACCCGCCCTGAAGGGGACCTTTTGTAGCATGCTTCTGTAGGCCAATGACACAGCTATTTTGGACATAACCCTTGCAGGTGGGTGTGTGGCTTAAGAGCCATGCAGTAGGATGTGTTCCAGTGAGCTCCTGCTGATCCGTATCGATCCTGGGCCGAAACGGACATGATTGATAGCGTCCTTTGATCACAAACTAGCATCATGCACATGAAGGGGCTGTGTATCTATACGACCGAGTAAAGGACTGCGAGATGGCAGCTTGAACGAGAAAGTGCTGTTGGAAGTTTGTGGTCTGGTAAGAGGAGACGGAAAGAAGATGGCGGCCGACAAGAGACAATGGGCTGGACAAAGGCAGAGCCCAGCTACGTGGTAATACAGCAAAGTTCCGTGGAAAGCTGGAAGCATATGGCCCGGATTCCATGAGCGAGTTGATGCAAGTTTCTAACTGGCCCGACCGTAACGGCAACACGCAGCTAGGAGTGAGTTTTATGCTCGAGACAGTGGCAGAAGAGAGCCGGCTGAAGGACCTGTGGCAGAGAGGGTAGCCGGGTGCCCCTAGTCGGGAGACGACATCGGAGGAACCTCGACGCATGAAGTGAGGATGATTGTCAGCAAATCAACGGTGGGGGAAGCGTCAGTGAGGAGATGCGGCTGGGGGTGTGTGTAGCCCTGCAACACGTGAAGGAGGAAGCCAGTTATACAACGCGTAACGGAGTCAGCCCATACAGTTGCAGGACATGCGGGTCGGCGTACAGCGTAACATGTTGGATGGGCATGCTGATGTCGACTGCAGCACTGGCTGAAAGGGAGAAGGCAATATATTAGGAAGTGCACGTTCGTGCACAGACCTATCCCTTTCCCGGAGAGGAAAGGCGTGTGAATACAGCAGGAAGATATGTAGGAGGCACGGAAAGGACTCTGACAAGACACGGAGCCTCGGACTGCACCGGGGAGAACATTTCTGTCCCTCTTAGCGGCTGGTACGGGACAAAGGCAACATTGCGGTACACATAGACTGTTGAGCCACATAAGTAGAAAGTGCGAGGTAGCTGCTTAGCTGTGGAGCAGGACTGGAATAGCTGTGATTGGGAGCGTCTCCCTGAAGCAGTGATTGCAGCCCGACGGCTCAGAGGTGGAATTCTGCAAACAATGGCGTATACTTTGTAATGGGAGCTGGAGTTGAGCATCCTGAGTGCTGTTACTGAAGGCACCCTGACGGCATAAAGAGGGGGCTGCGAACTGGAGAGATGGAGCAGCTGGGAAGCAGCAGGCGATCCGCGGTAAGGCGGAGACAGAGGGACATTGAGGCGTGGACTCCTACATGCCCAGGAGCCATCCAAGAGCAGCTGAAGGACAGACCAGCATTAGCGGGGCAAGCAGCGAGCTGTAGTGGCACTGCGGAGGCAGTACAAGGGAGAGAGGAGCCGGCAGAGGACGCCAGCTGAGCTACAGCGCACGCGAGGCAGGACAAGAAGTGGTAAGGAGTCAGGGGTGGCAGGGGGTCCCAGAGGTTGAATTGCAAGATATAGACTGTTGGGAAGGGGGCTCCCCCTCGCTGCCTGCGGTACTCTGGGCCATTATGAAGAACTTGTCGCAGGTGTGGCGTGCCTGAGAGGCCAATTTCACCTGAAATAACATGATTCTTCTTAAGCAGAACGAAGGGAAGGCACTGTACAAAGGGAGCTGACCATGAACCTGAGGCCCCCGCTCACATACACTATGGGAATGGAAAGCAGACAATAGCTGTTAGACTTTGGGGCAGAGAAGAAGGCCGAAGCGAGTGGCCTGCAGACCATACCCAGTGTGCTTGCAAGCCGTTGCGCCCCGGGAGGGTGAGCCTCTAGAGCCCCGGGGGGCGGGACAACAGGGAATACGCAGGGGGCTAAAGCCTGCAAGAGACTGCTGGTGCCACAGGTTGAAGCACAGAGGTAGTGTCAATATCAAGCGAACTAGACAAAGGTCAACAGCAATGTACACTGCGCCTGGAGCCTCCAGGGGAGCACGCTGCCCCTACTCCAAGCGGGTGGGGATAGAGGACACCACAGGGTCTGTGGTGCATGATGACGACCAAGAGTGGTAAGGCCAAACATAAGCAAACCACACTGGAAACCTTCGCGAAGGGCCAGCCCAACCGTCAGGCAGAAGACAAGGGGAACACAAATAAGGAAGGTGCGTCATCACCAGGAACCATGGCAGAAACAGGACAGCAGCGGATCCTAGAGGCCAATGCGGCACTTCAAACAACGTTGGAGGCCAAGATCGACGCAGTGTCTATTGATGTGGCACTGTTGCGGCAAGATGTCCGGACTATAGCTGACCACACTGGGAAACTGAAGGAGCAGGTCAAAGAGAACACAGAAGTGAGCGTGCAAACGACGAAAGACATTGACGTTCTTCAGGAAAAAGTGAAATTTCTGGAGGGCAGGGCGGAGGAAGCGGAAGGTCGAGCATGTAGGAACAACATCAGGATTGTGGGGCTGCCTGAAGTGGCGGAGGGGTCTGACCCCACCACTTAAATTGAGAATATGTTGATCCAGGAAATAGGGGCGGGAGAGCTGATGCAGGGATTTATGATTGAAAGAGCACATCGGAAACCACCACAAGGAGCACCGCCGAGACTTGTGATAGCCAAAGTGCTAAACTATAAAGACGAGAAAAGATCCTGGCTTTCTCCTGGTCAGGGAGGATGATACAGAGGGCATCAGCAAAGATCTCAGTGTATCCTGACTACACCTTCCAGGTCCAGAAGAGAAGGGCCCAGTACATCACGATCAAGGCCAGGCTTAGGAAAGCGGGCCTCAAGTATATGTTGCTATATCCAGCGAAGCTAAAAGTGATACATAATGGTAACGTTTTCTTCTTCGAGACGCAGACAGAGGCACAGGATGGGATGGATTGTGCCCAAATACCTGATATGCCGGAGCAGAATCAACATACCTAGGCGAGAGGCGAGAGAATGAGAGCCCAGCATGGTCTGCCATAATAGAACTAATATTGTGGGGAAGATGCGTAGATTTGGGCATAAGTGATTAGCAATTTGAATTTACGAGTATTATGGAAGCGATACGATATGATAAGCAAGTAACAGGAGCAACACAGTGGACACAGACGTCCAGTAGAGGGAACACCATGAGCAGACCCACTACTGCCCCTAGTAGCAGTAGGTCCAGGGCCATATTTTCCAGTTTGTTTATTGGCATTTATCATAACATAGCGTCATATGGCGAGTTGACAGTGCCATTTTATGCAATACCTTTGACATTATCAATTGAGCTGTAAAAGCTGAGCCAAAAAGAAAGAAAGAAGAGAGAAAAAAGAAAAGAGGTTAGAAATAAGAAAATGAAAAAGGGAGAACTTTCCCAACAATAACATAACAACATAACTGTCTCCTTGTTTAGGCTCCGTTGCCCGTTTACGGGACCTCCAATAGGGCATGGTGCAGGGAAAGGGACGGGGGGTCTAGAGTGCAGCAGCCTTCTTGGGTGTTGAGGGGCCTCCCTTGTGGGTTTCCAAAATCCTGCTGTATTACATAGTCAAGGTTATGTTTGCTCATGGGGGTTTATCGTCTGAGGGGTAGATTATAATTCTGGTTATCTCCTTCCATGCTTCTAGGGTGGCGCTTGCCTCGTCAGTGGATCTGGCAACACTGTCTTCCCATGCCCTCGTTTCAGCATTAATCCATCGCACAAGTTCCTTGAGCCAGGCGGTGTGTCTGGGTCCCGCTGGCTTTTTCCAGGACATGGCAATATGTCTCTTTGCCATCATGCACATTAAGTCCATTAGTTTCACCCGATGCTTGAGTTTAGCTGGTCTAGGGTAGGTTCCCAAGAGGCATTCTCCAGGGGTCCAACTGTAGTTGGAGGTGCTCGCCTTCTCATAGGTCTGTTTAACTTTTGCCCATAAGGATTGCACTGTAGTGCATGCCCAGACATGTGTATGAGATCTGCTCTGTCAGCTCTGCACCATGGGCAGTTAGGGCTTGCGTTCTTATTGAATGATCTTAGTTTATGTGGGGTGAGGTAAGTCCGATGTAGAACGTTTAGTTGTATGAAGCGAAATCTATGATTTCTGGACACAGCTTTAGGAAATACTAATGCTCTGCTCCATTCTCCTTCCGACATTTCTTGGCCAATGTCCGTTTCCCATTTGCTCTTCAGGTTCTCCCCTTTTGGATTAGGGTTGTCATTGAGATGTC
The DNA here is from genome assembly GCF_040938575.1 of Ambystoma mexicanum. Taxonomy (NCBI): domain Eukaryota; kingdom Metazoa; phylum Chordata; class Amphibia; order Caudata; family Ambystomatidae; genus Ambystoma; species Ambystoma mexicanum. The sequence goes on from NC_090924.1 coordinate 1,003,439,461, forward strand.
CATATAGCTGGGATACCAGTTTTTGTCCCTCGCCTAGGTTATATAGTAGGGTTGTGAGAGGGTCTGGTTCGGGTTCTTCTGGCCAAGTGTCCCACTATGTCTTGCTATTTCACGTATCTTACGGTACCACTGATATTGGCTGGTGGGCAGCCCATCTACGTTCTGCAGTGATCTGAACTCTCTGAAGGTGCCTCCATCATATAGGTCTCCCCATGTGTAGACTCCCTTCCCCTCCCAAGCTCTGAGGTGTAGCAGGTCTGAATCTGATTTGCACAGGTCCCAGATCATAGGTATTTCTGGGGAATACAGGTGTGTTTGGTGTCGTAATACTATTGTTCTTTGCCAGATTTGTTTCCCCAGGGTAGCTATGTAGGGTGTGTTTGCCAGCATGTAACGTGGCGCCCAAAGTAGTTCTTTCAATTTCAGTGGGGGGATCAGAGACTGCAGCAGGGGGGTCTCAGATGTGGTCTCTTCCGCTAGCCATTTGGACACAAAGCTGAGTTGGGCGGATAGATAATATTTTTCAAAGTGCGGGAGTTGGATTCCTCCTTGAGCATGCTGTAGGACTAGAGGTCCAGGGCCATAATACACGGCCCGCCCGTAGGGCACCAGGAGCTTGGTCTAGCGGCTAGGCGGAATGGAGCGGAAACAGGGAAGTCCCTGCATGCTTCGCATAGCGGTACAAGTTGAGTTTGATCTTGGTTTGGAGTGGGGTTAGGGTGTGGGGGAGGGATGGAAATGGGGAGCCTGACACACATGGCACAGAGCTACATCGAACTCCTGCTGAGGCGGGCAGTAGGCTGGTGGCCTCATTGATGCCCTAGCACAATGGTAGATAAAGTTAAGATCATGATATGGAATGTCCGGGGGCTTAACAACTATGTGAAAAGTCGGCGAGTATGCATGTATTTCAAAAGGAAAAGGTGGGGAGATCCTTGTTACAGGAAACACACCTAGAAGTACAAAAAACAGAAAAGCCTGACATGGGGAAGGGTGATGGTGGGCTCTGCCTACTCAACATATCCAAGAGGGGTCCTTATATGGGTGGACCCAGCTATCCCGCTTAAAGTGTTGACCATGAAGACAGATAATGAGGGCAGGATGGCAATGTTGCATGGTATATTGGAAAACTGTGAGATATGTATTGTGAACACATATGCCCCCAACCATGACGCCACAGTATTTTTTAGATCATTGTATGCAAGGTTGGGACCCTACATGAGTGGGACACTGATTTGGGGGCGTGATTTCACCTGTACATTAGACCCTTCTGCAAACAGATCAGAAGAGAAGCACAAACGGCTGTTTCGTCCGACCAAGGTACTAAACTCACTGCTGAAGCATTTTCAGTTGCAGGACCAATGGCGGGTACAACACAGGGAGAGTAGGGAATACTCTAAATATTCTGCCCTGCACAAGGTATACACGAGAATTGATTATGTTTTCACTGGAGAGAGTGATACATGTGCTGATACACCCAGATCAGACCGGGTATGTACCAGGAAGGAACATTACAGAGAACCTTAGGAGATTGCACCAGGTGATCTACAGCACCAAAGATCACACGGAAGAGTATGTGGTTGCTGCATTAGACGTGACCAAAGTATTCGACTTGGTACATTGGAATTGGTTGTATGTCTCAATGACGAAAATGGGGATAGGGCCACAGTATATGAAATGAGTGCAGCTGATATATTCCGAACCAATGGCCGGAGTCTGAAACAGCAGCATATATTCAGACAAGTGGCAACTATACAGGGGCACCAGACAAGGCTGCCCACTGTCTCCAATGCTATACATTATAGCAGCAGAACCCATAGCAGCGTATTTGAGGCAGGAATACAGAGATACAGGAATAGAGATGGGGGTGAAGCATGTAGTGTCCAAGTATGCGGACGACATGTTGCTGTATCTAAGCAGCCCAGAAGTGAACCTGCCATACATTCTCGAGATGTTGGATAACTCTAGTGCACTTACGGGAATCAAGATAAATAAAAGTAAGTCATGCTTGTTCCCGCTGGTTGCGATGGCGGAGTACGGAGAAAGGGAATTTCCAATCCTCCCTCTACCATGGAGTAGGAACTTGGGGATTAACATCCATCGAGACCCTGCACAGGCACACAAATTTCATACAGTAAGGGCTAAAAGCGGGCTTCTGAAATTCATGGAGTTCTGGAGTAAGCTACCCTTGTCTGTGATGGGCAGAGCGGCACTGCTAAAAATGGTGGCGCTGCCGAGACTCCTGCATTGATTCGGGAATGTCCCGTATAACATTCCAAGGCAGTTTCTCCGAGACTTAGAAAAGATATGCAGGGGGTTCCTGTGGCGGGAGGGGAGGAACAGGGTGGCCCTGGGCACACTGCAAAGACTGTATGATCAAGGGGGGCTAAACATACCAAATTTTGAGCTTTACTTCCTGGCATGCCAGCTGCAGCACGTGGTACAGTGGATGGCAGATGATGCCACGACAGAACTGGCGCTGTTTCAGCCGGTTATTAAAGGCAGATACCTAAGAGACCAACTGTGGATTCCCCCCGGGGTACAACCTGATTATCCTTACTTGATAGAACTGGGCATCCGAATTTGGAGAAGGGCTTGCGGAATCATGGGACTGGCAGACCCCCTCCTGCCGCAGGCGCCGCTTGCGGCAAATTCTGGAGGGCAGGACAGGAAGCAGGGGAATGATGAGAACAATATGGGAGGAGTGCGGGATAGCTACAGTGGGGGACCTGCAGAATGAGAAAGGGTTGATGATGTTTGCTGAGTTGCAGGAAAATATGGGTATACACGGGGGCCAGTTCCTGCTGCATAGCACGGTAGTGAAGGTGCTGTGGGATAGATGGCCGCATAGCAATGATGAGATCATAGGGAGCGATGCCATTGAAACACTGTTAGCGGTGGCAGAAGGCAGACACACTGTCTCTAGGATCTATGAAGTACTGGTAGAACGGAATTGAAGTGCATGGAGAGATGGGAAAGGGAACTGGGGAAGGTGTTTGAGGATATAAAATGGAAGGAGGTGAAGCTATAGCACAAACATGTTTCTAAGAACGCCAGACTACAGCTAATACAACTATACATTACACAAAGAGCATACCACACACCGGCCACTATCGCAACCTTTAAGGGGCGAAGAGGCAAGAATGCCCTAAATGCAAGATGGTAAATGCTGGGTTGGTACACATCATTTGGGGGTGTCTGGCAGTGCAGGGGTTTTGGGAAGAGGTAGCATGCAAAGCACACCAGGGTGGCATAGAACTGGATATCCTCACCCCAGAGGCTTGCATGCTAGGCAGGTCCAAGAGAAATGAGAAAGACAAACCGTTAAACAAAATTAAAGATTTGATGTACATTTTGGCTAAACGTAGTATAGCTATGAAGTGGAAAGATGCTAAAGAGCCGAACACAACTGGTTGCTGGAGGGAGTTGGGAAAGTGGGTCACCGCAGAAACTAGAGCATGGGAAAGGGCACTAAATGAGCAAAAAATGTAGATGAGAATTGCTATTTAGCGATGGATAGCGTTGACTGTAACCCTGTTTGCAAACACTGAGGAAGGGGAGGCCACACAGACCGCACGAAGTGGATCTGATGCAGAATGATTAAGAATGTGTAGCATGACATGTAAAACGCAGGCTGGGTTGGAGGGGTTTGTAGTAGAGTGAGTAAGTTGCCAATATGATGTATGACATTGAGCGGGTTGTTATTGTTTTCTGTGGTATAATAATGCAATACAAATATTTTTTTTTAAAACCCTTGCAGGTCTCTAACATGGCCTGCTATACACAAATTACTATTTTGGGAACTATAGTGACATTAAATATGATAAAAACAAACATTATTGAGTTTGGGAAAAGGGGGAAACTTTGTAGCTGTTTTTTAAAAGAATGAGCCTACTCTTCTCAAAAAGCGTTGCTTGGGTCAATCATTTTAAGAAGACAGCTGAAAGGGCATCATTAAGGATTAAAGGGCGTTTTAAGATTTTATTCCAAGTTTGGGGCATTCAGTTTGGACAAATGCCTGGAGATATATAAGTCAAAGGTATGTTCAAAGATTTGTTATTGTAGCGAAATCAGGGGTTCGAACGGTCATGCCCTGTAGGGGTTGCAAAATATATTCCTGTGCCAAAATGCAAGTCTCCCTCCAGGTCACCTGGTAGTGCCTTATGAACTGAACTGGTGGTGTTCACATTGAAGGGGTCTGCCCAGTTAAGACTTTTAATTTACAAGCACATGTGGGATTTTCTGCTAAGTATAAAGTGAATTTCAGTGTAAGCACGATTGCAGCTTCCCATGGTAAAGAAAAATACTTGTGGTGCAGGGTGGAGGGGTTGTTGGCACTGACCATTTGGATAGTGGTGGGCTACAACTAAATTTGGCACATTAAGTCAACTGAAAATAGCTCTTAAAGCAAGAGCTTGACACATAGGGAGCGAGTCACATGTCCAAAATATACATAAGCTACTCTCTTTAGATTTTTAGGCAGATTTATGTATAGATATAAGGCGGCAAGGAGAAATCTGTGAAATAAGATCCCCAGAATGTAGCATGATGTGAATGATACACTTAAATGTACCCACCCCTCAATAAATTAATACGTTGTGCTGGAGGAATCACAAAGTGTGCCTACAAAATGGGAGTCAATGAAGGTCTGGTTCATTTTCTGTTAATTTATCTTTGTTTTTCTGTTTTGCATAAGCGTGGACATGCACAGATGCTATGCTTTATATAATTAATTGTAATGATTAGGTTTATATATATTTATATATATATATATGTATATATATAATTTGTTTGAATATGTTAAAGCTGCTTTTTTATTGTGGGATTGTTCGATGTGAATTTTATTAAATATGATACTTGTTTTTAATTGTTGCTAACTTAATGGAGAAATATGATTAAATAAATATTGATTGATTAATACTGGTCGTTCATTGGTAGGGTCTACAGATCACTTCAGTGGGGCTTTGGAGGTTACCTCCTAAGAATTCTTTTGGCATGCAATGGCAAATAGCACATTTTAAGGCAGCTTGTGCCTTTTTACATTAGAGAAAAAGTGGACGGGAATAGAAATAATATTTTTTTGAAGGATTTGCAACCTCTTTTCTCTACCCAAAGGGGATTTTACACAAAACTTAGTGGAAAACATTGGTCAAAACTCTGAGCATTTGATGACCACTTCATAGAGGTGTGTAGTGATGTTAACTAGATATTTGGATTAATGAATTGGCATTCTAATTTAAACTTATTAACAGTAACCTAATTGGATTTGAACACAGAATATGAGTTTCTCTCCAGGACACAAACATGGGAACATGGGTCATTAATATATTTGCCAGCTGGACAAAGGGCCTTATCACAAGCCCGGCAGTAACCATGCCGGTAAAACCGGCAGGTTACCGCTGGACTTGCGAATTTTACTGGCGCCTGACTTCCCGGTAACACAGGGGTAGTCCGACTGCGGCGGCCGGACATTCAGGCACCAGTAATCTTGTAAGTCCCCATTCCCATGGAGTCCTATAGGACTCCATGGGAATGGGGACCACGGAAGTACTGGCACCATTAATAATGGTGCTGGTGCTTCCGTGTAACTCTGAGGGCGGGTGCTGTTCCACCCGCCAGGTCTGACCCTGGCAGGCGGGACGGCACCCGCCTTCAAAGTCATAGTGTGCCGGTCCGGCACCGTTGTTTCCGGACTAGCACACTCATAATGAAGCCCAAAGTATCTTAAGACGAAAGTTTTTATTTTTTAGACAATGACACTGCTATAATAAGTAAGAACGTTTGTTGAAAAAATAATTAGCATCAATAATAGGCAATAAACTCAAATTTTGCATCTACAAATATAAGCCAACTGCAACCACAGCAGGCTGACTGGCCAACATTCTCGCACAGTCCAGGACTCTGTCCTAGCTACACTGCTATTGAGGTCTCATCCCTTCAGCACCTCCTTCTAGGTCTCCACACCATGGCCCAGAGCAACTAGGAGCAACAATTTAGGGTGCTACGAGTAACATGTTGCTCCCGAGCTACACGTTGGGAATCATTGATATATACTTTCATTGGCTTTCTCCTTTGATATCAATACTTTGTACCAGTTCATTTAGGCCGGTCTGTTTCTTGAGTTCAAATTCGCATACCATGCTGTTGCAACACACAAGCTTCTTTATGCATACTTTCATTGGCTTTTCCATGCAGTGCACTCGGCTTAGGCGTAATTGTCAGACCAAGCGGTCCACTCATTACAGGTCATGCAACCGATGCCCTCTTCTTACTGCTTCCTTCAACCATTAGCCACTGCTTCCATCTGACAGGGATGTGAAGTTGATTCCCAGTGTCACACTCTTCCAACACATTTTTCTACCATGACTTGATTAGCCAGCATGAACTTTGTTACACTTTTCTGTATTCCTCTGGCTCTTGCCAGCAAAGGTTTCCTCTTAACCTGCTTTTCCTGGGCCCTTCTTAGCTTTGGCCCAATACTTGGTTTCTCCCTAACACACCTTTCTTGGTATTCTCTTGAGTTTGCCAATATTTGTTTCATACAATACATTCTGTGGTATCTGCCACATGTAAAACTATGCTTTCACTCAACTTGCTTTTCACTCTGTGCGACATTCAAAAATCCTTTCAAAAACTTTCAGTTCACTCGGTATTCCAAAATACTTGTCTCTGCATACAAAAGTACTTGAAATAGCTTTCAGTTTGTTCGGCATGCAAAAGTACTTATTCTAGCATTCAAAAGTACTTGCAATTACTTTCAGTTCGTTCAGCATTCATAAGGGACTTTGTTATAAATTACCAGAGCGCCCTGGTGTGAGTGTTTCCCTGTTTTACACTCACCGGTCACACACGGCAGGTTCCTTCTGTTTGGAGTCCCCCACGACGGGCTTCTCAACGCTCCTTCAGCATTCCGGCTTCTCCAAACTCTGCCTCTCTCTCGCGGGATCCACAGAGCACTGCTCACTCTCTTAGTTTCCTGCAGTGGATGGGGTCAATATGAGTTACACAGCTCCTGCTGCGCAGACCCGTTCAGGAGGATATCAGGACCTCCAGACTCTCTCACGGCCGACCAAGGCCCTAGCATCTTTCTCTGCTGCGCAATATGACTCCCGGCACCTGGACTTCCAGCCCGCTCCTCCTGCCTGCATGCGGCAAGCATTTTTATGTTCATCAGGTGTGTTAAGTGACCCCAGTTGTGGGTCATTAAGTTCAATTGCCTAAGTATGGAGAACTCCATTATGTGGACATGCCTGGTTGTTCCACCGGTATGCCTCCACAGCCCTCTTCTTCGTCTCAGTACTATAGTGGTGTTTGGAACTATCTGATTTAATAAAAGGAGCATGTATACCTCTGGTCCGGAAGCCTGAGTTATAGGGCACTGGGTTGTTACTCCCCGTTCCAGGCTTTGGAACGGGGTGTTAACGCTAGTACTAACCCAGGGTGTTGAATGAAAAAGTATTTTCAAAGAATGGAACGCTGCATGCGTCCCGTTCTTTGAATGAAAATACTGTGCCAAGATGGCCGCCATGGTTGTGGAAGGCAGGGCTCCAAATGGAGCCCCTCTTCCATTTTCATGGCGGTCGACAACCGAGACGGACGAAAGCTGCTGTGGCGGCAGGCGCTGCCAACATAATCAGGTAAGTGGGGTGGGGGAAGGTATGTGGGCTAAGTTTTAAAAAAAAAGGAAACGTGTGGGTAGAAGAAGGCGGCCTCTAAGGGGGGGCAGCCTGCTGGTTCCATGGAGGTTTTAGCCTGTGATCCGCGGAACCTGATTGGCTGCGCTTTGCTCCTCCGACCCAGGTCCTAACGTGATTTGAGTCCCTCCAAAAGAGACAACTTTTGTTGCCAATTTTGTAACTGATAGGGAGCTTTGATCTGCTCTTTAACTGATAATTGTGGTGTCACGTGTCCCGAGACGCAGGGTCACGTGACACACGAGGAAAGGAAATAGAAATAAAGGTATCACCGGAACTGGCGTCTTAACGCCAGTCCGGGTTTATGCAGCAACGAGTGTGGTCCTGTGGTTCCTTGCTGCGCCGCCCCCGCGCACTGCGAGAACAGCGCGAGCCCCGCGCGAGGCCCTCACCTCGCATCCATCACGCCTGCCGTGCCCGGCAGGCGAACATCACACTGGCGACGAGGCGGTAAGTGGGTTGCGAGCCCCGACGACAACGGGAGCCGTCGCACCCACGGACCCGCGCTTACAACATCGCGGAGCCGGCAAGGCAGTGACGCCGGCCCCGCCCACCATCAGAAATATCCACCCGCGGCGGCGGAGAGTGGCCCCAGTACCCCAGGGCCCCAACAAGGAAAAAAAAAAAAAATTTTTTTTTTCAACAACACCCCAGGAAGCAGCCTCATCAACCCTGGCAGCCGCATCCAGCAGATATCACCACCCACATGACAAGTGCGAGGCAATCCACGCAGACCACACGCGGCCTACCCCGCTAAGACGCCGCACGTGGGACCACGCGCTGCACGCACACCAGGCCCAACTACCACAACACGGTAAGCTGCAACACAGCGCCGCAACACTGCAGAGCACAACATGTCCGACCCGACGTTTAGCCCATCAGAGACCAGCGCCAGGTCCACGTCGAGGAGGAGCCTCACAGATGAACGCACTGACCCCTCGCTAACCACGTTCATGCCACCTTTCGACCCGTTCACCAACGGAGCAGCCATCAGATGGGAAATATGGCTACAACAGTTTGAGATGCACCTTGATGCGAGAGACATTACGACGCCCAAAAAAATGCGCACCTTTCTCCTCCTCAACATAGGATCAGCCGCCCTGCGCCTATTCAATGCCACGCCAAACAGAGGAAGCAATGCCAACTACGCCGCAGCAAAGGCCGCTCTTTCCAACATGTTTAAACCAGACCTCAACCCCGACTACGAGCGATTTCACTTCTGCATGGCAAGACAATGAGAAAAGGAGACAGTGGACAAGTTTCATGCTTGCCTTCGCGAAATGGCTGTAGGATGCGAATTTCCAGACGAGGAGTTCGCCATCCGCCTCCAAATCATCAACGGCATCTCCTCTGAGAAGCTGAGGAGGGCGATACTATCGGAGAAGAATGTACGGCTATCACGCATCCTCGAGATGGCGCGACTCCACGAACAAACAGAGGACCAGGTAGCAGTAATGGAAGCAGCCATTCAGAGGCTACCGCTGGACAACCCTGGACCAACAGAAGACGTAGCAGCTATCTCCCGACACCAAGGCACCCGCCCGAAACAGAACCCGAGAATGCAACCACCACAAAGGCGCGACCAATTGTGCAAGTGGTGCGGAGGTCCATGGCACAAAGGGGAATCCTGTCCGGCGTGGGGGTCAACATGCAGAAAATGCAACCGCCTGAACCACTACGCCGCAGTCTGCCTAAATCCACCGAACAAAAACGACAGAGACGCAGACCCGCGGCCATCACAAGAAACACGAAGGAAATTCGCGCCCAAAGAACCCCACCAACCAACGCGGAGAGGGAAGGCCAGGGCAGTCGACGAATCACAAAGATCCCCAACCACGAGCGACAGCGATGAGAGTGACAGCGACTCATCCCCCGAAAGGCAAGGCAAAGAAAGGAGAAAGAAAGGGAAGAGGCGAGTACACCGAGTGCACCTAATATCAGCAGTGGACCCACGGAAATCACGACGGAAGAGGAGACCAACATGCACCATCCTCTCCAATGGAGACCCACTGAAAGTATTCATTGACACCGGTGCCACAGTAAATGTCATGCCCGTAACAGCATTCAACAGTCTCAACCCCAGACCAGAGCTCCTCAAGAGGAAAGTCAGGCTATACGCCTATGGATCGAAGAAACCCCTGCCCGTGCGAGGATTGTTCAAATCCAACTTCGCTCACAGTAACGCCAGCTGCCGGGCCCGAATATACGTAGTAGATGCTGGGTGCGAAACCCTCCTAAGCTGCAAAACAGCCGAAAAGCTGGAGCTAATACACTTCGCGTTCAGTGCGCAACACGATGAACTACACGACCTCTTAGGGCGACACAAAAAACTGTTCCGAGGCATCGGGCGCCTAAAAGGGAGAACGGTCAAGCTACACATAGACCCCACCATCGAACCCAAAGCAGTACGGCACAGGCGAATCCCATTCCATCTGAGAGAGGCCGTAGAAAAGGAACTACTCAAGCTCGAAAACGCAGGAATCATCGAGAAAACATCTGGACCAACCCCGTGGGTTTCGCCGATGGTAGTAGCCCAGAAACCAAAACAACCAGGCGCGGTAAGGATATGTATCGACATGCGGCTCCCCAACATAGCTATCGGCCGTGAACGCCATGTCACTCCCACCATCGACGAGCTCATCGTGGACCTCACGGGAGCGACGATCTTCAACAAGCTCGACCTCCGGTCCAGCTATCACCAGCTGAAATTATCAAAAGAATCCAGATACATCACAACATTTTCGTCCCATCTTGGCCTGATGAGATACAAGAGACTCAACTTCGGGATATCATCGGCGACGGAAGTATTCCAGCATGAGATCCGGAGAGTCATCACAGGACTCGAGGGGACCACAAACATCAGTGACGACATCCTCGTATATGCATCGAACAAAGACGACCACCACCAACGCCTAGCAGCAGTCCTAAAGAGACTCGAGGATGCCGGACTGACCCTCAACGCAGACGAATGCGAATTCAACAAAAAGGAACTCTGTTTCTTCGGATACATATTCAGTGCAGCAGGAGTGTCCCCAGATCCATCAAAGGTACAAGACATAAAAGAATTTGAACCACCACAATCGGCCTCGGAAGTGAGAAGTTTCATGGGAATGGCCACCTACTGTGCACGGTTCATCCCTGACCTTGCAAGCATCGCCAGCCCACTCAGAGAGCTAACCAAGAAAGACCAAAAGTGGGAGTGGACGGAGGTTCACCAACAGGCCTTTCAACAAATAAAAGACTCCCTGTCCGCCTCCACCACCATGGCGTTCTTCAACATAGACCGACAGACTGAACTTCTCGTCGACGCCAGCCCAGTTGGCCTAGGAGCCGTACTGACCCAAACGGACAAAGATGGCACGATATTCCCAATCGCGTTTGCCAGCAGGGCCCTCACCAAACCTGAACTAAACTACGCACATATCGAAAAAGAAGCCCTGGCTATTCTGTGGGGATGTCGCCACTTTAAAGTTTACCTGCTAGGGAAACAGGCGAAAGTCTTCACCGACCACAAGCCCCTAGTCCCGATATTCCGAGGCTCCGCCCCACATCCACCAGCCCGCATTGAAAAGTGGATGTTGCAGCTGCAACCTTACAACATTGAAGTAGAATACCGCCCAGGATCGGACAACCCGGCAGACTACCTGTCCCGCCATCCGCGGCCAGCCACCGACAAAGAACAGCACCATGCAACAGAAACAGACGAACATGTCTGTCACGTGATAGCGTGCGCCCGACCACGAGCCTTGACACTGCAGGAAGTGGTACAAGAAACAGCAGAGGACACAGTCCTAAAACATACGGCCGCAGCCATACAGTCAGGAAACTGGAAGACTTACCTCATGTCAATGTCTCACCGAACAACCACAGCCCAAGCCAAACTCAGGGCCCTGTTCGGCATCAGACATGAACTCTCTGTAGCCCCCGAAGGAGTAATACTGAAAGGACACAGGATCATATTGCCAGAATCCCTCGAAGACAGGGCGCTCAAGCTGGCCCACAGCGGACACCAAGGGATCGTCAAGTCGACCGCCTACCTAAAATCCCGAATGTGGATGCCAAACATGCACCAGAGGATTACTGAACTCGTAGAATCCTGCACAGCATGCCAAGCCTCACGGAGACCAGCAAACCCCGAACCAATCAGCTGCGCTCCACGAAGCCAAAAACGATGAGATGCCGTCAGTATGGACCACTGCACCATCGCAGGGGAAGGATACCTGCTAGTGGTAATAGATGAGTTTAGCAGATACCCTGTAGTAGAGCATGTTGCCTCGACAAACGCAGAAACCACCATCCTCACACTGGAGAAAATATTCGCCACACATGGTATTCCCAGGAAAATGAAAAGTGACAATGGCCCATCGTTCGCCAGTGAAGAACTAAGAGAATTTTTCAAAGAGGTCAACGTTAAACATCAGCGCATCACCCCAAGATGGCCTCAAGCGAATGGTGACGCAGAGCGCTTCATGGGATCACTGAACAAGATCATCAGGATTGCCAAAGAACAAGGGCACCCCTGGTTGAAGGCCGTGTATCGATTTCTGAGGACACACCGACAAACCCCACACTCAGCCACAGGAGTCAGTCCAGCAGCCCTCATGTTTGGAGTTCCCATCCAGGCAGAACTACCGATACACCCAGACTGGACAGCGCCAGACCCAGACATCATCGAGATAGAAGCAAGACGGGAAAAACACAACGAGCGAGAAAGCATTGCTCGACGAGCACATCACAGAGAAATAAACCCGGGTGACGCAGTCCTCGTCAGGAAACGGGCACCACCGAAGAAAATGTCCCTCAATTTCGAAGCACGCCCGTGGACCGTCACGACCACCAACCACAGCATGATTACGGCAACCCGCGGAAAAGAGACTGTAACCAGAAACGTCTCCCATTTCAGAAAAGTGCCCCAAGAAATGTGGGAAGAGCAACGGTCACCCCAAAGGGAAGAAGTAGTGCACTCACCCCAAAGACCCACGCCACAGCAGGTCACGGAAGCGCCGGAAGAAGCAAATGGTGAAGTGGAGGCCGCCACGGAAAACGTGCCACGAGAAAGAAGCACCCGATACAGTCTGAGAGAAAAGCCCAGACCATCTTCCCTCCTTCAAGGGTATGTAGTGGACGAAGTAAGCCAAAGAAGACAGCAGCAGAGACAGAGACATTCACCTACTCAGAAGTAAGACTCGATATAAAATGTTGATGTTAACCCGTGAGAATTTTGCCTCCAAGTTGGGGAGGAATGTGGTGTCACGTGTCCCGAGACGCAGGGTCACGTGACACACGAGGAAAGGAAATAGAAATAAAGGTATCACCGGAACTGGCGTCTTAACGCCAGTCCGGGTTTATGCAGCAACGAGTGTGGTCCTGTGGTTCCTTGCTGCGCCGCCCCCGCGCACTGCGAGAACAGCGCGAGCCCCGCGCGAGGCCCTCACCTCGCATCCATCACGCCTGCCGTGCCCGGCAGGCGAACATCACAATAATACTTTTTCACCATTTAGGACTTTACTTCGCCCCTACATTTCATGGATGGGTTGGCATAGGGCATACTGGACATCTTCAGGACTTTTGAGGAAGTCCAGTTCGTGTGTTGGTACTGATTTACGTGTGCCCCATGGTGTCAATTGGTTTTATGCATCATAAAATATGTTATTACCCATTTACATTGTTCACATTTTTTTTTGTTTGTTCTGAAAAACAAAATGAGCGTTTTTGTTTCCTGCTCATGCCATATGGAATTTGTAAATATGTTGAACGGGACCGTCTTCCTATTAGTAGACAAATTAACTTTGCATTGGTATGTTTGTGGAAGAATATTTACATTTTGATTTTGATTTTGAATGTTCTTTTACAGACTGTATTGACGCCGGCCTTTGGAAAATAATAAATGTCTTTATCAACTGCAAGAAAACGAGAAAAAAAGTGCGCAGCCTGTTTGCTTCTCGAGACAAAAAAAACGGAAGTACTGTATAGCACAAGATGTTTAAAAATATTTAGAACTATAAATATTTTCCCTGTGCAGTGTAGAGGGCAGTTGCGTAATCAAACATTTGAACACAATTGGATGAATTATGTGTCATGATGCAAAGAATACCAGTGTTTCACAGTTTACATTTTAGAACGCAAAGTGTGGATTATGGAGACTGTGACGTCAGCAACATCTGTAATAAATTTCACCGTCTGGTCGAACTTCCACTGTTTGAAGTTGATCAGGTGGTTTGAGGCGCCAAGGGACTGCCTGGAATTTCATGGCTGGAGTACCACGATTAACGAGTAGGAAGGCGGATGCACCAGTACCTTCTGACTCCAGTCTTGAAAATGAAACGAACATGGTGTTTGGGGGTGGGGATGGGAATTAATTTTATTTTCGCATCATCAAGCTCTGTTTATCAGTAATTAAAATAACAATTTGTTCAAACGAATGTACATACGCATGCTTCCCTGGAACACTGCATACACTAGTTTTAGAGTACTGTTAAGAACACATTTACAGGGAAGTCATAGAAATCACTAATTCTGTATTTCACATTAATAATGATCACTGACTCTCGCACAAAAAACCTTCTGCAGTGAATTTAATGGAACAACCACCTCTCTAGTCAGCCTGACGAGATTGTTCCCTTTCGGGTTAGTCTAACTAACGCATATTGTACGCCTGTATCTGGTTTGCTGAGACTTGATTATGCCTGGCCTACCTATTTGTGCCTTCTGGCAACACTTCACGGATGGGAAAGACAGGACTAGATTGGATAGGGGATGAGGACCAGTGGGAGAAGTATGGGCAAGTATAAGAAGGGAGACATGAAAGTTAAAGGCATGGGTTATTCAAGAGTGGTCAGAGGAGGAGGTGGCAGACCAAAAGACTAGCAGGATGAAGGAGATGTATTGGAGTGTGATGTCGAATTTCGAACAAGGTCAGATTTGGGTGTTGAAAGCAAGTTTTTAAAATATTCTTTAGTAAAATTCAGAGACAAGAGCAAAAAAGAGAAAAGAAAAGGAATAAAAATCAAGAATAAGGAATATTCATATGCATAGTCAAAAATGTAAATATCCACAGTTAAAAGTAAAATAAGATAGAATAAGGACTATAGACCAACATTTTTTCCAATTGCAGATGTCCAACGCGAAACAAGTCAGGAATTATCAGCATTCTCGCTATGGCTATAGTTCTTCCAATTTTCACTCTACAGGTGTCAAGTTCGTATGACAAGTGTTTCTTGATTTATCCCTTAACTTGTGCCAGGCTCAATAAGGTTCGCTTACATGACAATACTTCTGCTTGTTATGAATTCAGATGTATCCTTTAAGGTCTCCATGTCTTTCTACCAGTTTTCAAGATATTGATTGGTTATTTTTCCATTTTTATTTAACCAATAGCAGGTTCATTTCCTCTAGGAAGAATGTCAATGCAAAAATCAGCTTTTTATCTTCTCCTTCCGGCATTTTCTTCCACCAGTCATCACCACTCATTGTTGGATAGGCTTCCATCTCTCTTCCCAAACGCTTTGTTGTTAAATCTCTTAGTTTTGGGCATAAAATCACCAAATCTTTTATTCTCTCCTCGTCCTTTTTGCAAAATCGACAAATTATATCCTCTTGTTCTCCTTTCTTTTTCGGCATGTTCTGTACTTCCTTCGTTACAAACAAGTTCAACCTGAATTTTAGGACATTTTTTCTTATGGCTTTGCAGGGGAATATCATCAGATACCTTGGGATCATATTTCTTGTATAGCCTCTACTGCGTATGTCTGCATACATACGTGTTGGGCTCTTTGGCTGCATGTTTCAATCCAATCTAGCTCCCATAGTTTTTTCTTTACTGCTTCCAGATTTGTTATCAAGGTGTTTTTATCAGTGGAAAGTTGTACGAGGATCAATTCACATCTATGTATCAATTTTTCAAGTCTTCTGGGTTGCTTGGTGCTGGTCTATTTAGGATTTCAAACTGCTTCAAATTATCAACGCCAATTACCTTTCTATACAATATTGTGATGTTTTAGATAACTCGAGCGTTGATTGACGTCAGACAAATTTCGTAGTGGATGCAGGCTGTCGGAGTTCTTTGGGGGAGCTGTAATATACGCTTCCAAAAGATGTTATCACATTGTGGCCATATTAAGTTCGAACACCTCAGCATAGTTTCTGCCCCATGAATCAACGCCAGAATCACCTTTGATCTGTAGAAATTCACTAATGGTTTTATTGAGAATTTCCCAAACATTTCTATGTAGCACTGCTCCTTGCCCGGCCAATGCTTTACATTTCAATTTAATCTTCACTCTCATTGGCTTGTCCGTAATGTTGGAATTTATAAGGGTGCCTAGGTACGCAGCCTGTGTTACGGTGTTGAGTATTTCCTTACCAAGCTTCCACTGGAACGTTTTCCTATTCTTTCCTTTAGATCCTTTTAGATTTCTTAGATGTAGAATCTCTGTTTGTTTTGTGTTTCTCTTTAGACTGTTTCTGTCGATATATGTTTTAAAAGCTGTCAATTTTTGCTGGAGACCTATCAGAGTCGGTCCAAAAGGACGATGTTGTCAGCATATATCAACCAATTAACATGATTTCCGTTAATTTTTGGAGGGAAAGATATAACTTCCTCTAGTACACGTCCTACATTCGATATGAACATGTTGAAGAGCGTTGCGCCCAGCAGGTACCCTTGTTTTACACTTTGGGATGTTTTTATTGGGCATGAGAGCGTGCCAGTTTTATCCAGGCGGATTTGATCTGTGTATCTACGTGCAATTCCCTGATGGCCATTATCAAGCTTGGAGGACAGTTCATAGCCATCATCTTGGTCCACAGTCTTTCTCGATCCACGCCATAAAAAGCATGTGCTAAATTGACAAATGCTAGATAAACAAATGTTCCCTTTTTTATAGATTCCATCCTCATCAGGTTTAGTAGGAGCAGATTCAGACCATAGCCCACCCCTCTTACAAAACCCGTCCGACGGGGATCAAATGAGCTTGTTTTTTTAATCCATACTGTAAGATGTTGAAGGATTTGCGTTGTGAAGATCTTTCCCACAACGTCAAGCAGTGCTACTGGCCTGTAGTTTTTGGGTTCAGATCTCTGCCATTTTTTGAAGATAGGGACGAATTTTGCTGTTCTCCAAGATGACGGTATCCTTTTTCCTTTTATTATGGTCTTGAAAAGAATTTCGCAGAACTCAGCCCTTTCCTTTGGATGTTCCTTTAACATCTGGTTAGTTAAACCGTCCGGGCCTGGGGCCCGTGATGAGCTGATTCGCTTGATGTTAATTTCTATATCTTCTTTTGATATCTCAATGTTCCAATTTTCCAAGTAGGGAAGGATTGGGTCAACACTTGTTCCTTGTTTTTTAAAGAGGTTTACATAATGTTCCACCCATTGTACTTCACTTACCATGTTGTTTTGAATGGCACATTGTGATATTTCAGATTCAGTGATGATCGACCAAAGGTTTCTAGTATTTTTATTCCTTAAGGTCTCCATCATTCTTTCCGCGTCTTGTTGTTCCATTATTGCTTTATGGCTACGTATCCAATTTCTGTATTTCATTTTTAAGCATCTTTTTTCAATACCCTTCCTAGTGGTATGATTTCTTTCCTAGGGCCCTTATTTCTTTATGTAATTCTCTCTTCTTTGCCACTATTTCCACCTCGTATGTATGTTTATTATGTGTTGGTTTACCAACTTTCCTAGTTCTTTATGTTAACTTTCGTAGTAAACAACTATACTCAATAGTATCTTCATTAATGCTCGATCCCATTTTTTTTTATATCTTTCGTCAAGTTTGTAATTCTTTCACTATTCATTCTTAACCTGTTTCTTCCAGGCTCCACAGACACAGTATGTTTCCAAGAGGTCACCATGGTGGGCCTTTTCAGTTTTATGGTGATTTTCACCATATTATGGTCACTTTCAAGGTTGCTGGTGTTTTTCGCGACATTTTCAGATGTGAAGTAGTAGTCCAAAATTTAACTTTGGTCATCTCGTTCCCACGTAACTTTAGGGGGTACGTCCCCTTGTATGTTACCATTCAGGAGATACATATTCCTAATCTCCTTTTAGCACTTTTTTGTTAGATGTTCCTCTTTTGTTGTTTTTAGTGCTACATTTCTTTTCTATCGTTATGATTTCCATGTTCATGCCTCCCCATAGGATGATACTCGATTTGGATTCTTTCAACATTATTTCATCCAATATTTCACATAACTCATCAGCAAAGATCAATTCACCGACCGCCTGGTGTTGCCAGTATATATTTATAACATATATTCCTGGATCTTCTTTTAGGCCCTTTCCCCTTGGTTTAATCTCTGTTACCTGTATATACAGAGACGGATTAGAAGTACCTGTTATTCGGAAACCACTTGATCTCTAGATCAAAGTAATTAAAGCTGCCATGGAGCGACCTTTTAAATTACTTATTGCAGGAGAGAAGGCCATTTAACCTCCATCTGCAGTAGGTGGTTTTTAAAGTCACGTCTCCTGTAAACACACAAAGTCCAAAGTTTAGCGTAATTCCCGGCCATTATTAAACAAGTGAGCATGCCCTTGTGTGTTCCAGGACCCCATCTGTATTTAAGTGAGGCTAGAGTTTAAGCATTAGCTGGATGTCTGGGTCATCAATGCTCCCGCTAACCAGCCCCATTCCTCTCAGTCTCTTTTTTTGTCCATTACACTTTCTTGGGAATCCTGGACGTTTGTTTGTGGGGTGTCGCATCTGAAAGTTATTTCTATTATCTTTTCAGGGCTGTGTACTTCCTCAGCTTGGCTTTTATTCGCATCATGTTGTACTTCAATTTCTTCTAGCCCCTTCCCTCTTTTATTTACTCCTCCATTATTGATGCTATTGTTCGATTGCTTCCCATTGGCCAGGTTCGATTCCCATTTCTTTCCACTAGATTTTTTCTCTGGCCCCATGTTTTTGAATTCTCTCACATCAAATCCTAACTCATTCAACTCGTTTATACTTTCAACAGGATTTCACTAATTGTTTTTGAGTACATATGCAGAAGTACTCGATCCAAAATGTAAATGTTTCCTGTATACATTTCACAGTTTTTATGTCGTTTGATGAGATCGATTTCAAGTGTGGGATACGGTGAAACAGTTGTAAAACATTATATCTATTTAGCACCAGACCATCGTCCCTAGGAACTCTTCGTTCTAGTAGTAAACCATATTCATTCCTTTGTATCTTTTCTGCCTCTTGACTATCCTTTTCAGACCTTTAAGCGCTTGTCAACTCTCCAGTCACTCTCTATTTCGTTCTGACATTTCCTTTTATAATCGCTATTTAGAGGCTTATCCTCCGTTTAATCTATTCCTTTATTTCCCTCTATCAGATTCATTTTGATTTTTAATTGCACTGTTTGAGTTCCTGGAGATTTAATCATTGTAGCTACAATCTCTTTTCTTTTGCCCTCAATTGTCATGAATTTTCCACTTTCTGATTTTTGACCTCCGACCTTCTGATTTTCGTTGAATGGCTTCTTGGGAGTTGTTTCAATTGTGCGTATGCGCTTTCCAATTAAGATCTGTGGATCTTTTCCATGTTTTGTCTTTGGCGATGTTTCACTTTCTTCTTCTGAGTCAGAACACCAGACCCTTCGGTCTTCTACTCGAACAATGCTTTCTCATAGCTGCTCATATTCCTCTTCATCATGTACTGAAAGGTTTAGGAGATCCTCTTCAGTGATCACAACTTCTTTCTCCCCTTCCTTTTGTTTACTCTCTTCTCGAATACTTTTATTCACGTCGCCCACATCCAAGTTTGATTGTGGTAGCGATAATTGGCCGTACCATGTGTTCTTGTGATTTCCAGTTTGTATCGTCACGTCCAATGCCTTGATGTTTCTCAAGAACTTACACAAGCTCTTGTTATTAGGGTTTTTTCCCCCGCTGCATATTTTTCATTTTTATTTTACACTTGCCATGCTTCACCAGGTTTATAGCAGCCTTTTTGGGTCCTTCCTTCTTTGCTTTTTCAGAAATTTCAAAATCACCACTGGGTTTGGCCCCTGACTGCTCCTCATTATTAATTATCAAGTTCGGGTCACTACATAAACCTTCTCCCTTTGCAGACGTTGAGGGTATTGCTAAAGAACCATCGTCCTGACCCTTTTGGTTAGTTGTCGTTTCCGGCATGTTTGTTTATTCATTAGTGTCCCGAATCTTATTCTGGTCCGCCCCTCCATTTCTCGAGTCCCTTGCCTCCCTGTGCGGGCTGGTGCTCGTGATGTCATGTTTTTTTTGGGCACTACCCGGGAGGGCCTGATTATCAAACTTGCTTAACATCCTCGGTTTCGCACTGTCATTACAAACCCCATCTTGTTTCTCCTTCCACATATGTTCCCAATTCAGGACCGCTAAAGCTTCTTTTGCGACCTCAGCCAAAAGTCTTTTGTCCTCTCCATTGTTTTTAAGGAGGTCTTTTAGCATTTTTAATGAACTCTCATTTCTCTCAGTTTCATTTAAGGTTACAATTTTTCTTTCTGCTATTTCCATTTCCATCTTTGTAATTTTAGCATTCATTAGAGCAATCAAGGTATTCTGGTCCCTGTAGTTCTCATTGAATTGTTCATATATCTTTGTCAATGGTGAAACTGCTATTGAAAATGCAGACATGATGGTAGGTCTTAATTCATTCAGCGCCTTCTCTATTATCTCATTTGGAGTACAGTCATCCGAACTCCAGGCTGCTTTTCTTGTCTTTGCCCGACCGTCAGTCGTCTTATTTTTGCGAATTCGCTTTGCACAAACGAAGAGTCCGAAGATGACTCATCAGAGGAAGGGCTTACGTCCAAGATTTTCTTTTGGAGGATTTTTCCAAGGTTCCTAGCCCTTCCCTCCTATCTGCAGCCTCTGTTATTCTAGATCTTTTTAGTGAGCAATTCAATGTGTCCAACGGGCTAATTTTCACCCTCCTTTGCTTTTGTGACTGTTTCTGCTCATTCAAGTCCATTGGTTCCACTAAGCTTTTGTTGTTGCTTACTGTCACAACAGCATCTTGTTTACTTTTTTCGCCCATTGCCAATTACTTGTGACATTATGTCTCTCTCGTTCCACCCCTTCAACACTTCTGCTTACTTTTGCGTTCAGCAGTATCAGATCTTTGAACAACTGGTCAGCAACCGCAATAGAGTCCCGGCGGCCATCATTCTCCAGGTTCAACTCTTGTGCGAGCTCCTTCGCGGACATTTAGTTGTTGAAAGTCCCCATGATCTCCCGCTCACAGACATTATCATTATCCGGTGAGAAAACCTCCTCGTCCGCAGCTGAGAGCCAATCTTCACCCGTGTGTGTTTCGGGGGTGGTAGGTCTGTTAGATAAGCCTTTCCCGCTGTTTTTTAAATTTGGCAAAGTTTGGTCTACTATTATCCCTGTCATTTCATCTTGTACATTGTTGAGGTCCTTTACTTTTGTTACCCCCCCTTCTCCTTCCCCTTCCTCTTGACAGTCCAGATGTTTTGCCACGGCGCTCCGTGCGAGCTCTTTGAGCTGTGTCATTTCCCTTGTTACATTCTCACCATATAAAAATATATTCAGATTTGGAATTCCTCCAAGGTGTTGAGTAAAACGAAAACAGGGGGGCTCTGAGCGGGTGGAGTGGATGAGTTGACCAGTCATCATTGCGACCAATATTTGGACTGGTCACCCTCATCCTGGATTCAATGTCATTATGGTTATGTGCATGAGCCCCACACCCATTCCCCTTCATCCCTTGCTTGTTAGGTTTTAATGTCAACAAGGTTGCCTGTGTTCGCGTTTTCAGCTGGTGGTGGTTCTGAACTACCACGGGTGTGAAACCAAACTTCATTTGTATTTCCAGACCACACCCCGCCACCCCTCTCCCTGTTGTAGTCAGTTGCGATTTCCTTACAGCAATCAATTGGGTCACAGGCTTTGCTTACTACAACATCCACCCCTTTTTTCTCACTTACTTGGCTAAGGCACTAATCCGCTCTTCGAGCAAGAAATAATGCATGTGCCGGGACAGAGTTGCATCTCCTTAGCTGCGAGCGTGTAACCGGCAAACTTACTGTCACGGCTTTCTCAGCATCATGATCTTCGTCCGCCTCCATCAGAGTCTGGAGTGTAAAGCGGGCCACCCTGCACACCAGGAACACCAAGAACACTCCCTCGTCACTCTGCATTAATCCACATCTGGCAGGGGTTCTTATGCTCCGCCTCACAGTGTAGAAAGGAAGAAAACACTGGATTCAGTCCAAACAATGCCGATAGCCTCACACCAAGAACACTCCCTCGAAAGCAAGTAGTATTCTGTACTGAGTGGGTGTGTATGGCGAGTGAGAGTGATAATGGGAGTGTAGGGATTGAAAGGTGATTGACTGAGTGAACGTAGGGCGACTCAGGTTTGGTTTCAGTCTTTACCCATTCCGGGGCTTTCTTCCCATTTATTACCCACTCTGAAATATCCACTGTTTTTCTTTTTTAGTCTTACCAGACACTCAGGGCTATTCCCAGTCTTTCCCTAATGTGGGGCTGTTCTCCGTTTAACTCCCTGCTTTGGGATGTGTTCTTTCTCGCCCTACTCTGGGGCTCTTCTCAGTTCCAATCCCCCTTCTGGGCTCCTCTCTGTTTCATTCCCTGCTCTGGGATGCTTTTGGTTTCGCCTTTGTCCGCCTCTTTCTCATCTGGAACCATTACGTAGCAGTGTTTTGAGTGTGGAATCAGGCAGCTTTTCATCTGGGTTCTCCTTTGGTTCATCAAGGTCTTCCTTCCTTTGGCTCAGCACTTCCAGGTTGGTACAGAGTCGCTTATGTGACCTATCAGCCGGGCTCCATGCTGTCTGGGAGATGCTCTCCCTCCTCACTCTCACAGCTCCGTAGGCTGAGCGGAGTCACTTATGCTGGGGCAGGAGGTCAACTGGGCTCTGCGTTGGCCGTGCAAGCAGTCTCTCTTGACTGGTCTGGCCTGCATGCGGCAGCGTCTCTCTCCTCTCTGGTGTGTGTCCTAAGACAGAAAGCTGATACCAGCATTCTCCCTCGCTTGCTGGTCACACCCCCTACCTATGGGTTGCCGCTACTAAATTAAGCAGGGCTTGTCAGAACTCATCTGCGATTGGTTGGTGGCAGTACACTCCTCCAGGGGGCTGGTTCCTTTGTTTCTCCTCTGTCTTACCAGGAGATTGTGTACAGTGTGAGAAATCTGAGGTTATTCTCACCCCTAGACCCCTTGGATCCTCTGCACAGGTGGCCAGGGAAAGGCCATCGGTATTGGATCCTGGCCCTCGGGTGGAGAAGCGAGGGAGGATCACCTGGGTGGAGGGTCTTTGGGGACTGGGAGTGGGGTGCTCTTGGGCGAGGCATGGTATCCCCTTTCCCTACTGACAACCAACGCAACCCTTTCCCAACCTTTATGAGCTCCCCTCATTACTGCACAATTGACACTTGATACTACTGGGACAAAGCAGAGGCAACTAAGAGCTATGAAGGCTATGTTCTTTTACCACTCTAGTTCTGGGACGAGGAAGATGCCTGCTAAGAGCAGTGAGTGTCAGGCATGCACATTTAATTGTGGTCCTGCAAGGCTGATCAAGGGGCTGCAGGTGTATAAATGGAGCCCTGCACAGCGGCAGAGAGGAACAACATGAGAAGGACCAGGAGGCTGGTGCATGCAGTAGAGATTCCTACAGCGTGGCATGGGAGTTGAGACTCACTGGAGCAGGTTGAAGAAGGTGAAGGGAGCCGTGAGGGAATGCTGCCCCTTTCCTTTCTGCTCGATGTGCTTGTTCCACTGTGGTGGAGGACCACCACAGGATTCTCTGAGGGGCAGGAATTGGAGCCTGACCCAAAAGGCAGAAGGCTGTGTGATCCGCGCTGCAGCACAAACTCTTAAAGAGACCAGTGAGTTTCTGGTGAATGAGAAACCCGGTGCGCGCATGTGTAAACTTTATCATTTCCGGAATACTTTGTATGGGAGTGCTCTCGTGCTATGGATTAGCACGTTTTGGAAAGTGTTTGATTGTTTCATTATCAATTATCAAACAGGTGGGAATACTTTGTATCGGAGTGGTCACGTGTGTCAAGAAACATGTTTTCAATGGTTTCGGAACAGTGAACTATTCAATTAAAGCGAAACGAACAAATAATGAATTACAGATTAAGTGAAAATTAAACATAAGCAAGATGAATAAAATATTGAATACCGAACCAAATTAAAACGTTGCTACCAAACAGAATGAAAACCTTTGGAACCCAAAAAGGGGAACAGAACTTTAAATCCACGCAAACCATTATATATTGAAGTGCTAAAACTGTAAACAAACCGTAGTATGCTGAAATCTAATATGACATTAAAAGAACACGCAAGAAAAGGATACTGAAGCCTGATTTACAGTGACATTTTGAACCTGTGTGAAAGCTGCAAATTATCTGAACTAATATTTGAAAACAACATTAACTGTGGAGACAAGGATATTTTGTGTTTCTTGTTGAACTGTGTCACTTTGAATTTGGGGAAACCTTGAGTTCTGACCAGGAACATTTCATTTCAAGGTTGTTTTAACTGTGTGACTTGGAACTTGGGGAAGGGAACCCTGACTCCTGACTCGGGGAAGGAAGCCCCGAGATCTGAATACAACTATTAGAAGCAAAAAATAAATTGAAACCAGAGAAGCTTAAACTGGTTCAAGATATTGCCAAATTGTGTAAACCTATTGCAAAACAAAACTTTTCTTTTGCACCAATAATTCAACAAAGAAAAACTAAGAATGTTAAATCGACTAAAGTAGCAGAACAGACAGCAACCAAGTCCTTTTTGAAAAAACTGTCCAAACCAAAGAAAGGGTTAAATGCGACCTCTGCTGCTATAACAAAAAAATATGCAAATCTGAGTAAAGCTTCAACACAACCTCGTCTACTAGCACAGAAACCACCAAGTGTGCCCATATATCAACCCCTGGACGATCTCATTGAGGAAATTGATGCCCAAGCGAGACAACCACAGTGTGCGGCTCACGAATTACATCTGCACTCACAACCCCAAATAAACCGAGTTTTAGGATCAGTGTTAACGGCCATTGAACAACGAAGGCTTTGTTGGCTTTAGGTCTGCATTTGATTCGGTGAGTTGAGAATTACTGGTGAACAAACTAGTGGTCGCAGGATGCCCTCCTGAGATTTAATAATACAACTGCATTCGGACACCTCAATCTGTGTAAGACTAAACATGCAAGGCTTGCTTTCTGCTCCAATTTGGAGGTTTCATGGATTAAAACAAGGCTGTGGGCCTCATTACGAGTATGGAGGTAGCCATGCCGCTAAAAGTGGCATGGCTACCTCCATACCGGGTTCCAGGTCCGGATCCCGCAAAAGGGGATTTACCGGGCTATTCCAACCTTGGAGGGCCTGGTAAATCCCTTTCACGGGACCCGGACCTGGTACATCCCCATTCCCATTTGAGCCCCAATAGGACTCAATGGGAATGGGGAGGATGCTAACAATGGGCCTGTTAATGACAGGCCCTTTGTTAGCATCCTGGACTGCTAGCGGGTTCCGCTAAGAACGCCTGGTCTGACCAGGCATTCCGTAGCAGGACCCACAGCAGTCCTCGTAATAGGGTGGCCTGTAATGAACGGTGCCGGTCCCTTACCAGCACCGTTCATTACGTGGCTGCCTGGGTCGTAATGAGGCCCTGTGTCTTGGCAGCAATTGTTTTAAATGTTTTCATCCACGTTTTGCGATACAAGTTTATGACATTAACAACAGATCCTCCACGCCTAGGCCAAGCTGAGGTATCCTGGCTTTTATACGCAGATGACCTGGTCTTGCTGTCCAAGACCCCATCGGGTCTTCAAAAATTACTGCTAGTCCTTGAGGAGTATGCCGGAAAGAAATGGTCTTCAAATAAATAGAAACAAAACCAAAGTACTGCGCCTTTAAGTCATCACTCTAGAAATGGCACCTAGATAAGAACACACTAGAAACTATTGATGAGTATGGATATCTAGGGATTAGTATTAACAACGACCAGATTGACGATGCATACTTGAATGAACTAAAGGGAAAGACAACTTCTAGTACTTCACAAGCGATTCTTATACAAGAGAAATATGGGAACTTCTCGTACCAACCAGCGATCACTTTCTATATGCAGAAAGTATCAGCAATAGTTTTATATGGAAGTGAAACTAAACCACTGAAAAGCAAGAATTTCTGGATACATATTGAAAGCAAGAAGTCAAGACAGACAAGCTCTGTTGGCGGATAAACACACAACGACCAATATAGAAAATGAACCGACTCGCCTCATCCTGACTTTCAATAGTCAAATACCCGACATCAAACGGGTGTTACAAAAGCATTGGAAGGTATTAACCATAGATAAGGACATTGGGAGATCTTTGAAAGGGTATCCGGAAATCAGTTTGAGAAGAAATTCCTCTATCAAGGACACATTGGTACATAGTTTTATGCAAAAAGAAGAAGCTGTAGGCGCCAATATATGGCTGACAAGGAAAAAGAGCGGATTCCATAAGTGCACAAGGTGCAATATATGTAAATTTGCCAAGAATTGTGACACTTTCAAGCACCCCATAACAGGAACTACGGTGACCATCAATGAGAAAATTACGTGTGAGACAGAATATGTGGTTTACATCCTGGCATGCTCCTGTAAAAAATGGTATGTTGGGAGTACAAAATGTAAATTAAAATTGAGAGTACAACAACATGTGAGAGCCATCCGACATAAAGATGCCAACTATCCAATGGCGAAACATTTCACAGATTACCATGATAGTGACATGAAGAGTTTTTGCTTTTTTGGAGTCCACACGATTGAGACTAGTCCCAGAGGGGGAGATAGAGAAAGCAAGCTGAGGCAACAAGAGACCCGCTGTATCCTTGATTTTGAAACTAAACAGCCAAATGGACATAATATTGACGAGGAGCTTTACACCTGTATAGGACACTAGAATCATATTGCTGGATACCAAGTACTTAGTATTAATTGGGAACGTAATGTTTTGTTGGACAATGTTTTTAATAGTGATTTTTTAATGTTTTTTAGGGGATCACGGTATATTGCTATGTCACAGATGTGGGGTGGTTGTCTCTGATACTAACATCTCCTTGAGACTTTACCGACTTAAGAATTTGGACATGGCAAATAAGGTTGTAAATATGTTGTATTGGCATTCCCAAAATGCACCAAACTGTGGTTGAATGTATCATAGTGAGAATGAATATGCATATGAAGTTAGCACTTTAGCACCATGCACTTTATAATAATGGCAGCAAGCACTATGCACTTTATAACTGAAGGCTGCGATTAATCGACCAAATGGTTGGTTGATGAAACCAGGCTGCTGGCACTATGCACTTTAAGAAGAATATTGCATGTTCTGACTCTTTTGCACTATGCACTTGATATTTGGAGAATGTTATATTCTTGATCAGAGAAATGATGCAATTGTGGGGGATATGCAATGCTAAAATAAATGAATCACAATGGTGAGGATTGTAATTAAAACAGCGAAGAAACTAGAATAACAATAATTATTGCTTTGGCACAATCATTATTTTAATGGTCAAAGGGATAATCATATCACGGGAAGGATATGATTGCACGCTAATGACTGATAGATATACCACCTATTACAAAATGGCCACCACTGTTCCTATGTAACATTAGTCCCTCCTTTATTTTGATCGCTACTATACAGATTTCTTTCTATGTCCATTACCATGCTGCCGGTGTAAGCTAAAAACAAGGAAGTGTCAGAGACACAGTGTTGTGAATAAGCCGCAAGTGGTGCGGCGAAACGCGTCGACTGTCTTTGGGAGAGCCGGTATTGATGACGGCTACACATATGGTGCTATGATGTTGAACTCATTGTTGAGTTAAATAAAGAAGAAATGTTTAATGAGTTTGGAGTGCTGGGCGGAGTTTTTATACGCACGGAAAGGCGAGTGCTCCTCACTGACTAGCGAGGCTGCTAAGTCTTGGAGAAACACATATTGAAGGGAGCTACTGGAAACGAGTTTTAAATCTACACAAGAGCCAACCTATGTGTTTTATAAGATATTAATTAGGTTTACATTCCCTATACGCCATGAACAATTGGAAATTACTTGCCTTATACAGAAAATACATGTTAATACATGATTCTAATACAATAGCTGCGAAACTTGTGAAGTAAATGTTGGAGTCTCTCCATTTATACCCACGATTATGGAGAAAGTTTGTAAAATCTCTGATGGTTACAGCAAGTATTTTGGAATTAATATTGCCAGCAAATCCCACAAAGCGAAATATAAACTATGACGGCTGGACTGGATCTATATTATGGACCTCTGTAAAACATATAAAATTTGCAAAGAAACCCCCTTAGAGAGATTCAGAATAACCAAAACGTACTTGTTGAAATTTCCCCATCAAAAACTACGAAGTACATTTTTACGTTTTCCTTTAAACCTCTGTGCAACTAGAGTCCTGCGAGCACATAGACAACAGCTGTTGACGCAAGATAATTTCTGTAGATTTTGCTGTAACCTACAGTGTCATGAAACCCTTCAGCATGTGTTAACTAAGTGCCCCGAATTGTTAAAACAATGTATGATGCTATTTAAATCTCACTTACAAGAACAATCAATTATAACAGCAGAAGATCTTTGGAAGAGATTGTATTACACAAGAGTAGTTCGGTTGCAAATTGCAATTGCGAAATATATACTTCTACTTGAACTAGATCTTTAAACATGCCATCCAAAATCAAAGCTGTGTATAATATCTATGGACTGTTTGTTGACCCTTGCAATCAGGATGACAACAATTTTTGCAGATGACTTTTACTTGTTACTTCTTCTATCATGACTTCCTCGGGGTTTGTGATCATTTGTGATGCAAATTCAAACTATATTATTTTTAATAAGGTAAATGGTGGATATCAGAAAATTATTACCGGACATTGTAGTGCATCGCATATAGACATGTGAATCCTTGTACTAAGTCCCAAGTTAAACTGAGGCTGTCTTGTGTTATTGATTCTTGATTACTGATTGTTAAGTAAGTTTAAGTGTGTTTATTTGTCTTTTTTTCTTTTCTGTGGTCATATTCTTTTTTCTTCCTTTTGTAAAACATTTCGTATTTTGTATTTTGTATTATTCTATAAGATTATTTAATATGTAAATAATAATTTATTGAAAAGTTTGACAAATGTAATAATAAAAAGAAAAAGAAAAAAAAAGAATACGACTATTTAATCCTAAAACCAAGAAAGGGAATTTTTAGACCTTTCTTTGTGGAACTATTTTATACTTAGGGAAGGGAGCTGAAAGGAACCTGCGAGCTGGAAGAAGCTCAGAACTTTGTGTTAAACACTGCTTTCTTTTGGTTGCTGGCATTACTAACACATTGTATATAGATGTGAGGGCAAGTATAGGGTTTGGACACAGACAGATTCCTAAGTTGAACTCTTTGACTTAGACTTTCCTTAATTTTATTTAGGTAGGGAAAATTCAACTTAGCATTGGGCAAGTTAGGCCTCTTTTCATCCTGACATTTAAGTTAATAAAATTGGTTGTTTTGGAATCTGTTGTCTATGTCCTTCTTCACAATGCCATCACAACAGGTAAAGTCACAAGCCCAGACAGTCATTGCAGAAGGATGCATATGGTTATAAAACACTAGTCCCTAGATATCATACAAATGAGTTATTAGGTATGAGGGAGTATTGGTGACTTATACCCTCAAGAATAAGTTAACCGTTAAAAATAGCATGCCCACCTCCCTAGTCCCAAAAAAGTTGGCTTCCTTTGGGGGGAGGTGGCAATCCTCCTGGAATCGTCACAGGATGAATACCTGACAAGGGGGTAGGTGATGGCTGAAGTGGAGGATAGGAGTTTGGTGCAGGCTGTCAATTCTTTGTTTGATGTTTATAATTGTCCATGTGAATAATTTATTTACTTCATTAAATAATCTAGAGGATGGTTTGAGTGAGATTTTAATTTCCTAATTTCTCGGATGGTATGTTTGAGTTTTTGCTTGGTATTTGCTAACGTGTGTTACAATTCTGCTATTTTATTTGGTGCATTGATGTTTCAAGAGGAGAAATATAATTTTTCCCGCTATTTGATAGTGTTCTGATAGGCTTCCACATGCATTTTTCAGTCACGTGTGCCTTGTGTGAGAAACTTGAGGGTATCCTCACACCTAACCCCCCCTGGATCCTCTGTTCAGGTGGCCAGGGAAAGGCCACCGCTCTTGGATCTCGACCCTGAGGGTGGAATAGCAAGGGAGGATCACTTGGGTGAAGGGTCCTCGGAAGTTGACAGTGGGATGCCCGAAGGTGAGACATGGTATCCCCCTTTCCCTATTGTAGACTAACCTAACCCTCCCCCCACCTTTATGGGTTATCACAAAACCTCTCCCTTCAATTCCCATATTTAACAGTTGAAAGTACTGGGACGAGGAAGAGGAGACAAAGAGTAATGAACAGTACACCTACATTTTACCACTCTGGTACTGGGATGAGGAAGATGCCTATAAAGTATGGTGAGAGTCAGGCATGCCCGCTTAATCAAAGTCAGGGAAACCTAAGGAAGGGTTTCACCTGCAACCTGTTAGAGGTTTGAAGGTGTATAAAATGAGAGCCAGAGAATCGTATTCAGGGGGACAAGAGGGCGAAGAAGGAGAGAAGCAGGAAGACCTGTGGTAAACCCTTCCCTGGACGAGGCAGAAATGGTGGGACCTGTGGAGGAGCCAGTACGCTGGCCAGAAGCCAAAGGAGGGAGCTGGCGTTTTGCTGAACTATGCAGAAGGAAGTACAATGCTGTCCACGATCCATCGAGGAAGCAGAGCTGCCAGCATGCGAGAGGCAGACCCTGGTATGTGAGGGGGGCTCGAAGGAGCTGGGCCGCTGACCTACAAGTAAGAGAGAAGCAGTGGGAGATGTTCGGGAACGTCACCAAGTACCGGTGAGTGTAGGGGAGGGTCGCTCGATGACCGGGGCGTTCCTAAGCGGGATGCGAGTGGGGAATTGATGCATTCCAGTTACCGAACTGCATGGACAGCTGTAACTAAGCATAATGAATATTTTTTTGAATTCTAAACTATATAATAAATTGAACTTAAACCATATCAAGTATACATTGAATATAAAGTTGAAGGAGAACTTTAACCAATACATATATATGAGAAGGAACAAGTTACTTACCTGTAACTGTTGTTCTCCACCATGGGTCTGGCATGGATTCACATGCTCATGAATATTCCCCGTCATCAGGCTGGGAATCCTCGGTACAGAAAAAATCAGTATCAGTTTCGTTTCTGATCTGTATTTCTTCGTAGTAACCAATCACTGGTCTCTGGGTCTTACTGCCCCCAGCCAATGACTGCCCTCTCCCTAAACCCCTCCCCTGGCAGCCATCCTCAGATTTGGTAGCACGTAAAGTGGCAGTAGGACCAAGTGAAGAGCCACAGAGGGGAAGAAGGGAGGGTTTGCATGTGAATCCATGCCAGACCCATGCTGGAGAACAACAGTTACAGGTATGTAACTTGTTCCTTCTCCAGCATGGGTTCTGGCATGGATTCACATGCTCATGAATAAGAATACATAGCAGTACACACATGCACAACAACGGGAGGTGGCAAGGCTCAACATTAAGCATTACATAAACTCAACATTAAGCATCTCTTACCTCCTCACCAAGCCCACCTTCAGGCGAACAGGTTGCGCAGCAGTACTTGGCCGACCCTGGACTCCTCCCTGGAAATCCAGTCGACGCAGTAGAATCTCGTGAAGGTGTGCGTCGATCTCCCCGTAGCAGCCCTGCAGATGTCCAGCAGGGGTACACCAGACAAGAATGCTGTGGTAGCAGCGATCGCTCTGGTCGAATGGGCTCTCGGACGGCCGGGCAATGGTCGGCTTGCCAACCGGTGACAGTGCATGATGCAGCCGGAGAGCTATCTGGAAATGGAAGCCTTCGAGAGGGCCTTCCCTTTTTTCACAGGTCCTCCGTGATGTCTTCCGAAAACTCTTTGTGCGGCCCACGTAGAACTTCAGTGCTCTAGCTACATCCAGCGAGTGAAAAGTCCGCTCGGCCGGCGACGAAGACGACAGGAAGAAAACTGGTAACACCAAGGGCTTGTTGAGATGGAAGTCCGACGGCACCTTGGGCATGAAGGAAGGGTGCGTCCTCAGCACCACCCTCGTGAAAAGTCAAGTATGGAGGCTTGCAGGATAGGGCCTGGATCTCTCCCACTCGTCGTGCGGAGGTGATCGCCACAAGAAATGCTGTTTTCCACGACAGGAACTTCAACAGTGCCGAATGCAGAGCCTCGAAGGGGCCAGGGCAAGTTCAGAGACCCCGGGTCGTGATGGAGGATGGCGCCTCCTTCTCTGGAGAGAAGATCCGCGTCCGTCGATAGTTTGACTGAGGGGAACGCTGACAAGTCCAGAAGGTCCGGAAACCAGATCTGTCTCGGCCACGCCGGTGCGACGAGGATCATCCTGCACCGGGACCTCTTGAGTTGATTGACAAGTCGCAGTAGCAACGGCAACAGGGGCAACGCATACAGGAACAGGCCATCCCAGGGGAACGAGAAAGCATTGCCCATACTCCTCGGGTGGGGAAACCTGCTGGAGAACCTCTGGCACTTGGAGTTCGCCGCCGTCGCGAACAGGTCGAACTGGGGTTTGCCCCATTGTTGGAAATGTCAGTTCCCACTCAGAGCACGAGCGCAGATCCCTGCTGAGTGAGTCAGCAATGGTGTTCTTGATCCCTGCTAGATGGAAGGGCACCAGAAACATCCCCTGGGCAACGGCCCAATGCCACAGATCCTGGGCCTCCTTGGATAGGGCCGGGGACCTGGTTCCTCCCTGCTTCCAGATGTAGAACATCGTGGTGGTGTTGTCGGTGAAGATCCTCACCACCTTGCCCTTGAGGGACAGGAGAAACGACCTGAGAGCCCAGAACACTGCTCGGAGCTTCAGGATGTTGATGTGGAGTGACCTCTCCTCCGGGAGCCAAAGGCCTCACGCGTGAATATCTCCGGTGTGTGCTCTCCATCCCTCCAGGGAGGCATCTGTCGTCACCGTCTCCTAGTGTGCTGGGGTCTGAAAGTCCGTGCCCGCCGTGAGATGCGTGCGGGTGCCCCACCACCGAGTTGCTTGGTGGAAGACCTCGTTGAGCGGGAGCTTGTCTTCGAAACTGCCCGCCACTTGCATCCAACGGGCATTCAGGAACTCCTGTAGAGGACGCATCGGTAGCCTGCATAGGCGCATCAGGTAGATGCCAGAGAACATCATGCCGAGAAGGGACTCGATGGACCTCACCCTGGCCACGTCCGCGGCCAGCAGGCGCTGCACTTTGCCCAGGATGGCCTTTGTCCTTTCTTCCGACGGAGAGGCCAATCGTGCCACTGTGTCGAGCTTGGCTCCCAGAAACAGTGCGACCTACGACGGAACCAGGTGGGATTTGGGGAAGTTGATGGAGAATCCCAGATCCGTGAGCAGTTGGACGGTCTTCGCTGTGTGCTCGACGGCGAGTTCCCTTGTCCTTGCTCGGATAAGCCAATCGTCCAGGAAAGGGTAAACGTGGATCCCCTGCAGGTTCAGCCACACCACCACTGGTGCTAGGCACTTGGTAAATACCCTGGGCGCCGACTTCAATCTGAATGGTAGTGCCTTGAATTGGTAGTGCCGTGCTTGGACTATGAACCTGAGAAACGTTTGGTGTCTTTTTAGAATGGGGATGTGGAAGTAAGCATCCTCCAAGTCCAGCGACGATAGGAAGTCGCCTTCCTCCAGCTGTCCCAGCACGTGCTGGAGGGTGACCATCTGGAACTTCTGGGCCTTGATGTATTTGTTTAACCGAACGGGCGCCAACCGCCTGTTTTCTTTCTGATGAGGAAGTATCTTGAGTATACTCCGGAGCCCCGGAGCCTCTTCGGGACGGGCTCGATGGCTCTCTTCTTGCGCATCGCCCTTACTTCTAACACCAGTTGAGGGACGTGATTTTCCTTCCTGGCCACGGGAGGAATGCGGGGGCACTTCTTTAGGAATTCGAGAGTGTGCCCGTGGGCCAGGGCATCCAGTACCCAACGGTTGGTGGAGATGGTCTCCCACACGCTGACGAACTTCGCCAGCCGGCATCCCACCGGGGTGCTCAGGTGGGGGCCCAACGCTACGGCCGGTTCAGTCCTGCTTGAAGGTGGCCTTGCCGCCCTGACCTCCTTGGCGACGGCGACAAGATCCTCCTGACTTGCCACACCCTCTGTAGGCCTCTTGCGACGAGGAACGGGCTGCCTGGCGGTACGTAGAGGAGCCACCGCCGAATCCTTTGGAGGCACCTTGCTTGCCTCCGGAATTCCGAAAGGACGGCCGTCGTTGTTGCAAAACTCCCAAGGCCTGAGCCATCTCCATGTCGGTCTTGATGACCTGAAGTGACTCATCTACTGTCTTCCCAAACAGGTTATTCCTGTCAAAGGGCATGTCTAGAACTCTGGTATGCACGTCCTGGCAGAAAACTGTTGCCTTGAGCCATCCCTGCCATCGAAGACAAACGCTGTTGCACAACTGGCAGAATCCAGTGTGCGCGATGTCCGTGGCCACCGTTATGGCGTGGTCCAATGCCACCTCACCTTCCTGTAGGATCTCCAAGGCCTCCGCCCTCTTGTCGTCCGGTAGGAAATCCAGCAGGGAAGCAATCCTGTACCACAACACCCTGTCGTAGCGGGCCACAATCGCTAGGGCGTTGACCGCCTTAATTGTCGTTGTCGCAGACGAGATGACTCGTCGTCCCATGGCGTCCAGTTTCTTTCCCTCGCCGTCAGGTGGGGAGGTTGAAGTTGAAGCTGTCGCTCCGCCGCTTTCTTCTTGGCTGCCGCCGAGATGACCGGATCCGGGGCCGGCTGTGCCCTAAGGCACAAAGGGGCGGAATCGGGGATCCGGTACTTCTTCTCGTACCGATCTCTCTTGGCAGGCATCGCGGACGGGTTCTTCAGGAGAGCAAGTCCCTCGTCCCAGATGTCGTCAAGCAACGGCACCGCGAGTACCGTCTTCCTCTTGGACTCGTGCCGTTCATAGAGGAAGCCTTCCTTCTTCTGTTCTTCGGGGCAGAGCTGGAAAAGCTCGGATGCCCTGGCAATCATGGCGTGGAAGGAGCCAATTTTGTCAGGCAGGGAGGGCCAAGGGGGTGGTGATGGAAGGCCCATCCCGTCGTCACCACCGTCGTCATCCGTCCCCGTTGTGGCCGTATCTGTTCCAGTGTCATCCCTAGGATCAGGGGAAGGAGATGAAGGCTTAGCAGGCCGCAAGGGCTGGCAGGGCGGGGGGGTTGAACTCTCCTCCACTTGTTTGGAAGGCTTCCCGACGGGCCTGATTCTGCTGGGTCGTCCGTTGGGGGTAGCGACAACCTCGTCCTTATCTCCATGCATAAGGTTTGGATTGCCATCAAAATGGCCACCGAGTTGTCCTGAGGCTCGGGCACAGGCTGCGACGGGCGTGATGGTTGATCCTCCTCCACGGGAGCCTCGTCTCTTCGTCCGCCTCCCGGGGATTCCTCCCGAGGTACCGGACCTCCTCAAACCTCTTGTTGAGGCCCTTCACGACTTCAACCAGCTCCTCCTCAGAGGCTGTATCCGTATCCATAACGGCCACCGCCACCACCCCTCTTTTTCCAATGGGGTCTTCACAGGGGTCTTATCGATGGGCTGAAAAGAGGATTCCCTCCGTGGTGGCAGGGAAACTCTGGGCCCCGAGGTCGCCTCCACTGGGGCAGCCTCCACAGGCTTCGCCAGGGCCGCCACGACTCCCTCAATAGAGGCCTTAGCCGGGTGAATCAGGGCCTTCACGACTTTTGGTGTGCTTGAGGCCTTCATCTTGGGGGGAGGGTCACCGCCTCGCTCCCCCTCAGCTGCTTCTGTCGGGATCGACAGGGACTTCTCAAGAAGCTTAGCCGGGTTCTCCGACTTTCTCTTTCCCGAACCAGAGCATTGGCTCGTGGTTGATGGCGTCGGTGAAAGTGCGCCGTGCCTGAGGCAGCCGAGGAGCCCGACCGTTCGGTGCTTAGCCTTCTGTTGGGCCTCTTCTTTTTCTCACCTACCACTGGGCTCTTCCCTTCCAGCCAGTTGGTGAGGTGGATCCGCCGATCCCTCATGCTCCGCTCCGACATGTTCTTGCAAAATGCACAGTCTTTCTCCACGTGCGTTTTGTCTTCGTAAAGGCAATAGAGGCATCTAGAATGCTTGTCCTCCTTGAACACATTCTGCAATCCGCATCGAGGGCAGTTCCTGAACAGCTTGGATCCGGGCATCCAGCTTCCTTTGTCCTCGGCCATGTCCACGGGGTAGGCCTCAAGGTCTTCTGGAATCCTCCAAGAAGCGCACTCGACGAAAACTTTGCCCTTGAGGGGCGTAGAGAATTCCGAAACGGGTCCCAGTTGATCGGAAGAAGAAACGGTGGAGCTTGAGGCTCGATTGACCAAAAAAATGAGATTAAACTCTTTGAAAAATTGCAAAACGCAGTAAAACCTCGAGAGCTATAGCACGAGGACTCCCAACACTTGAACGTGTGGTAAAAATCTGAGGATGGCTGCCAGGGGAGGGGCTTAGGGAGAGGGGCGTCATTGGCTGGGGGCAGTATGACATAGAGACCAGTGATTGGTTACTACTAAGAAAGACAGATCAGAAACGAAACTGATGCTGATTTTTTCTGTACTGAGGATTCCCAGCCTGACGACGGGGAATATTCATGAGCATGTGAGTCCGTGCCAGACCCCATGCTGGAGAACTTTTGCCTATCTATTCAATATTGAACTAGAAAACATACCAGCTGCATGTTTAAATATCAAAGTGAAGAAAGACTTGAACTCAAGTATAACAATTGCACATCGAACATCAAACTGAACTGAAGCTTGAAAATAAGGAAAGTGAGTATTTGTTGGGTGTCGAATTGAATGCATCCTTACACTTTCACTTATTGAACTTTATGGAATTGTATAACACTTTTTTTTTTTTAAACATATTTTTATTATTTTACAAACAATAAACATCATCGCAAATGTTCTCCCAAACAGTCCTCCCCCCTCCCTCCCCATCCCGCGGAAGAGTATAGGTCCTCTGTGTATTCATTCTTTGGAAACTCTTAGGTGCTATAAATGTCCGATATTTTAATGTTATGGGGACACCATTGGTCCATATAGTCTGATTTCAGGTATTCCAACACTGAACCCCATTCCCTCACAAAGGAGTTGTCCTGGGCCTGGAGACGGTGCGTGATCTTTTCCATGGTCATTTGGGACCACACCTTTTGCAGCCAGGTGTATACCAGTGGTGGGTCTCGTTTCTTCCAGCTTTGGGCTATTGTTGCCCATGCAGCAATGACCAGGCCCATGAAGCTCCTCCATTGTGTTTTGTGAAGTTTTTTGGTATAGGGGTCTTTGAATCCGCATAACCACACCCTCTCCCCCATTTGACCAGGATATATTTTTGTCATTTCCGTTTGTACTTCCTTCCAGAAGCTATTCACTCCCTGACAATCCCACCAGATGTGTCTCCAGGTTCCTACAACCTGGCACCCTCTCCAACAAAGGTTCGACACTTTCGGGTACATTGACCCAAGCCTCTCTGGGGTATAGTGCCATTGAGTAATTATTTTCAGTCACATTTCTCTGGTTTGGACAGCCCTGGTAAGTTTGGGGATGCCTGTCCACAGTTCCTCCCATTGCTGCTTGGTTATTTCCCCCTCTAATGTGGTTTCCCATCTTCTCATGTACGTCCATTTGATTTCCTCTTCGGGTGTGCAGATGTGGCTTTACAGCGTGGACACCAACTTTTTGTCTCCTGGGTTGGTTATTAAATACGTCTCAAATGGTGTGAGGTCCCTTGTGGCTGTCTGGAAGACCTCTGGTGTACACAGCCAATGTTTTAGCTGTTCGTATTTATATCTGTCTGCTTCTGTTAGCTTCCACATATTTTTACAGGCCTCAAACGATTGTATTTCTTTGTCCTGGATCATTTCCCCAATTTTCCTACATCCTGCCTCCTCCCATTTCAAGAAACTACTGGGCGCTTGTCCTGGTGGGAACTGTGGGTTCCTGCAGATCGGTGTAAAGGGAGCCAGTGGGGTGGTCATGATTCCCTTCCTGGTCTGGACATCCCAGGCGTTTAGTGTAGTCCTCATGACTTCGCTCACTCTAAGGTTCCGGTGTCTGTGTTGCTTATTCTTCCACAGTAGGTCTTCCAAGGGGGTCCTGGCGACCACCCTATCTTGCATTACCCAGACTGTCTGTTGGTTCTCCCCCAGCCATTCCCTCAGAACCCACAGTTGGGCTGCCTGATAGTATTTCTTAAAGTGGGGAAGGGACATTCCGGCGGCCTTTATTGGTGCGGTAAGAACGGCTCTGGCAACTCTCGGATGTTTCTTGTTCCACACAAATTGTGAAACGGTTTTGGATAGGGCTTTGAAGAAGGGGTCAGGGACTGCAACCGGGAGAGCGTGAAAGTAGTAGAGCACCCTGGGAAGTATGTTCATTTTGACTGATTGGATTCTTCCCCACCACGAGATCTTAAGCGGGCACCATCTTTCTAGGTCTTTCTTGACTCTGGCCAATAGGGGGGTGTAATTGGTCTTATATATCTTGTCAACCCTGTGCGTGAGTGTCACTCCCAGATATTTGATGCCCCCTTCTGCTATTTTTAAACCAAGCTGGCCCGCCAATAGTTCTAAGGACTCCTTGTTCCCGGCTAGGGGCATAACCTCTGATTTATTCCTATTTATCTTCAGGCCTGAAATCTCCCCAAATTCCTCAAGTGTTTCCATGGTTCTTGGCAGTGAGGTCCCTGGGTCCTCTAAGGCAAGCAGCATATCGTCCGCGTATGCTATGACTTTATGTTGACTGCCCGCCATTTCTATTCCCGTTACCTCCTTGAGTTCCCTTATCTTAATTAGAATGGGTTCCAAAAATATGGCGTATAGCAGGGGCTAGAGGGGACAGCCCTGCTTCGTACCCCTTGAGATCTGCACCCTGTCTGTTTATAGCTATTCTATATTCTATATTCTTACTTCTGGGGAGTTGTAATTCGCCTTTATCATATTTATATACTGATCCCCAAAGCCCATATGCTTCAAAGTTTTGAAGAGGATAGACCATTTGACACGGTCAAAAGCCTTTTCGGCATCCAGGGAAAGTAATATTGCAGGTGTTTGGGTAATGCCTATTTTTTTCTATCAGATGGGTGACTCTTCTTAAGTTGTCGTGCGTTTGCCTACCGGGGATGAAGCCTGATTGATCTGTTTTGATCAGGGTTGTGAGAAGAGGTGATAGTCTGGCCGCCAGCACCTTGGTATATATTTTTGCGTCCAGATTGATTAGGGCAATGGGTCGGTATGAGCTCGGGAGAGTCGGGTCTTTACCCGCTTTGTGAAACACTAGGACTTTCGCTTCATTCATGGAGGGAGTTACGTTGCCATTGTTTTTGAATGTATTGAGAAGCCTTGTCAGGATAGGGACTAATATATCAGTATATATTTTGTAAAACTGGACCGTGAAGCCATCCGGGCCAGGTGCCTTTGACGCTGGGAGACTCTTTATCGCTGTGCTGACCTCCTCTTCTGTGATCTTTGCATCCAGGGCCTGCTTGCTCTCTTCTGCCATTGTCGGTATGGCGATAGATTGTAGAAACCTGTCTTGTAGCACCTCGTCAGGGTGCTCTGTTGCATACAGCTCTTGGTACTAAGCTTTGAACGCATCCCCTATATCCTTTGTGGTCGTATGTGGCTTTCCATGTGCGTCTTTTATGTTCAGTATCGTCATTGTTTTCTGCTTTTCCCTGAGTTGTCTCGCTAGCAATTTGTCTGCCTTATTGGCCCTGATGTAGTACCTTTGTTTTAAGTAGAGGAGCGATTTCTCTGCTTTTTTATTGCGTAGCATCTCTAGCTGTCCCTGTACATGTTTCATTGCTTTCTTGAGGCTCCTCGTGGGATGTATTGTGAGCTCCCCTTGGATCTCTGCCAGTTTTTCCTCGAGTGTTCTTTCCCATCCCTGATGTTGTTTGTCTTTGGCGGCCTTTAGCGCTATTATATGTCCTCTGGTTACTGCCTTAAAGGCCTCCCAAACAGATCCCAGTGGTACTTCTCCATTGTCATTAATCTCAAAGAATTCCTTGATTTTGTTCCTTAATTCCTCCCCCATTACTTGGTCCGTTATGACATCCGGCGGCATTCTCCATCTCTAGAGGCCTCTCCCCCTTCCGGAGGTCTGTATGTCTAGCCATAGGGGGGCATGATCTGATAGAGCTATCGATCCCCTTTCAATCCCCTGGATCTTACCAACCAATCCCACTGATACCCAAAAATAGCAATCCTCGACATTGTGTTATGCACGTGTGAGTAATACGTGAATCCGCTATCCTGTCCCCTCAATTCTCTCCAGGCATCCCTTAGTGCCATTTGTTCCATCCGTTCTTTAAGTTGTTTGGATGGGGACCCATACCCTTGCGTTCTCCCCTTACTCCTATCCAGATTTGGTTGCCATGCCAGGTTCAGATCGCCACCCAGTATTATTTCCCCTTTTGCAAATTGCTCTATTTTCCCCAGAGTGTCCCTGAGAAATCCATCGTGCCCCGTATTCAGGGAGTAGATTGCCACCAGTGTAAGCCTACGACCATCTATTGATACATTAACAAAGGCATACCTGCCCTCTTTGTCCACTCGCGCATCAGTGACGTTTGCCACCAACCCCAATTTAGCTGCAATCAGCACTCCCGCTCTTTTTTCACCTGCGTTTGCCTGTGCCCAGATTGTGTACCCTCTGAGATGTACTTTCTTTCTATCCGCTGTCTTAATATGTGTCTCTTGGAGGAGGAGAATGTCCGCCTTTTCCCTTCTCACCAAGGCCTCCATTTTTCTCCTTTTCACCGGTGAGTTCAGCCCCCTTACATTTTGCGAATAGATTCTGATCATCCCCATCCCGTCTGATCTTCTGTTTCTGTTCTCGTTCCCTCCCATTGCGACCTCTTCCCTCTTCCGGAGATTCCGCCCTCTCATCCCACCCCCCAACTATCCAACTCCCCCCCAACTATGAACCAAAACCTAACTTCTATCCTGAGGAGGGCCAGGGCCCCTATGGATGCTTGGGCGTTCCGCCCCTCGCTCCCTGCCCTCTCATGACTCTGGATTAACTGTGCGGGGAGACCTAAACCCTGCGCCATCCTCTGACCTCCGCGGTGTTGTCCCCTATTGCCCACCGGGCCACTTAGAGCATGGTGTTCCGATAATAGCAGATCTTCTCCCTCTTTAATGACCCTATGACTGGAGTGCCCCCCTATCGTTACTGCGCCTCTATGAAGGGCCCCCGAGGGATTACTC
The DNA here is from genome assembly GCF_040938575.1 of Ambystoma mexicanum. NCBI lineage: Eukaryota > Metazoa > Chordata > Amphibia > Caudata > Ambystomatidae > Ambystoma > Ambystoma mexicanum. The sequence continues at coordinate 1,003,480,486 of NC_090924.1, forward strand.
CACATTCCCCCGTTCTGGTGATTTCTTCTTCTGTCGCACCTCTTGCCATCCTCGTGGCCTTTTATACTGATCCCTTTTCATCCTGTCTGGTCTCGTATCCATTTCGTCTGTATGCACGCCCATTAGTTGGAGGCCTTCTTTACTGGTGGTCACCCTCCTCTGCTTGCCCTCCCACTCAAATAGTAAACCAAAGGGGAATGTCCATTTGTATCTGATTTCTTTCTTCACCAGTTCCCTCACCAACGGGCCCATTTCTCTTCTTTTTAGGAGTGTTGCCGATGCCAAATCCTGATACAGATGGATTTCGAACCCATTCATCCTTATGTGATCCAGCAGCCGCGCTTTCCTAAGTATCTGTTCCTTTTGTGGGTAGGATGTAATTGCCGCTAGTACGTCCCTTGGTCTCTCCCCTGGAGCTCCAGATCTTTTCGGGCCCACCCTGTGAATTCTGTCAATCCCAATGTCCGCTGAACCTTGGGCCCCTATTATATCTCTGAACACCTCTTGCATCGAAACCTTGAGATCTTTGTGCGACACTGTTTCCGGCACAAACTTGATGCGGATGTTGGATCTGCGAGAACGGTTCTCGAGATCCTCACACTGATTTTCTAGGTTATGGGTGAGTCTAACCAGATGTTCTTGTGTTTCGCTGCTTTGTTTCGCCTCCTCTTCCATGTTTTGTACTATTCACTCCACAGTGTCTGTCCTTTCCCCCAACTTAGCCATATCTGTTTTCAGCTCCTGCACCACTTGCTTCATCTAATTTCTCATTGTGGCAAATTGGTCCTGAACTGTGGACATGAACCTGTCCTGTAACTCTGCAAACCAGAATCGCATATCATCCTTTGAGGGGGGAAGAGCGCTTTGGTTTGGGGGGTTTGTGTCCGTAGTGGGCTTTTCGCCTGCCCTATCTTTTGAGTTCGCCTCCGTATCCGAGGACCACATCTGGAGAAGGCTAGTGTCCTGTTTTTGTGAATGCGGGGTAGGCTGTGAGGTGCCCCCTTCCCCTTCGCCCGTGACATTTTCACTATTTGTGAGGGGGTGGGGTCCCCGGCTCTTGTGTCTTCCCCTGTTGTGGGATTGCACAAGTTGATGAAGATGTTACCTTTATGTCTTATTATGGGGAGGGGGGGCGGCGCCCCACCACACGGCAGCCCACACCCCTCTCACGTATGATCTACAGTCCCGGGCCTCAAGTACCTGGGAGGGTGTTGGGGGGGCGCTGCTAGAGTCGCTCTCACCTCTGGTTCTGGTGTCCTCCGCCACTGGTGCCTTCCTCACCCCTTCGACGTTGGATCGGTACTGTCTCCCCCTCCTCTCCCGTATCTCCCCCGACCCACCGGGGGCCGGCTCACCTTGTTACAGCCTGTCTGTGTGCCGATGCCCTGGAGCTCCCACCATCTCTCTGCTTCCGATGCGGCTCCTCCGGTGGCACGCTGAGTGTCCTTTTCTTTGTCCCCCTGTAGTGACGGGGGACGCGACCCCGTCGGCTGGTGCTCCGCGGTTATCACCGCCACATCACTTCCACGCGGCCCCTGGGAGGCACGTGTAATCCCCAGCGCTTTTTCCCCTGTGGCGGCGGGTGCCCGATATTGCAGCCGTTCTCATTGCTGTCTCCCCCGTAGGCCGTGCAGGCCTTCCACGGAGGGGGAGGGGCGGTGCCACTCTCTGTGGGCTGTCTCCCCCAGGAAGCGATGTTGGATCTATCTTCGCCCTGCGCCTCTGTAGTGCTTCTTTGCTGTGGGCACACTCCTACCGCTCCGCCGGTGCCCTGGGACTCCCGCCGCCGCTCTGCTTTCCATGCGGTACCTCCAGAGGCGCGCAAGTTCCCAGCTCGCTGGAGCGTCCTTTTCTTGTCCCCCTGTGGTGATGGGGGACGCGCCCCCCTCGGCAGGTACTCCGCGGTTCACACCGCCGCTTCGTCTCCACTCAGCCCCAGCTAAGGCACGCGAAGTCCCCTGCGTGCCGGGGATGGCTTTCACTATTATCCCCTGTGGCGGCGGGCGCTCGACAATGCGGCCGCTCTCCTGGCTGTCTCCCCTGCTAGGCCGTGAAGGCCTTCCTCGGAGGGGGAGGGGCCGTGCCTCTCTCTGCGGGCTATCTCCCCTGGGTAGCGTTGTTGGATCTATCTTCGCCCGGTCCAGAATCTCCACACCTTCGGGGGTAGTTGCCTAAATTCCGGTGCTAAAAAGCTTGGGACTGCGCCTCTGAAGTGCTTCTTTGTTGTGGGCCCGGGGGGAGTGCGATCTAAACACAGCCTCCACCGCCGGCAGCCATCTTGGAATCCATCGTATAACACTTTTTAAGGGCATAGTGGAGGTCAGACAAAAAGACAGTACCTATGGGAAAACAGCACATATGAAAAAGCGCAAGTGTGGGGCGTGGCTTGAAGCGCCGGCAATGCAGACACTTCTCCGAGAGTCTCCATGGGGAGCCCGGGGCAGGCCTGCCTACAGCATTGGGAGCACATTCAAGAATTTTAAGTTATGGCACCGGAGGCGGAACGATAGGGGAAGCTGCAGGCTGAATTGCAGCGAAATCGGGTGCCGGCCAAAATAAAACGCGGCTTCCCGAAACACGGGCTGCCTCAGAGGAAAAACATACCCAAGATGGCGCCAACCGCCGAAAGCAGTCACAGGACGTATCTGCAATAATAGGGGCCCGTGGAGAAGAGCGGGAGGAAAGGCATGGGCTCCCCGGGGGGAAGAAGTGACTGCATCCCTCATGAATGATGGTAACAATCTGATTACAAAACCGGAGCCACCGTACCAGCATAAAGCAAAGTGATGAACGCGGGAACGGATGAGCCACGGCAACCCCTTTCCAGGAGAAGGACCAAAGCGAACAAACCGGTAGGAAGAGAGGGAAGAGTGGCACCCTCAGAGGTACGCGGTCCCCAGTCACATTATAGCAGGAAGCATAAGTGCCTAATACCAAAGGATAGCACCCTCCACCCCATAGCAGCGACTTGTTCGAGGACTGGACTACCTGCACAGGAGCCGGAAGGGGCAACGCCACAACAGAAGGAGAGGGGGACATACTGGCTCGGTAAGCGAGAGCTGCCCCCATCCCCCGCATTGAAGAGAGGGGGAAGAAGAAACAGCACTTCCGGCCCTTTGCCAGTCACCAGGAGGTGAGAACCCCACCTGATCACATCAAGGCACAAACCGGCTCCTGAAGCACAAAAGGATCTGCAAAGGGCTTCCATCTTTACCCCTCTTAAGTCAAGAGGCCAACAGAAACCCCACGGACCCATCCCTTGCCCCCAGCAAGCAATTTCAGGGGCCCACATTGGAATCACCCAAATTCACTTATTTTCCACGAAACGAAGTCTCATGGCCGCGAGCCGCCTACAAGGCGAGCTGACCTTTCATGGGGCACCGATCCAGACGTACCAAGACCTGGCAGCAGCAACGGTACAAAGACACAGAGCGCTGAGACCACTAACCACCTTCCTTCAAGACTGGAAAATTAGATATCACTGGCTTTTTCCCATAACTCTCTAATTCACCTACGAGGGCATGACGTGCACCATTGGTACCCTGGAAGAAGCAGAAGGCATCCTGACAGGGGAACCCTCGACCACAGACAGGGACCTCACAGCACCATCACCCGCAGGAGGAAAAGACAAAGACCCCAAACAGAAATGCAACACTTGGGCAAAGGTGGCAATGGACCGGAAAATGCCAATGCTAAGATACTTCTTGCTGGCCAACTGACCTAGAGGCCCAATCTCGTTAGTATTTTTGGTATTTTTGTTGAACAGTTTAGTTTCAATGTTCGGTTTGAAAAGTTGAAACCCGGTTGTGGCAGCTGATTGCCTGGGCTCCCCCTCCACCCCTTACAAGCCAGACAGAGAGACAAGAAGGTTCCTCACAACACCAGAAGTTACGCTTTGTCTTCCTCAACATACAAGGCTTAAACTCCCCGAAAAAACACTGGTCAGCTCTCCAGCGCCTAAACGATCTGGGGAGCTCAGTGGTATTCCTACAAGAAACTGAACTGCTTGAGGTAGAATTCCCCCGGTTATGCTGCAGAGCCTTCCCGAAACAATACCTAAGGTCCATTGGCACTAAGAAAGGAGGCAAGGCAATCCACATAGCAAAGGACATTCCTTTCACGGAAATGGAAGTCCTACGCAACCTCGAGGGACAATACATTGGCGTTAAAGGCAAGCTGTATGGCCGCTTATACACTCTAGGATCAGTGTACTCCCCCAACCATAAACAAGAAGAATTCCTTGCAGAGTTGGAAGCCAATCTTCTACCGTTCCTGGAGGGGCAAGTAATCATAGGAGGGGGCTTTAACGGGATCCCGGACCCCCTTATTGACAGGTCCCACTAACCCACTGCAAGAGACTTCAAAATTGCGCTGGCCCTACTGCACCTATTCAGGACCCTGGGAGTGGTGGACTCATGGAGGGTGCTCCACCCGGGGATAAAGGACAGATTATGCAGTACACAGAAGAGGTGGACATTGTAACCAAAGCAATCTCGGACCACTCCCCAATGATCCTCACAGCCCAGATTCATGACAAGACCCTCCTAAACCCAGATGGAATCTCTATGACCCAATGTTAGGTGACATGACACTCAGGGACGATTTAACTAAAGCCATCCAAAACTATCACAAGGAAAACCCTTGTGAGTTTACATCGCTAGCCACCAGCTGGGAAGCTATGAAAGCAGTTATTAGGGGGGAATTAATAGCCCAGGCAGTGGCGTACAAAAAATACTGATCATCAGAAAGCACCTGGAGAGTGCAGTGGTCGCTGCAGAACTGGAACATAAAAAAGGATGGTCCCCCAAGGCCTCCCGAACTTTACGCATAACCAGGAGCAAACTGGAAGTCCATTGTGCAGAGGAAACAGCACAATCCCTCATAAAAACTAAACAAGGATATTACGCCAAAGGCAAAAAAGCTAACAAAATCCTGGTGGAGAAATTTGCAAAAACCCAAAGAAGAAATCTAATCATTAGCCTAAAAGATCCACAGGGCCGATTCCAATATGCAGAAGACGCTAATCTACAACTGGCCTCGACACATTTGGCAGAGATCATGGGGGTCATTACAAGTTTGGAGGTAGCCATGCCGCTATTAGCAGCATGGCTGCCCCCTTACCGGCTACCGGGTCTGGGTCCTGGTTCCTCAAATAAGGAATTATCGAGCCATTCCAGCCTTGGGAAACCCTTCCCCATTCCCATTCGAGCCATTAATAACGGTCCTGTTGTTAGGACCCTGTCTGCTCGTGGGACCCGCTAAGGGCGCCTGGTAAAACCAAGCATCCTTAGCGGGTTCCCGCGAGCAGACTCGTAATGAGGCAGTAAGGGGTTGATGGCTCTGGCACCTTTACCTGCGCCGTTAACCCCCTTACTGCCTCACTTGTAATGACCCCCCCATGTCATTCTCTCAATGCTCGCAAGCTCAACAATAAGGCTACATTGCAGGAGCCTCCCTTCCCAAGATATCACTTGAGGACATAGAAGTTTTGGAATTACCGATCACGTTAGAAGAGGTTTTACAAAGTCTTCAGGCCCCTCCTGGCGGGCTCCCTGGCGGAGCGCTTTAACTTCTTTCAAGAGACAGTTACTATCACCCCTTCTATGCAAGAATCCATAACTATTTTGTTACTAAAGCCAGGCAAGAATCCCCAGGAATGTGCGCCACATAGACCAATTTCCCTCCTCAATATTGATTCGAATATTTATTCCAAAATTCTAGCAAAAAGATTAGCAAATATTCTCCCCAAAATTATAGAGGCTGACCAAACAGGCTTCGTTATGGGTAGAAGCGCCAAGGATAACTTCCTCAATATAGTGGAAAGGGCAGCGTCAGACAAACTGGCTTTGTTATCCCTAGATGCGACCAAAGCCTTTGATAAGGTAGATTGGACATTCATGCGACTAGCCCTTGAAGCTTTCCACTTTGGCCCCTTATTTAGCAGAAGGATCTTAGACTACAGTTCCCCAAAAACAATCCTCAGGGTAAATTAAAAAATCTCAGCCCCCATTTCCCTCTCTTGTGGTACACGACAGGGCTGCCCGTTCTCCCCGCTAATCTTTGCTCTCATTATGGAACCCCTGGCTCAACGGATCCGTAACAACACCTCTATCTCAGGGTTGACAGTAAAGGACAACCACTACAGAATATCACTGTACGTGGACGATGTAATGCTTTGACTCACCAATTGTCAGATGTCCTTACCAATAGCCCTAAAGGAATTAGAAGGCTTTGGGAGAGCAGCAGGGTTCACCGTTAATTATGCAAAGTCAGGGGCTTTAGGGGTGGGACTAACTCCAGGGGAAATAGACTCTCTCCGAAGGACCTGCCCGCTAGAATGGAGCAACAAATCAATGAAATATCTAGGGGTCCACATAGTAGCAAACCCAAAAGATCTCTGCACAGCCAACTTCCCCCGCCTATTTAATGACCTGGAAGCCGATCTAAAAAGATGGACAACCAAAGAGATCTCACTCATGGGTAGAATAACGGCATGCAAAATGAACCTGCTCCCCAGATTTCTGCACTTGTGCGTGGCGCTACCACTGGAAATGCCCCTGCACCCCTCACTAAATTACAAAAACAAATCTCCCAATCTATTTGGAAAGGGAAGAGGTTACGCATTGCATTAAAGGATGATGATGGCGGATGCCAAATGGGGTGGCATGGGGGTCCCTAATCTTCGTAACTATTATGTGGCAGCGCAATTGGCAAATATGCCTACTTGGTACTCTCAGATAAACCCCCACGAAATGGGTATCCATCGAGCAATCCAGCTCCCCGCACCTCTCAGCACCCTGCCACACACGACTCAAGCAGCATGCAGGAGCTGGACTAAACTCCTACCCTCTACTAAAACCACCCTGAACACCTGGGACTTGGCAATAAAAAGGAAAAGATCCATGCAGGGTTTAGGCCCCTCTCCCCAATTTTTCACAACCCAACTTCTCCCCAGGTTTACATCCGGCAAACTTTAGGAACTGGGTAAGGGGAGGGCTCCAGAAGGTCTCCCAACTCTATGCAGCTGGCATAGCCCTCACCTTCGAAAAATGTAAACATAGATTCTCCCTGCTAGAGTCAGACAGTTTGCTTACGCACAAATTTGCCACTGGATTTCGCACCCAGCCCCCAAACGAGGGACCATGCGTGGGTTTAATGCCCTGGAACTGACACTGCAGTCGGGCCCGCAGGGAGGAGACACTTCAAGATGTTGCAAGCTCCTTCAAGAAGATATGTTAGCTGTCTGCCCAAAATACATGGCTTTTTGGGCTGCCGATATAGGACATCCCATAGAAGCTCAAAAACATGGTTGGACATCTGGACCAGGAATAAAACCGCCTCCAGATGTATCACCAACAAAGAATCTGTACTAAAACTACTATACTGATGGTACTTACCCCTTATACACCTTCACCACTTTGAGAATTCACTCGACCCCGCCTACTGGAGGAAATGTGGTGCCCCTGGCTCCTACTTTCACGTGTGGTGGGACTGTCCAGTAGCACAGGCCTTCTGGGTAGCAGTAATCAAAGCAATTGAAACCATCACCCAAACAACACTACCATTACATCCAGATGTCATACTGCTAAGGACTCCTCTCCCAGAGATCTACCCCAAAACAGGTGCGACAGCAAAACTAATCACCCAACTCCTCCTAGCAGCCAAAATCACACACGCCCGCAGATGGAAATCACAGGATGGTCCACTTCTACAACTTTGGTGGGTGAAGATCTGGGACATTCTGGTAGCAGAAAAGGTCACAGCAATTAAAGAAGGGACACTCCGCCAGTTTACTAACATATGGACACCAGTTCTGGACTATGAACAGGACTACCCAGCCCAAACACATCAACCATGGACAACAAGACTCTTCTTGAAAACTTCCACAGGCCGACTATCCCAATCCCCACCCCACTGTCCCCCTCTCCAGGAGAGCCATGCGCCTAAGTACTAAATGTCAAATGTGCTTTTATGGTCCACCCAATTTACAATGTTGTATGCCGCAACCGTTTAAATAAAGATTTTATATTTAAAAAAAGCACTGTACTTTTGAAATCCCCAAATTGTGTTCGACATTTGGATTGTGTGACGTTGTGTTGGGTTACTAAAGTTCTTCTGGTGGCCGCTAAACAAATTTTGCGTGTCTGGTGAACAAGGAAAAAGCCATGCATTGAATAATGGCTATTACATGTGCAGCTCCTTTCGCATTTTGAGAAGATCAAATTTGGCAAATTGCATAGAGATGAAGCTTATAATGAATAATGGAGTAATGAATTTTATGTTTAATATTTGGCCGGAGTTTGGTTGTTTATGTTTTATTTCCTTAAGAGTGGGTGAAGAGGGGTTGTTGGGGGGGAGGTTAGTGTTGTGTTATGTTGTGTGTCTTGTGTTGATATGTGTATTATTGGTATCTTTGACAATATTGTATCAAAGTTCTGTTTAACATTTTTAAAATCCTGCGGATATTCTTCTTGTTGTTTATGCAATCGATTTTTGATTTTATTATAAGTTTCATGCTGATTACCTATCCTTTATTTTGTTGCATTGAAATGATTTGTTATCCTGAAATATAACTTTGTTGTTATGTAATTGTTCCATAAAAGTTAGAGAGGTAAAAAGATTATTTTTTTTTTTGTTAATGAAAAAGCGCAAGTGTGAAAAAGTAACAACGTGGGACATAAGCCAGACCACCACAAAGTGAACTTTATGGACAATTACAGTGTGGCAAGGCCAAAAGACTGGCAAGAGATGTGTGACATTTTGGGTAGATGCAAGAGGCTAATCAGGAGAAGCCAAAGGAGTATCAACATTGCACAAGGAGGCTCCATTCTTCACCACGACCCACGGTCTCTGAACCTGAAGGCCTGGCTCCTGCAGCATTAGAGTTTGGTGGCTACGATTTTCCAGCAGACTGTAAAAAGATTCTTGCCAAGGCTAGGGCGTCCTCTACCTTAAAATGCTACGGACACAAACTGAAGTCATTTGCTTCCTTGGCTAAATCTGGACTGGCTCATGCCTCCATTAAGGTACATCTAGCGGCTATCTCCCACTACACCAGATCTCCGGGACGGTCTTCTTTGTGGTCGTACCGTCTAGTTAAGGAGTTCATCAAGAAACTGTTCTGCTTGTTCTCGCCGATAAAGGCCCCAGCGTGGGAACTCAATGTGGTGCTGACTAGGCTCATGGGGGCCCCATTCGAACCTATGCCTTCAGCTCTGCTCAAGTTTCTGTTGTGGAAGACAGCTTTCCTCATGGCCATCACCTCTGCAAGACGAGTAGGAGAGATCCAGGCCCTGTCATGTATGCGGCCTTGCTTGACTTTTCACGAGACTAGGGTGGTGTGCGGACGCACCCCTCCTTCATGCCCAAGGTTCCGTAGGAATTGCACCTCAACGAACCCTTGGTGTTACCTGTGTTTTTTCCGACGCCTTTGTCACCAATTAAAAGGACTTTGCACTTGCTGGATGTGGCTTGAGCGCTGAAGTTTTACAAGGCCCGCACAAAGAGTTTACAGAAAACCTCTCAGCTCTTTTTGAACTTTGGTCCTGTGAACCTGGGAAGGCCCTGTCCAAGGATTCCATTTCCAGGTGACTCTCCGGCTGTATCACTCACTGTCACCAGTTGGCCAACTGACCGTTGCCTGGCTGTCCGAGAGCCCATTCCACCAGAGTGATTGTTTCGACAACGGCCTTTCTGTTTGGTGTGCCCCTGCTGGACATCTGCAGGGATGCTACGTGGAGGTCGATACACACCTTCACGTAATTCTACTGCATCAACAGGGATTCCAGGGAGGAGTCCAGAGTCGGCCAAGCAGTGCTGTGAAACCTGTTCGCTTGAAGGTGAGCCTGGTGAGGTGGTAAGAGGTTGCTTCTGTTGAGCCTTGTCACCTCCCATGGTTGTGCATGTGTGTACTTCTATGTATTCTTTGTTCATGAGCATGTGAATCCATGCCAGACCCCATGCTGGAGAAGGAACAAGTTGCTTACCTTTAACTGTTGTTCTCAGGCATGGGCCTGGCATGGATTCACTTGCGAAACCTCCCGCCTTCCCCTCTGCGGCTCTTCTCTTGGTCCTAATGCCACTTTACGTGCTACCAAATCTGAGGATGGCTGCCAGAGGAGGGGCTTGAGTGGAGGGCAGTCATTGGCTGGGGGCAGTGTGGCCAGAGCTCAGTGGTTGGCTGTTGGGAGGGGGACGGTTCGGCGGTGAAACTGAAGTTGATTTTTTCTTTTGCAGAGGATTCCCAGCCTGGCGACTAGGAATGTTCATGAGCATGTGAATCCATGCCAGACCCATGCTGGAAAACAACTGTTACAGGTAAGTAACTTGTTCCAACTAGGACACTGGACATTAATATATTACTGGTACATTTAGAGCAATACTGAGGTTGGTGTCAACGAAAAGGGTTTGGGAAGAAAACAAAGGCTACACAAATATTCTGAAGCCGGTAAGTACTTTTAACCCCCAATGAAACGTAAATTACCCCTTTCCTGGAGCTAAGGTAAATCACAAAGTCAGAGGTAAGAAGAGTCTTTCAGGGAGCCAGGCCAGCCAATGTCAATTGAGCAAAAGTCTAGGTGAACTGCAGCACTTCTTGCAGGTAAGTAAAAGTCTTGCACAATGTTTTAGTAGTCTTTGTAGAACAATAGAATCACTGTAGGGCCACAAGATGGGAGGCTTGTGAGGGGCAAGGCTGCAAGCAACTCGACAAACGCAACCAAGACCAGTCTCAACTGAGAACAAGTAAGGCTACACAACAAGATGTTAGTGCGCTCAGTTTTACAGTACCTTTGATTAGAAGAAATGTTTCCTGCTGGCTTCTGTTCCTGTGCAGTAGCACAGGGAAGTCTCTTTGATTTCCCAAAGGTTTAAATACCTTCTCTTGGTGAAAATACTGTTTCCAAGAGCATTGAAGTGAAGTTGACTTTCTAGACCCAGCACACACTATCTTACAATAGGGTACTGGAGGGGTTACTTAGTATCTCCTTTGTCTAGCTTCTCATTTAACATTTTTATTTTACCCTTTCTACAATGAATGGCTGGTGGCAGTGTGTTAGGGAGAATTCTCAAAAATCTGCTAATTCCCTTCTACCTTAGAGACCCCCAGCTCTTTTGCTGGACCTCAGGACTTTTAATTTTCAACTAGGAGGGAGTGAGCCCCTTTTCTCACTCTCTCATGTAATTTTAATGTGATTTGCACTCAGTGTTTCTTTTAACTTTGGGATCTGACAAACTCCATAGGCATCTTTACATCGTGAAACACAGCACCTTCAGTGCAGTAGCTCAGGGAAGTCTCTTAGATTTCCCAAAGGTTTAAATACCTTCTCTTGGTGAAACTACTGTTTCCAAGAGCAGTGAAGTGAAATTGACTTTACTTATATTTTGTAACTTTCTAGACCCAGCAAACACTATCTTACCATAGGGTACTGGAGGGTTTACTTAGTATCCCCTTTCTCTAGTTTCACATGTAACAATTTTATGTTACCCTTTCTACAATTAATGGCTGGTGGCAGTGGTTTACTTTTAACTACCATTGGGAGTTTTTACTGCAGGCTGCGTTCGCAGCTGCTGTAATGCACCCATGGGTGCCCATTTTGTCAAAATTGCTCCGGTCTTCTTTTTTCGCCATTTCTTGTTGGAAAGGTCCTGCTTGAAATTTACTCTGCGCGCCAAACCAGGTTTGGTCCCTTTGTTAGTTTTGTCTTTGGCAGGATTCACGAGTGAAGCCCGGCTCTGGCTCCAGTATATTTGGAAGGGGCAGGAAGTGAGGGAGGTGCCCGAAAATCCTTGTGCTTAATCCCCTTGTTCACTGCAATGCACCCAAAGGTGATTGGCCAGATGCCAGCCACCGTGCTGTGTGATTGATAGCTTGGCTGGAATGAATGATAGAAACCTGCATAAAAGGTGAGGCTTTTTGGCTTGGAAGGCAGAGTCGACCACTGGACGAAGGAATCTGAAGGAGAACCTGGAAGAGATGCCTGCTGCAACTCCTGGACCGTTGGTTTGCCCGGTGAAGCCCTGCTGCTGTGCTGAAGCTCTGAATTCACCTTGACTAGAGAAGCCCTGCAAGGACGACTTCTCCCTTTGAGTTGGTGGGACCAATCAACTCCAAAGTAAGCCCATCTGGACATCCTCTCGGAGCTGGCTCTACTTCTACTGCTGCTGCTGGAACCGGAGTACCAGGGAGAGGAACACCAGATTCTATGAGTTGCTTTTAAGTCAGACCCGAGCGCCAAGGAGATCCTCCGGACTTCCTTGAATCAGGACTGACCAAGCCTGAGCCACCTCAACAGAGTGCTGGACCCCAGATGCGAGGCAAGCTCAGAGTGGTATCCGAGAACCGCAGCATTGCTATTTGCTGTCGGACGCGAGGAGCTGAAAACACAGAAGAACCGCTGAATGCCCAGTGCTGCTGCTGACCTTCCCATTGCAGAGCACGAGTCCCCAGACGTCCCCACAACTAAGGCTCAGGAGCAACAGGATCTGCAGACTTATACAGGAATAGAAGCAAGCTGGAACCATTTCTTCTAACCCGAGGTACTGTAAAGTCTAACAGAACTTACCTCTTGTTGTAGCCTTACTTGCTTTCAGTTGAGACCTGTCTAGGTTACCTTGGAGAGTTGCTATAGCTTTGCCTCTCACAAGCCTCCCAGTGTGTGGCCCTTCATGTGTTCTATTTTCAACAAACATATCTAAAAACATTGTGCAAGACTTTTTTTTACCTAACTGCAAAGCTCCCCTTGACATTGTGCAATTAACATTGGCTGTCCTGGCTGCCTGAGAGACTCCTCTTTACCTCTGTCTTTGTGCTTTGGCCTTTCCCCCAGGAAAGGGTTAATTTACTCTGCATTGGAAGGTATCAAAAGTACTTACCTGTTTATGAATTATTTGTTAACCTTTGTTTTATTCCTCTATTCTATCCTTTACACCAAACTCAGTATTTCTCTAAATGTATCAGTGATAAATCAATGTCCACCATGTCCTAGCTATTTGTCACCTAAGGGTGTAGGAAGTGTCTGTGTGCCATCCCCAATGGGTATCCTCTGATTTAGAGAAACTAAGAGTGTGTTTTGAAGTGTATTAAAAGTGTTATATATATATTGCTCCCTTCTGAAGAAGGATTATACAACTGAATGTGAAATAAATTAATAATGCTTTAATCAAGAAACCTTGAGTGTAAGTGTTTATTTGAATAACTGCTACTGTGAAACTGTTTCATAACAGTACTGCTCACATTGACCCCACTTGAGATAAGCCTAGCTGCTCAGCCACACTACCAACCTGTGTAGTTCAGACTTATACCAAAGGTCGGGTCCCTATTGCCAGTAGGTCAAGGTCATTGTAATGTACCCAAAGGGTACTGCATACAATCTTGCCTAACACTCTCGAAGGTCTTGTCACAACTCATCAGTGGGGGGCAGACTGTCTCAGCATCTAGAAGAATGGCGAGTCATTACTTTAGATGCTTTGGCTTTGGAAACCATAGCCCATGGGTACTGCCTTCCTTTCATACAGAGACCTCTGAGAAATCCACTGGGAGCCTCTCTTTGAGGATGCCAGATCCGCTCCTTGTTCAGGAAAGTTTAACCCTGCTAGAGAAAGGTGCTATAGAACTAGTGCCTGCAGTAGAGAGGAACAAGGGATGGTATTATCCTTATTTTCTAATACCCAAGAAGGACAGAGGACTGAGACCCAACCTGGACCTGAGATACTTGAACAAGTTCTTCAGGAAGGACAAGTTCAAGATGGTCGCACTTTCTCAGATCCTTTCGGGCCCTCCATTGGGTCATTGGACCTTCAGGATGATTATTTTCATGTGCCAATCCAACTCAAGCATAGAAAATACCTGGGGTTCACTATTGGCTGTTCTCATTATCAGATTTGAGTAATGCCATTCGGCTGACCTCAGCCCCGAGGGTTTTCACCAAACTGATGGCGGTGGTGGCAGCCAGTCTCAGGAGGTGGGATTCACGTCTACCGCTACCCGGACGATTGGCTGATCAGGGCACATTCTCCCGATCAAATCCTGGATCATCTCAACACCACCTGCCACTCTCTACACAGACTGGGCTTCTGCCTCAAACCCCGCTCCCTTGAATTCTCACCAACCACAACTGGAACCCCGAAGCCCCTATACCGTACCTTTGAGTCCCATGACCCAATTCCAACAAACCTCACACACCCATCCAACCCCAAACCCCCCACACCCACCACCTCGACCACCCGCCTACTCTTCCCATCGACCATCCCCCCTCTCTCACCTGCCAGTTTCCACTCTCTGCACCCCGCTCCACCCACCTCCCCCGCCACCCCTCCTACTCGCTCCCCCACTCCTCCCAACCTCCGCCTCTGCAACTTCCACATTATCCTCCTGTACCGAAGTAAGATGCATCCTTTTTAATGCCTGATCAGTAGCAAGAAACAGACACAGCATATTTGACCTCCTCGCCTCAGACAAACCAGACCTAGGGCCTCATTACGAGGAGGGCGGTAATGGGTTAATGGCACCGGTAAAGGTGCCGGAGTCGTTAACCCCTTACCACCCTATTACGAGGTCCGCTCTTGAAGGAGCTCTTGTCGATCCTGAAGTCATCCGGATAAAAGGTGCAGATGCAATAGCCCTTTGAAGGAGAAAATATAAGCGTGAGTTTATGCAGGTGTAGTGCACAGATGCAGGAAGTTTGGAGCCCACACGATTAAAGGAACATCAGCAAGAAGCGTATGAAGCTCCTGAGACGAGGACCCGAAAAAAGACAAATGGCGGACGTTCGAACACAAAGGAACATCAAGTAGAGTGGAAGCGGCGCCCGAGATGTCTATGGCTGGAGCGTAGGTTGGGGAACAGGAAGATATACCCCCGGCGCGACACGAATTAGCTTATCGTGCTCTGGACGGCTGTGATTACAGTGCTACTGGAAGCCAGAGACCGCGCGGTGAAGAGGGGCGGCCGGCACTAGGACCGCATCGGCGGTGGTACAACAGCGGCCGGACCTCGCGGCTCGAACGCAGATGCGCCCCAGGTATCTGGGGGCTGAGGGAGGGTGAGCAACAGACCTGAGCCCGATGGCGGCCTCCAGGAACCAGGGCCTGCAGGGCCGTATTGGGGAGCGCTTGCAAACGGGCATTGCAGCTCTGGGGGCACGCTCAACCGGTGGGGAGCCCGACGGACACAAATGGCAGCATCCGGGTGCGCTGCGCACCGAAATTTATGGCTGGCCTGATGACTGGCGCGGGCCCGTGTCGGAAGGGATGAATGGGCAACTGGACCCTGCGGCCCGAACGAAGAAGCAGCTTTGGCATCCCAATGTGGGATGAGGAGCGTTGACATTCTGTCAGTTAATCACACGTCCGGGGCTGTGGAGACAGCAGCCTGTGGAGGAGCGTGGATCAGAGACACAGCAGCAAAGCGAGAAATGAAGCAGGAGGCCAATTTAACACTGAAACTTGTTTCTCTGGAGATCAGAGAGGCGAGCTCACAAACTGCGCTCAGCCGGTGCTACCCTCACCTAGACTTGTCAGCTAGGTCCTTAACAAAGGGCTCATAACACTGCCCTACTCCACGGTAGATCAGAGAGCATCTTGCCAGTGGAGGGACACACACTGGAAGGAGATCCTGTGAGGGGGTGTTGTGGGTATTATAGGCACAGACTGAAAAGTGGAGACAAATACCCCAAAAGGCTTCAACCACCTAGCATGCACTACACAGGGAGGGTAGGCATAAAGAGTGCGACACATGTGGACTACATACGGAGAGCTGGTGAACTTGTTCGGCCCCGCAGCCTGCCTGGACACAAGGTGCCTGGTCTGGCTGGTCCACAGTGTGGGTGGGCGCTGGATCGGAGTGCAGCCTTATATTCCTACGTGGGAGGACACAACCCACTCCAGCAGCGCATAGGTTGCTCCAAGGCTCTCTTTGCGTGGCCTGTCCGGGCCTTGGCGATAATAGCTATCTAATCCCACTGAGGCTAGCTAGTGGCGAGGCTCGCCCATGAATCGGTGGCACGACGCCATGTCCAGCAAGCCTCTGAGAACAAAAGGCAAGCAACCCACGTTAGACGAATACGCCAGGACACCACCGGGCCCGGAAGGAGCCAGGAGTAAAGATAAAATCCCAGCTGGAAGCGCAGCCACCATGGGCACTAACCAGGAGGTACTAGCAGCGATCGCGGACCTAAAAGTGGCTTGGGAGACCAAATTGGGACTGGCTATGACCGAACTGAAGGCAGCATTGGAGCTTAAAGTCGCTGCAGTGCAAGAGGAAGTGAACCTTCTCCGGCAAGATGTCAGGTCACTGGCGGAACGCACAGAACATTTGGAAAAAGAGGTCGGCCAGAACACAGCCTACTGTAAAACTCATAAAACAGACCTTCACGCCCTAGTGCAACGCGTGGGCAACCTAGAGAGCAGGGCAGAAGAGGCGGAGGGACGCGCCAGAAGGAACAACATCCGCATTGTTGGTTTGCCAGAGGGAGCTGAGGGACCCAACCCTACGGAGTTCATTGAATCCATGCTACTGCAGGAAATAACTGGAGGTGTGTTATCCCAGGGAAAGAGCACACAGGGCCCTGACGAGGAGGCCAGCCCCGGGTAACCCCCTAGGCCGGTGATTGCCAAGATCCTGAACTATAGAGACCGGGAAAGGATCCTTGATCACTTTCGGAAGGGCGGCACAATACAAAGAGGAACGGCAAATATAACCGCATACCCAGATTATACCCTGTTGGTACAACGCAGCCGCATGAACTTTGGGACGGTGAAGAGAAGATTGCGCGAAGCAGGCCACAAGTATATGTTGCTCTACCCAGCGAAGCTGAAGGTGTTCCACAAAAACAGAACCTTGTTTTTCGAGTCTCCGGAAGAGGCGATGGGGTGGCCCGACACGCAGAGCTGCCCCCAAGAATCGGGCATCCAGACAGGTGAAGGTGATGGAAGAGATAAGTAAGCTGTGTATGCTGCACCGTGGGGGTTGCAGCCTAAGACTATGGGACTTGATTATTGTGCAAGTTGTAGCTCATGGGTGGGCTTGATCAGCTTATAAGTGGATATGATCCGTGAGCACTGAGACTGCAAACACATTATAGGAGCCTCGCAGAGCTAGTCCTCATACCCCAATTTAGAATAGTTTAGTTAGGTCACTTGTAGTCCAGTGACACCCTGCCGGGCTTCTGTCCTCGGCATACCGAGGCAGAACCAACCGCGGGGTCGCCTGAGATCCAGGGATGGAGCTGGGCATTTGTTGGGGAAGGGAGGGGGAGGGATGCGGTGTTGTGTGGGGGTTTGAAGTTGGGAAGTTGGGGAAAGGGACGTTTGTTGGGAGGGAAGGGGTTACGAGCCAAAATGCAAATCTTAGTAGGCGGGTGGTAGTGGGGAGATGGAGGGCAGGACATTGTATCCATGGCGTCGGGGTGCCTTAGAGTGGCTACCTGGAACGTCAGGGGCCTAAACAGCTATTTGAACCGTAACAAGGTGATGATGTACCTGAAAAGGATGAGGATTGATGTTGCATTATTGCAGGAGACCCACCTCAAGAGGGGAGAAATTGGAGGTGGTCAAAAGGAAGTGGAAGGGTTCATGGCGGGAGCCACATATTCAGCCTACGCTAGAGGTGTTATCACTTGGGTGGCACCGCACGTGCCATTTCAGCTGCTTCAGGCTACGGGAGACCCGGAAGTCAGGATGATCGTTATGAGGGGTATGTTGGAAACCCGGGAGTGTGTATTGTAAACTTATATGCCCCCAACCAGGATACAGCAGCTTACTTTCAGACTCTGTAAGGCAAAATTAGCCCCCTATTGGTTGGCAGGATACTGTGGGGTGGAGACTTTAATTGTGTGCTTAATCCTAAGGTTGACAGATCAGATAGTAAGCTAGACAAACCCACCCCAGCTGCAAAAGTATTACAGGCCCTCCTAAGAGACTTCGACCTAGTTGATGTCTGGAGGCAGCTGCACCCAGCAGATAGGCAATACTCACACTATGCAGCGCCACACGACCTGCACACAAGGGTGGACTACGTGTTCACCACTGCAGAAATGGCTGAAGAGATGAGAAGCGCGGAATACAAGGCCAGGGTGCTCTCGGATCATTCCCTCCTGGTCCTGGAGTGGCGACACCATCCTCCTAGGGCACGGATTCCTACTTGGAAGCTCAGAGCCGAGGCTCTGCAGGACCCGGGATTCCGGGAGGACTTAAGGGAGGCGATCACGGAGTACTTCGAGATCAATACTGGCAGTGTTCGATCTATGGGAACCGTGTGGGAGGCATTTAAAGTGGTAGTGTGGGGGGTTGCCATATCGAAATCTAGAGGGCTCCAGGGGGACATAGAGCGGGAACTTCGGGGAATGGAGGAGGAGTTGGAGGACATCATGCGCAGGGGAGGCACCTCTAATGAAGAGGGGGTCAGGATGAGACAACTACAACAAGCTAACTGTTGAAATCTGGGACAGGCTATGTAAAATAAGCTATAAGAAATATGTGGAGAGACAACATGTGGGAGGAGACAAGTCGGGCAGGCTGCTGGCCTGGCTATATAAGAGTGAGGCACCACGGCCGGTGATCAGGGAAATTAAGGGGTAGGGAGGCCGGATCCTGAATACCCAGGAGGGAGTGAATGATGAGTTCCTGGGATACTATAAACGCCTCTATGAGGACCCTGGCGGATCGAGGGCCCATGAAATAAAGGAAATTCTGGAGGATATAGGCCTGCCCACCTTGGATGACTTGGAACGGGCGGACCTAGATGCCCCAATTACAACAGAAGAACTGGAGCTAGTGATTCAGCACCTGCCCACCTGTAAGGCTCCGGGGTCAGATGGGCTCCCTAGTGAATTTTACAAAACCTACAAGCAGGAACTGCTCCCCCCGTTGCTGGCTATGCTCAATAAGGCGTATGAGTATGGCAGGTTGCCAGAGTCCTTACGAGAGGCGGTGATCATTCCGCTCCTAAAACCAGGTAAGCCTAGCACAGATTGTGGGTCATACAGACCCCTATCGATGCTCAACCAAGATAGCAAAATCCTCACGGCAGTGCTGGCAAACAGGCTTAAGCGAGTCATTGGTAAACTGATACATCCTGACCAAACAGGCTACGTCCCAGACAGGAACATAACAGATAACCATAGAAGATTGCATCACATTATAGATCAAACAAAGGAGGACCCGGGTGAACTGGCGATCGTCTCGCTGGACGCGGTTAAGGCCTTCGATTCAGTTAGATGGCCCTGGCTGTTGGCGACTTTGGGGGGCTACGAAATGGGGCCAGGGTACCTTAGGTGGTTTAAAATGTTATACAGCTCTCCAATTGCTAGGGTTAAAACGGGTGCTACTATATCGGATAAATGGCAATTTAGCAGGGGCACTAGACTTTTGCTGCCCTTGGTCGCTGTTAGGCAGAAATCTGTGCAGCTCCGTCTGGGACCATTTAAAAAGATTTAGGACTACAGGTGTTTGGTAGTAAACCCACTTGGTAGCAGTCTGTACCACACAGATTCACTTGGTAGCTGTGGCTGAGCAGTCAGACTTTCCTCAAGAAGAGTTAGGCAGTATACAGAGTATTCACAATAGGTCAAGAGAACACAATAGAACAAGTAAACACTGACCAGGGCTTGGTGTAAAAGAGATATAATTATTTATTTAAAACCACATCTAGAAAAACATACAGGCACTAATAGTAAGCAATTCAAAAACACGGTCACCAAAAGATATACACTCCCTTAAAAGAATATTAGACAAGTCTTAAGTAAAGCCCCACTTATTTTCAGACAGCGGTGACCGCCTAACGTAGATGGCACTCTAATAATTTGTTTTAAAAAGGGAGAGAAAAGCAGAGAATAAATTGAAACAGATCCCAACACTTTTTCACAAACACAACAATAGAGGAAGGCAAAGTAACACCGTGAATTCAGAGTCAGTAGGCCGGATCCACTTTAAGTGGATCAAAACGAAATGTGTCCAAGGTCACACGGTTGCAGTGCACAAAAGTCTTGTAACGTTTCAAATAGGAGTTGGACCAAAGAAAGGGACCATTAGAGGGTCAAGGCGGCCAGCCCAGTCCAGAAGGTTAAGGGGTTATTATTACCTTGTAGCAATCTTTAGAAAGGGAGGCCTGGCGGACACGGTACCTTAAAGTGGTGAGAATACTCCAGCGGGGGCAGTTTTTCCTGGCAGCGGATGCAAGTCGGTGCTTCGTCTGGGGGAAGAGAGGATCTCGTCGGGGAGGAAGACAGGAGTCTGTTGGACTGCCAGGGAAGAAACCAGCCGCAGAGTTTCTCAGGTACAAGGAGCGGTCCGTTGATTCGCGGTCCAGTGGTAAGTGGCTATCCGGCTGCCGGGGTGCTTGGCACAGGCAATTCGACCACAAACCGGTCTGGGGTGCGAAGAGAAGAAGGTAAACTGGTTGTGCCCACCAGTCAGGGGAAGAAGCCTCTCGAACCGGGAGATCTTCTCTGTCGTCGGGAAGTGGTGAGTCGGTTCCGCAGGGCTCCACCGGTGGTGTCGTCGTGGTAGGTCGGCTCAGCTTCTCCCTCGTTGGATTCTCAGGTCCTGTGGCGACTTCTGAAGTTCCAGTCCCCAAAGCCCTGCTTTTATGCAGCATACCCCCATTCACTCAGCCTAGCTGTCAATCAAACATGCTAAGTGGTGAGCCGGCCGGCTCACCACTTGGGCCAATCACACAAGAGTGCGACTTGAGTTACCAAGGTAACTCAGTCCAGGGTGCCTAAACTCCCTCCCACACCCCCTCTGGTATACAGACAGAGTGGCACCACTTTTGGAGTCTTCTGTGGAGAAGCCCGCCAAAAAGTGGAACAAAGGGCTCGACTTGGGTTGGAGTCACAAAAGAGAACACAAACGCCATTTTAGAATATAGTCTTGGCAAAAAATACCAACCGGTGAATTAATATTAATTAAATAAACCGGCGGTATGTTCGAGGCTATGAGAATTAAATAATTAAAGTTGGTAGACTCGAACAATGGGAAAATCCCATAGGGAAATATTCGCGGTCGAATATAAAAAGTAGTTTCCAATGCCACCAGCCAAAACTCGATCAGGGGGGACGGAGACGTGCCCCCTCGACTAACAGACCCCGGGACAATCGAATTGCCCAGACAAGAACATCCGCAATATGATGGTTTGTACTGGTTTCTGTTAATAATTTGGGACTAGTAAAGCCAATGGTGACTTTACATGCCCTGGGAGACAGTAATCAGTCCCAGGGTATGGAGTCTATGGTGGGGTGTCACTATGACACCCCTGTGTTACTGCACGGAGGGTGCTGTGTAACACACATAGTAAAAACACATGAGACCTTATGGAGTAAAGGACCCCATAACCCCTAAAACATATTAACATTCAAAGGAACACCATAAATCATGTCCAAGAGTGGGAGAAAAAGAGTCTCACTCTTGGCAGGAGAAAAAAACAAACTCCAGAAATCCAGCAAAGCTGCTGGGGCACTCACTAGGTTAGGAAATTCAGCCTAAAGAGAGAATTCTCCCTAACACTCGCCCACCCCAGACTAAGGGACAGGAGGATTTAATCCACTCCTTGATGAATCTCATACCTCTAGTCGATGACATACATCCTCGAGAGACCATCAGCATTTTGGTGGTGACACCCTGACCTGTGCTCAATGGTGAAATCAAACCCTTGCAGGGAGATTGACCATCTCAATAGTTTTGGGTTTTCCCCTTTCATTTGCATTAACCATCTCAAAGGTTGGTGGTCAGTCTGAATGACAAAAGTAGAACCATACAAGTATGTCCTAAACTTCTTCAGAGCCCACACAATAGCAAAACACTCTTGTTCAATGGTTGCCCACCTTGTTTCAGGATCCTTCAGTTTTCTACTGATGAAGCAAATGGGGTGCTCCTACCTTTCCCATCCAGTTGACTGAGGAGTGCACCTATTCCTACATTTGAAGCATCTGTTTTCACAATGAAAGTTTGGTGGTAGTCAGGAGCTCTGAGTACTGGGGCTTGGCAAAGAGCCTTTTTCAGGGTTTCAAAGGCCTGATTGCATTCCTCATTCCACCTAACCTTTTTAGGGAATTTAGGAAAGGAGATGACATTCAGTGGAGAAGCTATGGACCCATAGTTCTCAATGAAATTCCTGTAATACCCAGTGAGACCTAAGAAGGCTCTCACCTGGGTCTGACTAGTAGGTGTTGTCCAATTTTGCACAGCTTCAATCTTACTGGGCAAAGGCCTTATTTCTCCACCTCCTACCTCATGTCCAAGGTAGACCACTTTACTCTGTCCAATCTGGCATTTACTTGCCTTTATGGTCAGATTGGCCTTTCCAAGAGCCTGCAAAACATATCTCAGGTGGTCCACATGTTCTTCCCAGGAATTGCTGAACACTGCTATGTCATCCAAGTATGCCATGCAGAAGTCCTTCATCCCATTCAGAACCTGGTTTACCATTCTTTGAAATGTAGCAGTTGCATTTTTCAATCCAAACGGCATAACCTTAAACTGGTATAAGCCAACTGGGGTAGAAAATGCAGTTTTCTCCTTGGCATGGTCTGCCAGGGCTATTTGTCAATAGCCTGACGTCAAGTCAAATGTGCTGAGGAACTTGGCTGCACCAAGTCTATCCACCAACTCATCTGTCCTTGGCAAAGGGTGGGCATCAGTCTTAGTGAATGCATTAAGAGCTCTGTAATCCACACAGAATCTAGGTTCTTTAGATCCTGCCTTTGGTACTAACACAACTGGGCTTCACCATGGACTAGTAGAGGGCTCTATTACCCCGAGATCAAGCATCTTGTTGACCTCACCTTTGATGTGGGTTCTTACATTTTCTGACATTCGATATCCTCTGCTTTTGACTGGCAGACAGTCACCAGTGAGTATGTCATGCTGTCCCCAAGGGGTCAAGCCTGGTGAAAGTGAGAACAGCGAGGCAAACTGATTCAACATAGATTTGCACTCTTCCTGTTGCTCAGGTGTCAGATTTGAAGAGAGATTTACTCCTTCAATGTTTTCGTCTAAAGGTAAGCCTCTGAGGAGATCAGGAAGAGCTTCACTCTCTTCTTCTTCCTCTGATGATACTAGAAGCAAAGCTCCTACATCAGGTCTGGAGACATACGCTTTTAGTCTGTTGGTGTGGAAGACTGTTGGAGCCTCCTTGGGGTTGCCCAAGTCTACCAGATAGTTGACCTCTCCAAGTTTACCCACAACTTTGAAGGGTCCCACCCATTTGTCTTGCAAGGCCCTCTTGTCATGATCCCTGCTTCCAAGGGGTCAGGACTTGCCCCACGACCTTGGAAGCAGGCCCATAACTCTGATCCCAGGAAACAGCCAGTCCCGATTGGGACCTTTTGGACCTTGTCCTGGCGTCAGTGGCGCCAGGCTCATGATGGTGACCGGTCCCGGCACTGGAAGCGCCGGGCTCATATCTCATATTAGGTAAGAGTGCTTGGTGGACCTACCTGTAGCAGACCATGCTGCTTACTTACCAGCTAACTGGTCTCCTGATCCTTCTCTGCCTGGGACTACTTTTCTGTCAGGGTGGAGCAGGAGCCACTCCCTGGAAGAAGAACACAGGAACTCTTCTAGAAATCTGGAACTCTTTTCTTACCTGGGTGGGGCCGTGGAAGAAGACGCCTAAGCACTACAGAAGGCTATTTAAACCACACCCGATTGGTTTCACGTGCTTCGCGTTATTCTGCATCTGCAGCAGGACGCTCACCGTGTCAGCTCCAGGAAACCTCCAGCTCCAGATCCTGTGAATACGAAATAACCTGCTGGGATCCAACCTCCAGTCTTCTTCAGTATTCTGCAGCTCCTGCAAGACAAGGGCACAGGTTAGGCTAAAGCAAAGGCAGCGAATCTACTTACCTAATCCAGCGGCAGCATCCGAAGCGCCTCTTTCTGCCTTTCTCTTCCGGCATCCGACGTCTGCAAAGAGAAAGAACATCGGTCAGGAATATTTAACTACGGAGCCTGCTTACCTGTGTTACGCCCATACCAACTCAGCTCGCGCTGCATTCCGGCACCTGCAAGGCAAGATACTTTGGTTAGTAACGCTTAGTTACAAGACTGCTCACCTGTGTTACGTTTGCTTCCAATCTGTTCGCGCGACTCCTCGGCACCTGCAAAGACAAAAGAGACATTACGGTGCATTCTACAGCGCTAGAATAGTCTTTCTACTTACGTGCCATTAGAAGGATAATCTTCATCGCCACAGCATCTAAAAAGGGAAAAGACATAGACTTTAAAGACTTAAGACTTTTAAAAGAGAAGAGAACAATCTAAAAGGAACTTTAGTACTTACAAGGCACGCTCGTGCATTAACGGCGTCTTCGCTCTCAGCAAATCCTCTGCTATCAAGAGGCAGAGCTCGCATCCAGTGAAGCAACTGGACCCAGCGCCCCTGCACAAGACGCAGGATGGAGAGCCCGGCAATTACCTATATAAGGTAAGCGCAATAACAATCCAGTTCCACGGGGAAAGAAAGGGCAAGAGGGGCAAGGAACTTTCCCAACCTTTCAAACACTAATACCTTGGTTTACCCTTGCAGACATCTCACTCTTCAGCTTAAACTGTCGGTAGGAAGGGGGCCCAGTCCGGGAGCAAAACGAACCCTGCGCCTAACACTGAAGACAGTATCCTCGCCAGATCAAGACCTGCGCCTCCGGGGGAACCAGGTGAGCGTTACAGAACGCGAAGCCTTACCACATAATTCCCGCCCAGGCGCAATGGAAACCTCAGACACAGACCAGTTGGCCCAATTACTCGGGGAGTTGAGGGCGGAAGTACACGCTGCACGCCAGGAAACAAATGCCCTAAGGAGGGAGTTAGTGGTCTCCAAAGAGCGAACAGACGATTTGGCTAGACAATTGCTGCAAGCCCAAGCTGGACAAACTCCTCTACCAACCCCAAGTGGGGGCCACACTCCTCCAGCTTCCTCGAATCCGGTGCAAATCAATCTACCAGGAAATATACCTTTGGCTCCGCCCGAACGCTTTTCAGGTGATCCGAAAAGGTTTGCTGTGTTCTTCAATCAATGTCGCTTGCACTTTTTATGCAGACCCGCCGCTTTTCCAACGGACCAGGCTAAAGTGGCCTTCGTGCTCTCTTATCTCAGTGGCAGTGCCGCAGATTGGTCTGTTCCTTTAGTGTCTCAAGATGACCCCATTCTCCATAACTTCCAGGACTTCCAAGCCAGTATGGAGAAACTGTTCGCAAGGCACTATCAGGGACAGGCCTTGGACAATGAACTTCTTTCACTACGACAGGGCAATCAAGATCTTCTGACTTATATTGCATTATTTAACAGACTAGTGGTGGAAACCGGATGGCCGGAGGATAAGAGGATCACACTGTTTTACAGAGGTCTGCGTGGGGAATTAAAAGACGTTCTGGCTCAAGTGGTAAATCCTCCACAAGACTGTTCCGAATATATCGATCTGGTAGTGCAATTGGATCATCGTCTACAGAATCGGAAAGCCGATCGATCCAGATTTGAAACCCGACCTTTTTCAAGGCCACAAAGTTCTACGAAAGGAACTGATTCTGTGGAACCCATGCAAATAGGGGGTGTAAAAGGACCTTTAACCCAAAAGGAGAGAGAAAGGAGGAGACAACTGCAATTATGCCTCTATTGCGGAAACTCAGGGCACTTTCTTCGAGATTGTCCAGTGAAGCCCAAGAAGAAGATAGTAGGGGCGTCTGATAAAGGTACCGAGAATTCTGAGCCGGGAAACGACCTCGCCCGGCAAGTGTAGAGGTCCGCTTGCCGAGCGTTAAAACCAGTTCTTTGACCTCGCATTTCATCATGCCCATGGTCCTCGTGAGTCCTGAACAACCTAATTGTATGCATGCCATTAAAGCATACATTGATAGTGGCGCAATCGGGAATTACTTGGACTGTGAACTGGCCGCCCGGATGAATCTATCTCTTTGTCCAAAGACAGTGAAAGACGTCATTACCGCCGTGGATGGGACGGAAATAGCTTCCGGACCCGTAACTCACACCACCATGGAAGTAACGTTAGTAAGCCAAGATGGGCATCAAGAGAAGATCGTGTTTGATGTGATCAAGGCCCCGCAGTTTCAAGTCATTTTGGGAGTTCCTTGGTTGGAGAAACACAATCCTCAAATTGATTGGCGAGCAAAGACAATCCGGTTTCCAGAATGCGCTTCTACCTGCTACCCTCAGCCCTCCACCAAACTAGCTGCAACTGTTTCTGAGAGTCCACAACTGCCTCCTGAATACCAGGAATTCCAAGATGTCTTTCGGAAAGACCAAGCTAATTCTTTGCCTCCCCACAGATCATACGACTGTCAGATAGACCTGATTCCCGGATCCACTCCTCCGTGCAGTCGGATTTATGCTCTTACTGAACCTGAAAATCGCCACCTAAGGCAATATTTGGACCAGTACCTGGCTAATGGATTCATCCGTCCTTCGAAGTCCCCGGCCTCCTCAGCTCTGTTCTTCGTACCAAAAAAGGAGGGAGACTTAAGAACGTGTATAGACTACCGTGCCCTGAACCAGATTACAATTAAGAACAGGTATCCATTGCCATTGATCCCAGAACTACTTGACCAAGTCAAAAACGCCTGCATATATACTAAGTTGGACCTCAGAGGAGCCTACCATTTGGTGCGAATTAAGGAGGACGATGAATGGAAGACGGCCTTTCGTACCAAGTATGGACTATTCGAGTATCAAGTGATGCCTTTCGGGTTGTGTAACGCACCGGCCGCATTCCAGTTCTTTATGAATGACGTGCTCCGTGAACTCATTGATGTGTGTGTAGTTGTATATATTGACGACATTCTGGTTTATTCGTCCTCTAAGGCAGAACACCAAAAACAGGTCACCGCAGTACTGGAGAGGCTCCGCAAACACAAACTTTTTGCAAAATTAGAGAAATGCGTCTTTCATGTCACTGAGGTCGAATTTTTGGGATTTATTTTGTCACCTAACGGAGTTCACATGGACTCGAGGAAAGTAGACGCAATCATCAAGTGGCCCTCACCAACATCTGTAAAAGGGGTTCAAAGTATGTTGGGCTTCGCCAACTTCTATCGCAGGTTTATTCCAGACTTCTCTCGGGTAGTCCAACCCATTACAGCTCTCCTCAGAAAAAACAAACGTTTTGAATGGTCTACCGAGGCAGAACAAGCTTTTCAGGAGCTAAAGACTAAATTTACCTCCGCCCCGATTTTAAAACATCCCCGCCCGGAACTACCTTACATCGTCGAGACCGATGCCTCCAGCCTTGCTATGGGAGCAGTGCTTTCACAAAGAGATCCAGAAACCAACCAGTTGCACCCCGTGGCGTTTTGGTCTCGCAAAATTATCAGCCCCAGAAATCAATTACACCATTACCGATAAGGAACTGTTGGCTATTAAGTCCGCCTTTAAGGCCTG
The DNA here is from genome assembly GCF_040938575.1 of Ambystoma mexicanum. Lineage (NCBI taxonomy): Eukaryota > Metazoa > Chordata > Amphibia > Caudata > Ambystomatidae > Ambystoma > Ambystoma mexicanum. The sequence continues at coordinate 1,003,507,871 of NC_090924.1, forward strand.
GCGGCATTATCTCCTAGGAGCCCGACACACAGTCACTGTCATTACGGACCATCGTAATCTACAGTATCTGAAATCAGCCAAAGCTCAATCCTCCAGACAACTTCGCTGGGCATTATTTTTTGCCGAATTTGATTTTATAATCACCTACCGACCAGGCAATAAGAACGGTAAAGCGGATGCCCTCTCTCGAATTGGAGTAGATGACCACATGGTTAACCCTGAGCTCGTACCTATTATTCCTGAACAAAGAATCCTGGGTCTGATCGGCATGCAATCCATTGAAGAAATTGAAGCCCAGGTGAAACAACTTGTAACTCCAACAGACATACAAAAATGGCAGCTTCAGGGGGAAGACTTCACAGTAAAGAACGACTTATTATACTTCAAGGAACGACTTTATCTACCCTGTACCAGCTTACAAAATCAAGTCATCTCTTGTTATCACGACTCCTTAATGGAAGGACACCCCGGTATGGCCAAGACCTCGGAAAAGGTCAAGCGTCACTTTTGGTGGCCATTTTGGAGAAAAGACATCAGAAACTTTGTCATGTCCTGTGGAGTGTGCGCCCAGAACAAGAGTCCTAAGGAAAAACCAGCAGGCCTCTTACAACCAATTGAAATCCCACCTCATCCCTGGCATACCCTTTCCATGGACTTTATCACCGACTTACCTCCCTGTTCCGGATACAATACAATCCTGGTAATCGTAGACTTATTTTCAAAAATGGCACATTTCATTCCACTAAAGGGGTTACCGTCAGCAGCAATCCTGGCTCGAGAATTTCTTGAAAACATTGTTCGGTTGCATGGCTTTCCTTCAGTTTTAATCTCAGACAGAGGAAGTCAATTCATCTCCCACTTCTGGCGGAGTTGCTGTCGGTTGGCTCAAATTGATGTGAGGCTTTCCGCCAGTCACCACCCACAAACCGATGGTCAGACCGAAAGGACCAATCAGACTTTGGAACAGTACCTACGCTGCATGCTGCAACAGACAGGAGGAACTTGGAAGGACATCCTTTGGATAGCCGAGTACGCTTATAATAACTCAGTCCACTCTGGAACCGGAAAGACCCCGTTTTTTCTTTTGTATGGTAATCATCCTCGAACCTCTAACCTGGATCCACCTCAGGATCTTGGAACACCAGCAGTTGACCACCTACATTCAACCATCACCCAAGCCTTCAAGGAAGCTACTACCCACCTTCAAAGGGCCAAGGAACAATACAAGAAAGGAGCAGATCGACATCGAAAGGAAGCCCCTCAATACCAAATATGAGATCAAGTCTGGTTATCCACCAAATATTTACCCCTAAAGGGACCACGCACCTTTAACCCAAGATACCTAGGACCCTACTCTGTCACTGCCATAATAAATCCAGTAGCAGTCAAGTTGGATTTACCCCCTCGCATGAAAATGCACCCAGTCTTCCATGTTTCACTGCTAAAACCTGTTCAGCCAGAAACCCGACTGACTAAATCTCCTGAACCTATCCTAGTCGACGGAGAACTTGAGTTTGAAATCAAAAATATCCTGGATTCCAAGATCTCCAAATCAAAACTACACTACCTGATTGACTGGAAAGGCTACGGCCCCCAAGAAAGATCTTGGGAACCTGCAGAACATGTACATGCACCCCGACTAATCAAGAAATTTCATCGGACATTTCCTAACAAACCAAGACCTCCGGAGAAGTCAACCTTGGGACGGGCCTTGAGGGGGGGTGCTGTCATGATCCCTGCTTCCAAGGGGTCAGGACTTGCCCCACGACCTTGGAAGCAGGCCCATAACTCTGATATCAGGAACCAGCCAGTCCCGATTGGGACCTTTTGGACCTTGTCCTGGCGTCAGTGGCGCCAGGCTCATGATGGTGACCGGTCCCGGCACTGGAAGCGCCGGGCTCATATCTCATATTAGGTAAGAGTGCTTGGTGGACCTACCTGTAGCAGACCATGCTGCTTACTTACCAGCTAACTGGTCTCCTGATCCTTCTCTGCCTGGGACTACTTTTCTGTCTGGGTAGAGCAGGAGCCACTCCCTGGAAGAAGAACACAGGAACTCTTCTAGAAATCTGGAACTCTTTTCTTACCTGGGTGGGGCCGTGGAAGAAGACGCCTAAGCACTACAGAAGGCTATTTAAACCACACCCGATTGGTTTCACGTGCTTTGCGTTATTCTGCATCTGCAGCAGGACGCTCACCGTGTCAGCTCCAGGAAACCTCCAGCTCCAGATCCTGTGAATACGAAATAACCTGCTGGGATCCAACCTTCAGTCTTCTTCAGTATTCTGCAGCTCCTGCAAGACAAGGGCACAGGTTAGGCTAAAGCAAAGGCAGCGAATCTACTTACCTAATCCAGCGGCAGCATCCGAAGCGCCTCTTTCTGCCTTTCTCTTCCGGCATCCGACGTCTGCAAAGAGAAAGAACATCGGTCAGGAATATTTAACTACGGAGCCTGCTTACCTGTGTTACGCCCATACCAACTCAGCTCGCGCTGCATTCCGGCACCTGCAAGGCAAGATACTTCGGTTAGTAACGCTTAGTTACAAGACTGCTCACCTGTGTTACGTTTGCTTCCAATCTGTTCGCGCGACTCCTCGGCACCTGCAAAGACAAAAGAGACATTACGGTGCATTCTACAGTGCTAGAATAGTCTTTCTACTTACGTGCCATTAGAAGGATAATCTTCATCGCCACAGCATCTAAAAAGGGAAAAGACATAGACTTTAAAGACTTAAGACTTTTAAAAGAGAAGAGAACAATCTAAAAGGAACTTTAGTACTTACAAGGCACGCTCGTGCATAAACGGCGTCTTCGCTCTCAGCAAATCCTCTGCTATCAAGAGGCAGAGCTCGCATCCAGTGAAGCAACTGGACCCAGCGCCCCTGCACAAGACTCAGGATGGAGAGCCCGGCAATTACCTATATAAGGTAAGCGCAATAACAATCCAGTTCCACGGGGAAAGAAAGGGCGAGAGGGGCAAGGAACTTTCCCAACCTTCCAAACACTAATACCTTGGTTTACCCTTGCAGACATCTCACTCTTCAGCTTAAACTGTCGGTAGGAAGGGGGCCCAGTCCGGGAGCAAAACGAACCCTGCGCCTAACACTGAAGACAGTATCCTCGCCAGATCAAGACCTGCGCCTCCGGGGGAACCAGGTGAGCGTTACACCTCTGCCTTGTTGGAATCATAACGAGAAGTAGCTGGTCCTGAGTAAACTCGACCATGTTAGCCTTTTGGTCATGCCAGTGCTTGACCAATGCTTGTCCAGCTTTCAAGTTATCACTTGCTTCTGCCATCATTTGTGACATTCTCCTACGGAGACCTGTCATGGAGTCAGTCACTCTGACTGGCTTGGGGGAAGGAACACTCTCCAACCCCTCCTTGATCAGGGCCAATGGACCTCTGACCGGATGACCATAAAGAAGTTCAAAGGGAGAATAACCTACTCCCTCCTGAGGGACTTCTCTATAAGCAAAGGGAAGGCATGGCAGTAGAAGGTCCCACTTTCTTTTAAGGGGGTCCTCTAAAGCACCTATCATGCTCTTCATGGTTCTGTTGAACCTTTTAACCAGCCCATTTGTCTGAGGGTGGTATGCGGTTGAGAACTTGTAAGTAACTCTGCAGGTTTTCCACATGGCTTTCATGTAGTGGGACATAAAATTTGACCCTCTGTCAGAGATTACTTCCTTAGGAAACCCAACCGTGGTAAAAATACCAAGGCGGCCCTTAGCCACAGCCGGAGCTGTAACAGTCCTCATAGGAATTGCCTCACGGTACCTAGTAGCATGGTCTACTACAACAAGTATAAACCTGTTGCCTGAGGAGGTTGGAGGATCAAGGGGACCAACAATGTCAATCCCTACTCTCTCAAATGGGACTCCCACAACTGGGAGAGGCAATAAAGGTGCCACATTCTTGGAGCCAACCATACCAGAAGTCTGGCAGGTGTGGCAGCTCCTGCAGTATTTATCTACTTCAGCCCCCATCTTTGGCCAGTAAAAGTAGAGTGAGAGCCTTTCCTTAGTCTTCTTGAAACTCAAGTGACCAGCCAAAGGAATCTCATGGGCTAACTGCAAGAACTGTGGTCTGTTCTCTTGGGGTACTGCAAGTCGTTTGTTGTCCCCAGGTGCAGACTCGGTTGGTTCACTGTAGAAGAGGCCATCTTCCCAGTGTAACCTATATTTCCCAGGCTCTTGCCCTTCAGCCTGAGCATCTGCCTGGTGGCGAAGACCTTCCAGAGTTGGACATTCTCTCTGTCCCTTACTGAAGTCTGCCCTGTTGGGTCCACCTTCTGCCAGTAAAGACTGCAGCTCAAGATGGTCAACAGGATCCAGATCTCCAATGAGTTCCTGGCCTTCCACTAGCTCTTCTTCAGAGTCTAGTTCAACCACACAGGGTTGTACCTCCCTCTCAGCCTCAGCTGGAGGGGGAGTTACTGGTGTAACTTTGGACAACCTAGGGGAAGTCTGTGTTGGCTGCACTGGAGTGCTGACTGCTGGTTTCTTGTTAGAAGCCTTAGGTTTCCCCTTTGCTTCGTGTTGCTTAGAGACAGCAGCTGACATCTCCAGTGGAGCAGGAGTGATCTCTTTCTTCATCATCTCCTTGGGAGTACCTCTCAGAGTTCTCTCCCTTGCAGGTCTGGTGAGCTCCTGTAACCGTTTACTAGGAGGTCTGGGGGTATGTGACACTACTCCAAGAGTTTTCAAGTCATTACCCAGCAGAACCCTTCCTGGCACCTCACTTTGTATGCTGATTGGTATCTTCACAGTCATGTCATTACACTGGATGAGAACTGGTAATTGGGGAAGCATCTGCACAGGCCCTCCAGCTAACTTGGTGAGGCGTTTGGGTGCCTTAGCAACATCCTCAGCCTGAAAAAACGATTTGCCCACCACAGTTATGCTGGCCCCAGTGTCCCTAATGGCAGGAGTCTCCTGACCATTCACCTGGACACTGTCCTTATAACACTCTTTAGTATTATATGGGATAGAATTATAGACATCTAAGTTCTGTTGTTCCCACAAACCCAGAGACACTAAAGAAACACTGGCTGAGACTCCAATGGGTTCATCAGCCAGTAATAGAAAGTTTCCACTTGCCATTTGTACTTCCTCCTCTGGAGCGAAGGCTAAGAGACAAGCTGGACCCCTGAAGGTTTACCCTTACATCTGGGATCTCCTTTCACATGGTCAGTAGAGCCACAAACAAAGCATTTACCAAATGCTTTCTGGAATGGTGGCTTGTTCTGACCTCCTTCTGGTTTGGCACCAGGAGGTACACTAGCCTGATTTGGTTTCCCTGGTGGCTTACTCTTTTGGTTCTGTTTGGGGCCCTCTTTGGAATTGGAATTATTAGAATTCTCTTTGGAGTCATTCTTTGGCTGTTTTCCCTCATCCTTTTTCTGAGTAGCCCCAGAATCCTTGTGAGTGGCCCTGTTGGCAACCCACAAGTCAGCAGCCTTAGCTAACTTCCTGGAATCTAATTCCTTTGAATCAGCCAAGTGCTGTCTGAGCTCAGGAGAGCAGGCATTATCAATTGACTCCAACATTACAAGATTCTTCATTCCTTCATAAGTGTTAACTCTGTAACCCTTAATCCATCCCTCTAAGTTTTTCAAACTTTTACTCACCCAGTTAGCCCTAGGGGTACCATCATGCTTTTCGAGGGTCCTAAACCTCTTAAGGTACTGGAAAGGGGTCTTCCCAAATCTAGCTATTAAAGCTAGTTTCACACATTCATAATCCTTCTTATCCACCTCCCCCAACTCCATTACCACATCAGTTGCAACAGAGGGAAGCCTAGAGAACAACCAGCGAAGTAACTTATTCCCTGTGATGTCCTGGAGCCCATGATTATACTCAAACATTTTTAACCAATCCAACACATCCAACTTAGTTTCATACATACCCACTAATTCCTTAGGCATCCGGGGTCTTTTGGGACTGGAACTCCTAGAAGAACCAGAGGAGAGAGAAGCATTTTCCACAGACAACTTTTTCATTTCTAGCTCATGATTAAGCTCTATTTCTCTGAGTCTTAACTCGGCTTGCTTCTGCTCAGCCTGGGCATTCATTCTTCTGAACTCTAGCTCTTGGTTTCTTTCAGATTGAGCAATAAAACATTTGTACTCTAATTCAAGCTTCATTTTTTCAAGTTCAAGATAAGCAGGGTTACATGTATGATCTGGTATAGGCCCAGTAGGTACAGTAGGTAAGGCAGACAGAGGCTCAGAGTGGCTAACTTCATTAGGTTCACTTTCCTCTTCTGACTCATTATCAAGACTTTGATTCAGATCAATCCCATCACTGTTTTCTACATTTGCTGGGGAGGGGGGTAGATTCCTCTGTACCACCCAGACTTTGGTTTTCTAACAATCTTTCTATAAGTTCCATTTTCTTGCCCTTCTCAGAGAGATTCTTATGTCTACACAATACTTTTAAGCAATCACCAGTTTTGGCAGACAATGATTCTAGGGTATAACTCTCCATAGCAGACATAGTTAGAAAATCAGCTTTTTAGTGCTAAGCTCTGTGGTTAGTTGTCCTAAAGTGTTCAACAAGCACTCTAAAATGTATACTCAATACAAATCCCACCGCCGTACACCAGTGTTAGGCAGAAACCTGTGCAGTTCCCTCTGGGACCACTGCAAAAGATTTAGGACTACAGGTGTTTGGTAGTAAACCCACTTGGTAGCAGTCTGTACCACACAGATTCACTTGGTAGCTGTGGCTGAGCAGTCAGACTTCCCTCAAGAAGAGTTAGGCAGTATACAGAGTATTCACAATAGGTCAAGAGAACACAATAGAACAAGTAAACACTGACCAGGGCTTGGTGTAAAAGAGATATAATTATTTATTTAAAACCACATCTAGAAAAACACACAGGCACTAATAGTAAGCAATTCAAAAACACGGTCACTAAAAGATATACACTCCCTTAAAAGAATATTAGACAAGTCTTAAGTAAAGCCCCACTTATTTTCAGACAGCGGTCAGCGCTTAATGTAGATGGCACTCTAATAATTCGTTTTAAAAAGGAAGAGAAAAGCAGACAATAAATTGAAACAGATCCCAACACTTTTTCACAAACAAAACAAGAGAGGAAGGCAAAGTAACACCGTGAATTCAGAGTCAGTAGGCCGGATCCGCTTTAAGAGGATCAAAACGAAATGTGTCCAAGGTCACACGGTTGCAGTGCACAAAAGACTTGTAACGGTTCAAAAAGGAGTTGGACCAAAGAAAGGGACCAGTTAGAGGGTCAAGGCAGCCAGCCCAGTCCAGAAGGTTAAGGGGTTATTATTACCTTGTAGCAATCTTTAGAAAGGGAGGCCTGGTGGACATTGTACCTTAAAGTGGTGAGAATACTCCAGCGGGGGCAGTTGTTCCTGGCAGCGGATGCAAGTCAGTGCTTCGTCTGGGAGAAGAGAGGATCTCGTTGGGGAGGAAGACAGGAGTCCGTTGCACTGCCAGGGAAGAAACCAGCCGCAGAGTTTCTCAGGTACAAGGAGCGGTCCGTTGATTCGCGGTCCAGTGGTAAGTGGCTATCCGGCTGCCGGAGTGCTTGGCACAGGCAATTCCACCACAAACCGGTCTGGGGTGCGAAGAGAAGAAGGTAAACTGGTTGTGCCCACCAGTCAGGGGAAGAAGCCTCTCCAGCCGGGAGATCTTCTCTGTCGTCGGGAAGTGGTGAGTCGGTTCTGCAGGGCTCCACCGGTGGTTTCGTCGTGGTAGGTCGGTTCAGCTTCTCCCTTGTCGGATTCTCAGGTCCTGTGGCGACTTCTGAAGTTCCAGTCCCCAAAGCCCTGCTTTTATGCAGCATACCCCCATTCACTCAGCCTAGCTGTCAATCAAACATGCTAAGTGGTGAGCCGGCCGGCTCACCACTTGGGCCAATCACACAAGAGTGCGACTTGAGTTACCAAGGTAACTCAGTCCAGGGTGCCTAAACCCCCTCCCGCACCCCCTGTGGTACCAAGACAGAGTGGCACCACTTTTGGAGGCTTCTTTGGAGAAGCCCGCCAAAAAGTGGAACAAAGGGCTCGACTTTGGTTGGAGTCACAGAAGAGAACACAAATGCCATTTTAGAATCGAGTCTTGGCAAAAAATACCAACCGGCGAATTAATATTAATTAAATAAACCAGCGTTATGTTCGAGGCTATGAGAATTAAATAATTAAATTTGGTAGCCTCGAACAATGGGAAAATCCCATAGGGAAATATTCGCGGTCGAATATAAAAAGTAGTTTCCACTGCCACCAGCCAAAACTCGATCAGGGGGGACGGAGACGTGCCCCCTCGACTAACAGACCCCGGGGCAATTGAATTGCCCCGACCAGTACGTCCACAATATGATGGTTTGTACTGGTTTCTGTTAATAATTTGGGACTAGTAAAACCAATGGTGACTTTACATGCCCTGGGAGACAGTAGTCAGTCCCAGGGTATGGTGTCTATGGTGGGGTGTCACTATAGCACCCCTGTGTGACTGCACAGAGGGTGCTGTGTAACACGCATAGTAAAAACACATGAGACCCTATGGAGTAAAGGACCCCATAGCCCCTAAAACACATTAACAGTCAAAGGAACACCATAAATCATGTCCAAGAGTGGGAGAAAAAGAGTCTCACTCTTGGCAGGAGAAAAAAACAAACTCCAGAAATCCAGCAAAGTTGCTGGGGGACTCACTAGGTTAGGAAATGCAGCCTAAAGAGAGAATTCTCCCTAACAGTCGCCCATGTTATATATACTAGCGTTGGAACCATTGGCCGTCTGTCTGAGACAACAATACGAGGAGATTGGGATCCGCACTGCGGGTGGTCCGCATCTTGTCTCATTATATGCTGATGATATACTATTGTATCTGAGCTTCCCAGAAGAGAACATACAATACATTCTGGAAGTGATGGAGCAATACGCCGCTCTCTCCGGCATAGCGGTTAACCCCAAGAATTCTATCATGTTCCCCCTGGGGAGATACAGGTTTGTCCTACCCAGGCGCTTGCCAACATTACCAATACCCTGGCGCACCAAGTCGTTCCGATATCTCAGAATTGATATATACCATACGGCAGGAGAAGAACATAAACGCAACACGGAAAAGGCAGTAGAAGGCAATAAAAATAGCATGGTATTTTGGTCCAGACTACTCCTGGCCATGATGGGGAGAGCTGCTCTACTTAAGATGGTGTTCCTGCCCACACTGTTACATTTCTTTGTAAATATCCCGCATGTGATCCCTAGGCGCTTTTTCGCTAGTCTCCACAGTTTGTGCAGGGGCTTTATTTGGCATAACTCCAGGAACAGGGTGGCTCTTTGGAAATTACAGAATTCGTGTGACAGGGGAGGAATAAACCTGCCGAATTTTGAGTTATATTATTTGGCGGGACAGCTGCAGTATGTGGCGAGATGGCTGTCTGAGGAGGGGACGGCTGAAACCAGGCTGTTGTGCATGGAACCGGCTCCCTTCTTCCTCAGGGAAGTAGTATGGCGAGGCTGTTGGTGCTTGGTTGGGAGATGTGGCACAGGGCGTGGCAGATGGTGGGATACCCGGCTCCGTTTTCTATGCAGGTGCCACTGGCGGCGCTATGCAGAGAGGACCCTCATTTTATACACGGGGTCCGTAAGTACTGGGAACCGATGGGCCTGGCCACCCTGGGAGACATATGGCAAGAAGGGGAGGCACTGGAATTCCAGAAACTGATAGAAGACACCGGGGTGCATAAGGGGCAGTATATAACCTACTCCAGAATGGTTAAACGAGTGCAAGAAAAGTGGCCGGCGGTGGTGCTACCTAAACAACCGGATGCCGCCATGGTGACGATATATGACATTTCAGAGGGTGGGCATGAGATATCCCGGATATATGAGCTGCTGGGATCTAAAGTGGGGAGGGAATTGCTCCAATTGAGACAACTCTGGGAAGAAGAGGTGGGAGAGTCCATGTCGGATGGGCTCTGGGATAGGGCCCAAAGATATCATAAAAAAGTGTCCCGGAACGCAAGGCTCCAGAAGATCCAATTATATGTCACACATAGAGCATATCTCACCCCCAGGAAGATCGCCAGGTTTGGTGGTCAGACGACTCAGAGATGCCCCAGGTGTGGGAGGAGGAAGCCGGGATGTTACATATGTTCTGGGCCTGTCCGGAGGTGGGAAGATTTTGGTCAGAACTGAAGACACGCTTAGCGGAAAAGGCATCACGCTGGAGGTGGAGTCGGCCTGGGCATGCATGCGGGGGGGTTTCCCTAGGCAACGCAATTCAAGGCACATTAGCAAAATGAAAGACCTGGCATACATCCTGGCCAAACAGAGGATTGGGGTGTGCTGGAAGGCTGCTCAGAGGCCAAGGATGGAGTTGTGGTGGGCTGACCTCATGAAATGGGCAGAGGCAGAAACGGCTGCTTGGTTTGATGCAGTCTGTAGGGGAGTGAAGGAAGAGGTAGGACCCCTAATTGAATGGAGGCAGTTGGTGGCGACTATGGTGGGCTCCACCCTGCCCGATCTCAGTGACGATGATACGGATAATACGATAACGATAGACCCGCCTGTAGAAGCGTATCCTGATGACATGGACACATTGGCTCAAGTTAAGGGGGTGGGTGGGAGCGGGACTAAAGAATGCAATTTGTAAATGTTTTGCTGTCGAACTTGACTTAATTATTGCAATGTTTGGTGTGTTGTTTTAAAAAAAAATGTTTAAAAAAAAAAAAACAACGTCTTTAAGTCCTGCCATTACCACCTCAAAATTCTTAAATGCATTTTTCCATACCTCTCCTTTCCCAACAGACTCACCGCTGTCACAATCAATTGTAATGTCAAGACTGGACTATGCTAACTCCCTCTACCTCGGAGTCCAAGCATACCACCTTAGTAAACTACAAAGAGCACAAAATGCTGCAGCCAAACTGCTAGTAGCACCTGGCCCTAGAGATCACACCTCCCCAGCTCTCAAAACTCTCCACTGGCTCCCGGTTGGACGAAGAGTGACCTTCAAAACATTATGCATCTCTCACCGAGCAATGCATAAAACTGGACCTCAATATCTTCAGGACAAGCTAAATCCCTACCATCCGCCGCTCACTCTAAGATCAAGCTCCGCCTGCCTCCTAGATACCAATCACCGACTCAGTCAGGTTAGGTGGATCGTCATTCTCAGCCTTGGCCCCCACTCTGTGGAACTCACTTCCACATTCGACTCACCGAAGACCTCATGTCTTTCTGCAAACAACTGAAAACGTGGCTCTTCCCTTAAAAATCGACTCTTAACACAAACAGGATAAACAACCACAATAAACAGAAACCCAAGACTGTTGAACAAAGGTAATCCTGCATAGAGACCCAATCGAAGAAATAGAAAACTAAAATGGCCAGTGTAAATAAAACGGATAAACTGAGTAGAACGAATGAAGTGGACGAAACGGATGAAGTGAACGAAACGGATGAAGTGGCCGAAATGAATGAAGTGGACGGAATGGACGAAGCAGATGGAACGGACGAAGCAGATGGAACTGACAAATCGGATGGAACGGATGAAGCGGATGGAACTGATGGAGTGGATGGAGTGGATAGAACGGATGGAGTGGATGGAACAGACGGCGTGAATGGAACAGACGGAGTGGATGGAACGGACGGAGTGTATGGAATGGATGAGTGGATAGAACAGATGGACTAGATAGAACAGATGAAGTGGATGGAACAGACAGAGTGGAAGGAACAGACGGAGTAGAAGGTAGGGATGGGACGGATTGAACGGATGAGTAGATTGAACAGATGAGATGAACGAGCAGACTGAACGAATGGAAAGGATGAGTAGATTTAACGAATGGAACAGACGAAAAGGATAGAATAGATGGAACGAATCGAGTGGATGGAACGGATGCATGTGATGAAACGGATACAGTAGACTAGACAGTTGAGTTGACGAATAGGATGGAGTGGATGGAACAGATGGAATGGATGATACAGATGGAGTGGAGGGAACAGATGGAGTGGAGGGAACAGATAGAGTGGAGGGAACAGATGGAGTGAAGGGAACAGATGGAGTGGATAGAACAGATGCAGTGGATGGAACAGATGGAGTGATGGAACAGAGGGAGTGATGGAACAGATGGAGAGGATAGAATGGACCAAGTAGACGGAACAGGTGGAGTGGGTGGAACACATGGAGCGGATTGAATGAATAGGAAGGATGGAACAAATACAACACATTAAATGGATTGGAGGGATGAAATGGGTCTACGGAATGGATGGAGTAGACCGTGTGGATGAAGGGTTGAGTGGATGGAATGGTTAGAAGGACTAGAAGATTAAATGGATGTAACAGACAAAATGGATGAACAGACGAAGTGGAATGAACAGACAGAGTAAATAAAACAAATAGAATAGATGGTACAGATGGAGTACTCGATCTCAAGCGCATTACTGATAACCACCATATCACACTACCACGCTTACACTCTCCTATACATCACCACTCAACTAGAACACAGCGATACTATGACACATCCGGTATAGCTGTTCTCATACTAACACCCGCCACATACTCCTCATCACCCTAATTAAACACAGCTGGCTGAGCACACACACCACTAGCTTAAGCGTCTATTCAGGCCTAAAACAGCCAGAAATCAGTCTGGGTGTCCACCCTCCAGAATTGAACACATACAACTGACTGCCTCACCACCACACCTACCGCTAAGAAGCAGCTATCATGCAATTGCCACATCGCATATCCAGTGCACCCACGCACCTTATGACGCTTCTCTCTCTAATGACCAGAACTACAGTTCCCGAGGGCGTTCAACCTACGAGCGCTTTGAGATCATACCAACGATACATAAGGTGCTATATAAATGCCAAGTAACATAACATAACATAAACCAGGAAGTCAACCAAGAGAGACTACAAGAACACAACGTTGTACACAGGGATAAGCCAGGAAAACCTGTGTGTGACAAGGAACCTAGGGATCCTGGTTGCGCGACCTGTGATGGGTGTAAGATGCGGTCTGACAACTGCACAGAAAGATGGCATTAAAGACACAGGAAGTGTTGCGATTTAATTTCTTTCCTGGCTGAAATCCTATTTACTGCCACAATACCACTGAAAGTGCGAAACAGACATGATGGGTTGTGATCTGTGAATGTCGTCCTTAAATGATCACATATCCGCATATCCAATGGCAACCAAATTATCTTCTGGTAACCACACTAAAAGCTTCCAGAAACCAACCTAAGTGGATTCTACACTTAATGCAAGTAGCCATAGAAAAAAGAATAATTGTTAAAATACTCAAAGGGGAATTCATGAGTGAGACTTAATTTTAGTCAGCATCATTAATACCTTGCAGAAGCCCAAATTATCATCACTAGATTCTCCAACAGGGAATTTGATAGGAGATATTGCAGAAGTTCTGAGGACAAATGTGACAAACATGCAAGACAAAGCCTGATGATTATCTAAAAGAAAGCAAGCAAGAAGTCTCACTCAAATCTAGTAGGATTTTCTACCTAATATTCAGGCAATAGTATCAATATTCAGCGACTACCACCGAAACACTGTTATGTTCTTACACTAGACCACAATTTTACCAACAATATTGGCAACAACCAACAATGGTGCTGCACAAAGCAGCTAGTGTCGGACGTCAAATATTCCATATGTATATGTCCAATCCATTGTCAACTCAGGCCAAACATAGCTGACCCAATGTATTGTGGGATGCTACAATGTGGATGATGCTCAATATGTCAATTTGCTCTAGCTAGGACTACAATCTTCTATACTTGAACAGGTAGTACGATCTTCAACTTCTTTAATATCACTCTTAAGCAGTTTCAACACAATATCAGAAAAAACGTTGAACATTACCCAACCCCTCATTTTCTTTTTTCTTTCTTTTCAGAAACTACATTTCCCTCAGTTCTCTGCTCATCTGTAGTCCTTGGCAGTGCTTGCCCTGTCTATATGTCACTGTCTGTCCATCAACTCCGTCTCAAGTCATAATAAGATTCTTAATTTATGCCTTAAACAGTGCATGCGTAGGGTGGGAAATTATTGCTTGCCTCCTTGTTTTTAATAGAATCAAGGCTCCCTGCACAGTATGCAGGGGTAATCTTCCTTATATGTCAAGACAGGAGGCGAGCATTATGCTTGTTCAAAGCTTCCCATTACTGTAGTTGCCACCCCTTGAATTGGCTTAAAGTAAAAATTAGTAAACGTGCTATTGCTAGCCCAGTCTGCTGCTTGCATTATATCGTGCAGCCCCTGCTATGAACGCTTTTGAGGCCATTGCCCCTCTTAATAAATTTCCCCCAAATTTCAAGTCAATACCTGCTAATTGCATAACCTCTCGCACCCATCTGGCGATGGTGGGTGTTGCTATTACTTGGTAAGGTTTCCTACACGCTATTAGGAGCTCGGTGATGCCTACTGGCCTTGCTTCTGTCGTCCTATTCTCGTACTCTATGATACATGCTGCTACGCACCATTTCGGGTGTTCTGGTAAGTACGGGTAAGATATAGACGTGGAGTTCATCTTTGTTCTCTTAGCTAGCATAAAAGTTGCCCCTTCCAGTTCAAAGGTTTTCCTGTTCACCTCTAGGCCTTGATGTCTACCACTCGCCTACACGACACTAAACATAAAAGCATGGCTAGTTTGCCCGACAGTTGCTTTAAGGATAGGTATTTGTTCGCTGGCCAACTCGCCAGAAGGCGCAAAACTATCGTCACGTCCCACAGTTGCAAATATTTTAGTTCTGGTGGTGTTCTGAAGCGGGCTCCTTTTATGAACCTCACTACTGCTGGGCTCTATCAGAACCCCTTCTACTGGTAAGTGTCCCGCTGATATTGCCGACCACTAGACCCCAATGGTCCTGAAGGCTTTACTGTCTTGTAACAGGGACGCTAGGAAGTTCAGGACTGCTACTACAGGGGCAGAAATGGGATGAAATTGTCTCCCTCTGCACCAGGTCGACCATTTACTTCAAGCTGCGTCGTAGCTCCTACGAGTGGATGGTGCCATGACTCAATGATGACCTTTGCCGCCTGTTTCGAAATGCCTGGCAATGCCCAGCATCTCCTGATGTCCTGCATGCTTTTAACGGGAGAGTCCCTTTCACTCTCAGAGGATGATATGACCCAGCTGGGTCCGTGAGCAGGTGTTCTCCGGCCAGCAGGATCCGTGGGAGGCCTGTGGTCAGCTCCATCAGGGTCGGAAAACATACTTCAGACTTCCACATCAGGGCTACGAGTATCAGCTCTGCCCTCTCTCGCCGCACTTTCGCTAGGACCCTGCTCAAAATCATGAAGGTGGGAAAGCGTAGTGCAGCTCCCCTCTCCAATCTTGCAGAAATCCATTGGCTCCTCGGGCCGTCGGGTCTAGTCTCCAGCTAAAGTAGCTGTCCATTCAGCCTTTACGTAAATAGATCTGTGTGCACTGGCGCCCATAAGTGGTCCAGGCGATGAAATATCTCTGTGTTCAGTTTCCAGTCACTGAAGTCTCTCAGATATCGAGAGTACCAGTCTGCTACTACATTGAGTGTGCCTGGCAGGTATTCAGCTGTGACCGAAGTCCCTGACTGGAGGCAAAAATGCCAAAAGTCCTTTGCCAGCTCTGCTAGTAGCTTGGATCTTGTTTCTCCTAGGTGACTCATGTACTTCACTGCTGAGATGTTACCCATCTTCAGCAGGATGCACAAATTCACCTTCCCTTTCGTAAAAGCTTTGATTGCAAAAGATCCAGCTAGTAGTTCTAAGCAATTTATGTGGATGCATAATGCTCGCCTCCTGTCTTGACATAGAATTGATAATCTATGTATGTCACAAAATATATCTGGGTAGCACCATTAGAGAACTAAAAGTCT
This sequence comes from Ambystoma mexicanum, assembly GCF_040938575.1. NCBI lineage: Eukaryota > Metazoa > Chordata > Amphibia > Caudata > Ambystomatidae > Ambystoma > Ambystoma mexicanum. Next base: position 1,003,523,733 of record NC_090924.1, read on the forward strand.
GGATCAGGAAACACTTCAGTTCTAGTTACAGCAAAAAAGCCAAATGTTTCCTATCGCAACATTGGCAAGAAAATTACCATATCGAAATTGAAAAAGTCCAGACAGCGCAGAGAGGAAGCAACATAAACTATATTTAATCTCGGGTCAATTAGTGATGGCTAAACACTGATCAAAAAGTACTTTTTTTCCTTTGAACCTATATTATTTTCTTCCTAATTCTTTTTTTGGGATTCTATTCATGTGTGGCTTTTTGTTACCTACACAATCTCAGTATGGGCATTACTAGTACCTAACTGTTAATCTGAAAGGCATGTAAGTGAACCACCCCATACATTTACCACTCCCCATAGACTCAAATCACTTTGTAAGGCGTCTCCACATTTTTTGAAACTTTGAACAAGTGAATCAATTCAGTATTAATCATACACCCCTTGTGATAATATGTTATGGCTTCCTTTCATGTGATGCCATCTGTGATACTGATTAAGCAAATACAATATATTACATGGGTTGCTAAATGGAGACCTCGTCATAACTCACTGTGTGATTGTGTTTTTATTTTTTTCTAGAAACATTTATTTTAAACAACATATTGTGGGTACAGAACATCGTGGATAACAGATTATTTTAAAGTATTTTATTGGTATTTTGTACACAAATAAACAGAGGTGTTAAAATACTTCTCTTACAGCAATATAGTTCTCACGATAGTGTGAAAATAGCATGTTCTTTACCAACAAATAAACAGAACAACAAACTCAAACTGTCTTCATTCGGCAGGTGTAATGCATTTCCCACAGTTCCTTCAAATAGTGCAGATAGTAAGGGGAGATTTTGGAAGCAGATTCATCTCAGTGTGTGGGTGGGTCATGTATCATTGTGTATGTACTGTGCAGTAGCTAGCATATTCTTGGATTACAGCTATCCCAGAAATGTCACACCAGCATTCACGGGGGCTTGTCATCTAAGGGGTGGAACATATCCAAGACCAGCACTTTCCAGGATTCATAAGTATCACCATTATTCGCATTCAAGCTGACAACTGCACCACTCCACACTCTCGTTTCGATTTCCGCCCAGTGCTCAAATTCCAACATTGTGGATAACAGATATATCCCAGACAATTCGGCAACAGCGGACCATGGAGCAACTTAGAATGCCATGTGAAGCCAGCCCCAGTCTCCCCCATACACTTTATAACCCAAATCAAATCTCTCGCACCCCCAGGCTCAGACTGTTTTACAGTGGTGAAAAGCATCATAACATGGGGGGTTTGACCACAATCGCAGGGCACGTTCTGCAGTCAATAAATGGGGTCCACATAGAGAGATACTGTGCGTAGCATGCTTCACACAGTGCAGTCATTTTCTCATCCACCAGAATGTCCCAGATCTTAACCCACCACAGTTTCGAGCTATGGTTAGTTTTGCCACCAGGAGGAGGTGTCCAATCAGTGTGGCCAGGGGGCCAGTAAGGGGAAACCGCCCTTAGTCCGTGTCTCCCGGTATTACCATCCCGTGGGTCCATGGGGAGTGATAACCCTGTAATGTCCTTTATTTTGGAGAGTACTTCCTTCCAAAAGGCACACACTTTGGGACACAACCACACCAGATGGAAATAGGAGCCCCGAGCATCGCAGCCCCGCCAGTGAGTAGTGTAACAGTCTTTAAGGATGTAATGCAACATTTCTGGGGTGAGGTACCATCTGTAACAAAACATATAGGACCATTCCCTATCTGTTACACATCTAGAGGACTTAAGCATCCTTCCCCATATTCTCAGCCATCCCTCGTTGTCAATGGGCCCCCCTAAGTCGGATTCCCATTTAGCCATGTACAATACGTGCTGCACCAGGTCCCCTGTATTCAATAGTTTGTACAACTTTGAGATTCAACCCTGTGAGAGACCCCCCTGTAATGTTAACTCGAGGCCAGGCAGAGGTCTGTTAGCTGCTTTTTTTGTGAGTGGGTGGGAAGCCCAGTGTTGCAGTTGGGCGTAGTGGAAGCGTTCAGTTTCTGGCAGAGTAAAGGCGTGCTTACACTCCTCAAACATCATTGGGCGATTTTCCTTGTAAAGCTGGTGATTGTGAGATAAGCTCCCTGCTGCCTACCTCCCAAAGCCACCTGGCCCTGCCCTGGTTCAAAGCTCTGGTTGTTCCACACCGTCGTGAGGGGTCTCATCCCCACCGACACTCCCCATTTACAGAGAGCCCTTCCCATATAGTAAAGTGAGCAATTTGTAGTTCCCAATAAGGTGAAATCCCACTTCCGCCCCAAGTGTCTTCTATCCGCCAACTGGGCTTGCTCAAGATGTTCCCATTTTGGTTGTAGGGAGGTGTCACCCCAAGTGAAGGTGTGAGACAGCTGTGCGGCTAAGTTGTAACAAAATACATCAGGGACACCCAAGCTGCCCACACTCATTGGTCTCAACAGTACCATCCTAGATATTCTGGCTCGCTTATTACCCCCAGATGAATTTGAAGAGCCTACCCTGAAGTGTGTACACATCTGGGTCAGAAATCCTCACCGGCAGAGCCGAGCATATGTATAGCAGGCGCGGAATCAGGTTCATTCTGACCACCCGAGATGCGACCAAACCAAGAAATCTCCTGGCGTCCCCATCTCAACAAGTGTTCCGCAAACTCCTGGAATAACAACGGGAAATTTGCCCAGAAGACGTCAGAGGTCTTACAAGGGATGTAGACTCCCAGCTAGGGGATAGGCTCACAGGTCCACTTTATAGGGGCTAGGGTCCCGATCATACTCCTTTTCTGTGGCCTCAAGGATACCTCCAACCCATGCGATTTAGTGTAGTTTACCCTGAACCCAGAAACCTGGTTGAAGCTGTCTAGTTCCTGCAGCACCTCGGCTGAAGAGGATCGAGTATTACGCAAGGTGAGCAAAATATCATCTGCATAAAGGGATACCTTATGGTCCGCCTCCGCAACCCGGACACCCCCCTATATCCCCTTTAGTCCTCAGACAGCTGGCAAACGGTTCCATGCACAAGGCAAAGATCAACAGTGATAGCAGGTAGCCCTGCCTCATCCCCTTAGTGATTGAAAATCTAGATGACAGAGCTCCGTTAACCCTAAGGCTAGTGGATTGGTGCTGATAGATCGCCATCACCCCACGGATGAATCATGGCCCAAACCCGAACCGCATCAGGACCCCCCCAAAGATAGCTCCAATCCACCCTGTCAAAGGCCTTGTAACCGTCCAGTGCCGCTATGCCCAAATCTATATCCAAGCGTTGCCCCACTTCCAACAAGCTAAGGACTCGCTGCACATTATCATGTGCACTGGGGCCCGCAATGAACCGTCTGGTCACTGTCTATAAGGTCAGGGGGGACCTCCATCATACGACAGGCCCATATTTTTAAGTACTTTCTGAATCTATGTTAGTACGGGTAATGGGGCAATATGAGTTAACTAAACTATAGTTAGCGATACTATATAAAGGCTAACCCAAATATTTGCTACACTCTGCACCTAACTGTTCATACTCTTTCTCACTGCACATTTTTCTGTATATTGATGACACCTATTCTGTATATTAATTCTTATTACTTTGTATTTGGTCCCTCATGTAAATTGTGTTGTCCTATATGATCCTCGAACACACAAACAAGTTGCAGCTAAGCGGGTCTTTGCCCGGCTTGGGGTTCAGGACCGTAGTGGAGGTTCCCATGGAAGGAGCGACCTCACCAGAGGGTGCAAACGAGTTGAAGAGATCAACCAAGGGGGAACCAAGAGTTCATGGAACTTCTTATAAAAGGCAGCCGTGGATCCATCTGGCCCGGAGCCTTGCCCATTCTACTGCCCAGACGAGATGGCCGACTCCAGGGCTTCCCTATCCGCATCAGATAGACTCAGCAAAGGCGCATCTCTCAAATATTGGGCCTGAGCCGCCACCGGAGTAAGCTCACCCCTGAAAACCTTCTTAAAGTGTGCATCTAGAATCCTCAATTTATCCGCCTTGCCCCTCTGCACCACCTCTTACTCGTTCCGCAAGGCTAAAACTGAGTTACGGTTTTGGATCTTACACAGCTTGGCCACCAGGAGGCGATTGGCTCAATTCCCCTTAGCGTAATAACACTGCTTAGTTTTTAGCATTTCCTGAGTAGTCCTGTCAGGCAAATGTGCTTCAAGTTTACTCTGTGCTACCCCGAGTTCGTGTAGCACCTTACAGGACCCCAATCTCTTGTATGCCTGCTCAGCCCGTGCAACGTCCCCCTCTAAGCCCACCCTAACCAGCTGTCTAGTTCAAGTATATGCCGCGGTATTGCTGATGAGCTCCCCCTAACCATTGCGTTCATGGTATCCCACACAATGCCCTCCGAAGGGACAGTGTTTTTATTCTCCTTAAAGTAATTGGAGATAGCCATCCCCATTTCCCTAGTCAACACTGGATCTCTGAGCACTGGGTCGAATACCCTCGACTGACGCCTAGGCCTTTCGGGCCTGTCTAGCACTGCCAGAGACATAGACACCGGTGCGTGGTTGGACAGGGTGCGTGTGCCTATTTCCACCATTCGAACACATGGGTATAGTGCACAGAGAACAAGCATGAGATCCAGCCTAGAGAAACACCCATAGACATGCGAGTTAAAAGAGAAATCCCTATCTTCCCCGTGAGCCAATCTCCATGCATCTACCAAACTCAATTCAAGAATAAAGCGGCAAAAGGCCATGGAATGTTTGAAGTCTAACTTGGTAAGAGGCAGGGTCTTGTCCACCAGTGGATTTGGAACCAGGTTGAAGTCCCCACCCAAGATGATTTGCCCTTCAGCAAATGGGAGCACTTTGAGCAGGACATTTTCCAAAAATGCTTCCTGGCCAACATGTATATATAGGGACATCAATGTGAACATTCGATCCCACAGCAGGGTTTTAACACACACAGAGTGCCCCTGAGGATCCCGTAGGACCTTGGTTTTAGAAATCGGAGTTTGTTCTCCCACCAGAATTGCCACCCCTCATTTGTTCTAGCCCCCACATGTGAAGAACTGGCGCAGGATGCTCTATTTTTCATACGCTTCTCATCCAGCGCAAGCAGGTGGGTCTCCTGGAGGAACACAATAGAAAGAGATATATCCCTCAGTTTGCCCAACACTGATTTTCTTTTCACCGGGGAGTTCAGACCCTGCATATTCCATGTCCCCATCAGCATTAGGTCCTCCCCCTCATCTACAGCATCGTCACCAGGTAACATTTCTACAAGGAGCCAATTGCCACAGGCGGGGTGCAGGTTGCAGGGTGTCGGGTCGTGTGGTGGGGGAGGTCAGGGGAATGCTTGGTCCTGGGGTTGCGGACCCCTACCTGTTTCCACTTAAACCACAACACCACTTCTACTTTGTGAATTTGTAATTTTGCACTTTCTAGTAACACAACATGTTGAGTCTAAAAGAAAATGTATTAAAAATGTTTGGTATCTAGAAAAGATTTTGAGAGTGGGGTTAGTACGTGACTTGGGTTTTCATCGCAAAGATGGAAAATTGTTTGATTTATCATGGCCTGGAGGAAACAAAGCAATTTTTCAACAAGTCACAGAGTCAATGTATTGCCTAAAGGAGATCATTACAATATGCCCTCCAACATAATAAGGCACTCCATTCTGGCCTTAATGAAGCAGAAATTGTGTGAAGAAAAAGGTGTTTTTACCCGCATATGTTCTGCATGATAATTATTTTCTACATTTATTTATTTATTTGGCGTTCTATGGTTTTCAATTTAGAAAACCTTTTGCCAAAATACACAAACTCATTGTTTTCACCATCTTACATACAACACATAACGAATAAATAGTCCTTAATGATAAGACACACAAAAAATTAAGAAAGCGGAAAGCTGAAAAAACAAAGTTCGTCAGATCCGAGCCACTTATCATCACATTCAAGGGATCTCTTCTGACCACTCAGGGGGGCTCTCGTCGTTGTGCCTGGCTTCATTTAGTCTAGCCTGGATTAGCAACAAATGTTTTGACACAGCCAGAATAAGGTGCGTTTTTTCTCCCTTTATTATCATCTGCCACCAGTCTTCCATAGACCGACAGCCGTATTGCTTCAAAATGTCGCCCATTTTCAGTTCTCTTTCCACTTTTAGCTCGGGACAACTCAGGATCAGATGTCTAATGCACTCGATTACATTTTCCTTTCGGCAGATTCTACATATGGGGATGATGGTAGAGCTTTTCCTCTCGCTTAACCGCAAATTCGATGGAAAGAGGTGAAAACGCAGGAGTAAATATTGCAAGCTTAAAAATGGATTCGGAAAGATTTTTACGTATCTTGGTAGATCATTTAGTTTCCGTGGCCAAAACCAAAATTCACCACAATGTTTGTAATTGTATATCGATTCTAGTGTGTCCTGTCTGGATCTCGAAATAGAGATTCCTCTGTTTCATTCATATTTGTAAGGGTCCTCTGACAGATGCTTTCCCATTCTTTCAGTAGTTTCTCTCTGGAGTCCTATAGTGCCTGCTTTAGGATTGAGAAACCACCTTTTGGTGTTTCGTCTGAACATTTTCTTTAAAAAGATATGGATTTCCATAGAACCGTAGCTTTAAGTGAAGTTAGAGCTAACTCTCTTCTGATGATGGCAATGGGAATGCTCTTTGGCAGACCCAGAACAATTTTCCAGAAGAGGCCTTCTAACCATGGCCATATGTCCTCTGGCAGAATAAAAGATGTTTCCATGCCGTACGTCAATATTGGTATAACTTTTGATCGATAGAATTGTACCAGCGGGACTAGAAAATAGCAACGGTATTTTTTTACTAGAGTTCTGCCTTGGGCCGCCAAGTTTTTGTTTTTTTTCCGCAGTATGTCCGATCTCGGGGCCTCGCATCTGCTATTATTGATGCACACACTTAAATAATTAAATTCTTTAACTATATTGATTTGTTGCCCTTTTAGGCACCAGGAATATTTCTCGTTCCCTCTTGCTTTGTCACTTGTACCAAAGACCATGATCCTTGATTGCTATGGATTTATTGTTCATTTGTTGTACGCCAAGTAAATTTGGAGAGAGTCGAGCTGACACTGCAATCCTATGGGAGTCTGATCAAGTATGACTATGTCGTCAGCGTAAAGAAGTCTTCCAATTGCGTTATTAGCGATCTTTGGAGGGAATGAGCGTATGTCACAAAAAGCAACGTCAATATCTGCTAAGAATAAATTGAAGAGTTCAGGGGCAAGCGAACATCCTTGTTTGAGTCCTACCCTTGTTGGAACAGCTTCAGTGAGAGTCCCCGACTTATCCATTCTGATCTTAATAGATGTTTAGTGGTGGGGATCTCTGATGTTATTCAAAATTTGTTTCGGGCAATGCCATTGGTCAAGTTTTGCCCACAACAGATTTCTCCTGATGGAATCAAAGGCTTTTGAAAGATCGATAAATGCAGAATATATTTGACAGCCCTTGTTTTTGCAGATTTATCAGAAACACATTGAGTATCGGACCAATGCCCCTGACAAACTCAGCTTGCCATGGATCTTGATGGCTCGAAACAGTTTGCCACTTCGATGGAGCCCTTAGCAATATCGATCCAAAAACTTTACCCACCACGTCTAATAAGGCAATCGGCTGGTAGTTGTCGAGGTCAGATCTTAGGCCCTTTTTAACAATAGGGACAACTACTGCTGATTTCCAAGATTGTGGGCCTTTTGACAATCTCAGAATACCCTTGTATAAATGATGCAGAAGCGTTGCCCAGAGTTTAGTTTTTATTTTCAGTTCAATATTTGACAAACCACCAGGACCCTCCACTCTTGAATTCTTCAGGCCTTTTAATGATCGCTACAATTGATTCTGTGTCAATGTCCAGTTTTAGCTACATATTTTCATTCTCTGACGTTACTTATGATTTGTGATATATTTCCAAGATTGCCTCCTCATCTAAATTTAGCATTTTAGCAAAGTGAGTTTGCCATTCAGTGGCCGAGATAGAAGTAGCCAGTAATGCTTGTGGTGCGTCGATTGGGTTAATTGTTGCCCACATAGCCGCAGTGTTCTGCGTTTGGATATTGGCTAACATTGCTTGGGCGTCTTGGTTTATCATGTTTTTTTTATGTAGCCACAGCCAATTGGGATATTATTGTTTTAATTTGTGTGTTTCTTTCGAGGCCTCTCTCGTATTGGCGTGTTTCCATCGTCTGATGTTCTTCTTAAGCTGTCTTTTCTTTAAT